>NW_006436298.1:18931081-18940285 GCF_000325575.1 Pteropus alecto | reverse complement strand
TTCACCTAATCCTAATAAATAGCTAGTATCTTATTGTCTTGTGTTTGCCTCACACCACAACACTGTTGGGAATAATATAAAGGAAAGCTGCTTTCCCTAAACAGAAATAGCAAAAAATCAAAAACAAAAACAAACAAAACTTAAGGGAGTCAGGATAAAAAGGTGAAAGAAGAATGAATATAATGATAATATAGAGGCTCATAGATTCTTGGATATCATAGTAGCTCCAGAAACAAAAGTCTTCTCTAAAGAGGAAGTGGAGAGATCCTACATATTTTCTATTAAAAATACAGAGTAATGAAAACTTTGCAATTAGTATTTAGTTTTAATTATTTTTGAATGAATGCCCACAACCTCTTTGTGTAGGTATGACTTTCCTTAATGACTAATATACCAATATGTTTTAGGAAAACAAATCTTCTCACCTTCCAAATGTTTCTCATGTCAATCATTTAACTCAAAAGAAGTTATTAGATTTAACAATTAAAATATGTGCCTTGTAAAGTAAATAATTTTCATCCCATAGTTGTAGTATGGTCTTAGTCTTCTGGGCTTTTTCCTGTTTTAGCAGCACATCAATCAAATATATAGTAAGAGTTGGTAGTACTCTCATTTGCTTGTGACCTGTGTTCAGAGACACTGATCATAAAGGGAAATGGAGTTAGCTTTTGACTAATATTTCTTGGTTGCACTGTGGTCTTAGTCTTGTTTAAAAGGAAAGAAATAGCCATGTGGCCAGTGGAGAAGATTGCAAAGCATCTAGAGCTGTCTATATAAATAACTCGGGAATTCAGATTACTGAAAGCGTTGACATAAATTTAGTTTGGAAGACACTCTGAAAATCACTCTCAAAAGGCACTCTGTCAATTACTCTTTTCCACTCAGTCTACAACATTGTCTTATAGGAGCAATACAGGTACATCTTAAATATCTACCTAAAGATAAGTCAGCAACTTAAAAAAAAATTATACCAACTACATCACTAACATCAATTGCCCAGTAGATGAAGGTAAAAAGACTGAAAGCTGTAAGGAATAGAAGCAACAGAGAACAAGTCACCACAGTACCATTTTCTATGCATCCTAAACTGTGATAAGTACATGATTATAGCTGTGTCTCAATTTCTAGCTTCTGAGTCAAGTTACTACCACCTGGTATGATTTGCAATGACCCCAAAAGAGCTGGTGATATCTCATGTTAAATTGTGAAAGACATTCTGTCTTGCAGATATTATCCTTCTCCAAGTCAAAAAGATTATTTTCCCTCCAGTTCATTTTCTCTCTTTATTTCTGACATTAACTCAGAGCATCTTTATAAGAGGATCTGCTTCTGCTTTATTCACTCCAGCTTTGCTTTTAGCTTAGGATGTAACAATCAACCTTTATTCTTACAAAGGAGATTAGGCCATATGTTATGGATTATTCAACCCATTGCTTTTTCAGTTGTGTGGGTATTGCAGAAACATTGCCACTGGGGTTCTGTTTCTAAGACTTATTTTATGCCTGCCCATAAGTCTTGTTTCTAATTCTGATACTGGATTTTCAATGGACAAGTGAAGGGAAGTAAAGAGCAGAGAGAGCAGATTATTAATACAAATTTCTATCAGCACTCCTTCTTATATCCTATCCACCCAAGGATAACGTAATTTTGAGAGACACTAAAAGCCACAGAACACAATTTTTCCCCCCTAAGGACCAGTCTTACTGATGATAATGTGCTGATTAATGTGTTTATTGTCTAGAAAGATGCCTTCATTGATCCCTACTCCACTCTATTAGGTCAAAGACACAAGTTGATATTAGAGAAAGCCAGGCAAAAATGCTTAGGGAAGCATCAAGGGCATTGGTTTGGCAATCTTGAGTTGCTTTGTCCCTGGGATAAGAAGCTTGGCATTAGGAGAGCACAATAACATTAGAAGGAAGATATTTAAAAAGGCAATTGTGATCTGCTCTGGAGTCCAACGGGAGCTCCTCTGTATACCAAAGGGATCTAAATTCTTTTTTCTAATTCAACTAAGACCTGAAGAATACCTGAAGAATATGAAATAATCTGGTTTCTCCAGGACACAGCTAGGATTGGGAGATTACACTTTTAGAGGAAGACTGAGAGTCTTTCATGTCCACCTCAGTCTGGTTCTAAGTATGTAGTGAACTTTTATGATGCCTCCTACACTGTTATAGAGATTTTGATCAAGGAAAATAACACATGCGAACTCCTTTCCTACTAATCCTATAGAAGGGTATATTGAAGCTCTTCCTTTTTTTTTTTTTCTCCTAAAGCTACTGTGACACTAAGGGAGGTAGTTCAGCACTATTTGGGATTCTCACTTCAAGAGAGAATGAGGAGAAATAAATAGTGCCAGAAAGTAAGAAATGTTGACTTCTTATTCTGAACCTCTTGTTTCATAAAATAATTTAAACCATTCCTGGGTCAATTTTCCCATCTCTCATAGGGAGATGCCACTTCCTATGCATGATTCTTTGTGAGAATAATGTGATATTTATCAATTGCTCATGATGAAACACAGTGAAGAATATTACATTAAAACAGCAGTTTTTTTATTTATGTACTTTAAGTGGAGAGTAGTTGTATGTTATTCAATAGGTGATTTTATAGAGTCCTGCCCAGCTGCAAGAGGTTAAAATCAAATAATTTATCTCAGAATATTTTGTCATTTTATACTCTCACATTAATGGAAAATTTTTCTAACATTCATTTTTAGGAGAAATTAGGGAGAATCTCCTAGAGAGATTGTAGTCTTGTAATGCAGAGTTGAAATGTAATGGTTTCAACATGGTTGTCTTCAATGCCAACATAAACCAAAGATAAATTACATTTAATCAGTAAAACAAGTTTAATATATGGCCTACAGGTTGTTGGAACCAATTAATATTTGTAAGCATATTATCTAAATTCTTAAGTGAAGGGCATTATACAAGTTGCATTATAGTAGATCGGGTTCAAGTTAAAAACAATTCTAACTTGTATAGTGCCTGGAGTAAGGGGAAATGAAAAAGAAAAAGACGTTTTAGTTAGGCTAATACTTCCTATCTTGAAATGCAACTTGGATGTGATTAAGAAGAATGAAACACTTAGAAAATAATTACTAAAACTAGTACTGAAAAGGTCGACGCAGAGTTTCCCCCCTCCTTCCTTCAAAAGCTAACCTCCAAACAAAATCTTAGGCTGAAGTTTTAAAATGCCTGCTGCAAACAATTGCCATTTTCCAAGTACAGACTGCCAAGTGCACAGAGCAAAGTTTAGTCAAAGTTCATTTGCAGGTCATCCACCCTGGGACCATCAATCTGGACAACCTCTGGGTAACCTCTTCAAGCCTATGGACTGGAGCGGGAATCCTTTGCAGCCTCATTAGAGCATGCAACAATTAATTTGTCTTAAATAGGAGATTAAACAGTCACATACAGTTTAGAGAGAAGGTCAGAAAGTGGATCTTGAGGTGCATTTACAACCTCTGCTTGGGAGTCCTCCCAGGCCTGCAGGGAGGTGAGGCAGACTGAAAAAAGAAATAATTGTATAGGACAAATATAACAAAACCTTCATGATAAATAGGCATACATAAGTAGGAGAGAAATTTAACCTGACAAAAAATCAAAAGTATTTTTAATGTTGTTCAGCTATGCCTGTCTTTCAGAAGACTTAGGGTGAGAACTCAGGCAAACATGACTTCACAAATTCAGTGTATATTAACCCAGAAAACTCACTATTGTCCTTGAACTTACTTCTGATTGTATCTTAGACTTGTATTCATGAACTAGAGAGTCAGTCATGAGAAAATGGGAGAAAAGTTCTGATGTGAAGTTCTATTGAGTCAGTGCTGTTTGTGAATTGATAGTGAATTGAACCATTGTCTTCCAAGATACCATTTTGCCATAATTAGAGAAATTAAATGCTAATTAGCATTAGCAATGCACACAAGAAATTTTGAAAAATAGATAAAATAGTATTTATCAACAGTAGAAGAATGTAAGGTTCCCAATTACTGTCTTATCCAAAAACTGATTATCTATCTATCTACCTATCTATCTATCTAACTATCTATCTATCTGACTTTTATAATAATAAATTTCATTAGTTAAAAGTTAATTTTTACATAGTAAAATAGGAATTAAAAAACCATGGCATTATAAGCTGTATGTGAAGGTGTGATGGATATGATCAGATTTATAAAGTGTGTTGGTTTTTTTATATTTTTTGATAAACAATATAATGTAATTTGTCTATATTGACAAATTTTACATTTATTAAGTAAAATAGTATGCCATGTATAAATGAAATTTAAATAATGTATTGAAAATAAGTATAGATAGTTGAATAAGGAGTTGCTCAAAATTATGAGTTGGAGAGCAAAAGATTCTAAAAGATTAAGGTATATTAAACAAGTAAATCTATTTATGGTTATAAAGCATCAAGAGAAAAAATGAAATCATGGCCAAGTCCATTAAACATTTTCCACAGATCTAAAAGAAATCATTGAACATATAAAATTCTGATTAATAATTGATATTAAATCTCGAGTATTTCTTCCAGATTATACTCATTTTTAATGCTAGCATTTTAGTCCTATAAGACTATCATTTTAATTTTTTCCTGAAAATAAGCAATGGTTTTATAATCTGTTTTTATTTTTTGACAGGTTAATTGAAATATAATTTTCATAAAGTTTACTCTTTTAGGTATACAGTTCCATGAATTTTTATAAATATATATGAGTGTATAACTGCTACCACAATCAAGAAATTGAACGTTTTCAATTTCAATTTCCCTTATGCCTCTTTGTAGTCAATCCCCTTTCCCCATCTCACGGCTCCCACTGATAATGATTATAGTTCTTTTAGTTTTGCCTTTCTTGAATATCATATAAGTGTAATCATTCATATAATTGTTTCTGGCTTCTTTCATTAAAAAAAAAACCATGTTGTATTCAGTAGTTTGTTTCTTTTTATTGCTAAATAATAGTTCATTGTATGAGTGTACAACAGTTTGTTTATCTAGCTATTGGATATTTGGATTGATGGCAGTTTTTGGTGATTATGAATAAAGCTGTTATGAACATTCATATGCAGATCTTTGTGTGAACATAAACTTTCATTTCTGTTGAGTAAATACCTAGGAAGGGGACTCCTGAGTCATGTAGTAAATGTATGTTTAACTTTATAAGACTTTATATGAAACTGCCAATTTATTTACCAAAAGGACTGTAACATTTGACATTACCACCAGCAATATTTGAGAGCTTCAGTTCTTCCATGTCTTTGTCAGCACTTGGTATTGTCAGTTTTTGAATTTTAGCAATTCTAATACTATATGCATAGTAGAATCTCATCATGGTTTTAACTTGCATTTACTTACTGGCTAATGATGAATACTTTTTATATGCTTATTTGTCACCCATATTTCTTTGGTGAAACCAAAATACTATCAAATTGCTGACAAGCGTCAGTAGCTGCTTACCTCCAAATTTCTTGTTTAATGAGGAAAACCTTATTTGTGTTAAGTCACTGGTAGTCATGTTCTTTTTTTCATAAAGCTGAATAATCATTCCCAAAGTATGCAATCTTTTTAAATTAAGATTTTGTGCTCATATTCCTATATTTCCTTTTTATGTTAATGGCATCATCATTACCCCATCATCTAAGCCAGAATATTAATCCAATTTTTATTTTTACTGCTTTATCTCCCAAGGCAAAAATTCACATCTCTTGTATTAACTACGACAATAGCTCTTTCACTAGACTCTATCCCATGTTTTTTCTCCATATTGAAATCAGCTTTAGCACTTTTAAATGCAAATAAGGTAAATTCTTCTGTTTAAATCCTTTGGTGGTTTAACATCTTCAGATCTTAGAAAAAAGATCTGAAGTTCTTAGCAGAGCATGCACAACTTTTCACACCTTTACCCCATCTGTCTTCTTAGCTTGATCATCTACTTTGTCGCCCCCTTACATCCTGTGCTCCTATGGATTAGAACCATTCACCCCTCTCTTCCACAATTCAGTCCTTGCAATGTCGTTTGTTCTGTTGGGAAAGGCCTCTCCCCTTTTTCTCATCTGGACAACCTCTATTCATATTTCAAGAACAATGCCATATTTTTCTTCTATAAAACACTCCCAATTCTCCTAACGAGAGTTACACACGTTCTCCCTTCTGCTTCTATGAAACTTTATTCTTTCCTTTATTCTTATACTTTCTCGTATTATGTTTTTATGTGTGGTTTCTCCTACATTGTACTTAAAGTAGGTGATGAGTATAAATGCTACTTTGAGATCTCTGAAACAACTTCAGTGTGATATAAAAAAATCTGTGATTTAAAAAAAATAGTTACAGGATGACAGTTACTGTAATATTTTATACATATATAATACTATAATATTACTAATATTATTGCATACTTTCATAATTGAAGAGAATACTGAATTTGAGTTAGAGGTTAGTGGAAACGAAGATTTAATTTTTCATGTTCAAATTCACACCTGCTTTGTTATAGAATACATCCTGTTATAGATTATAAATAAGAGAAGAAGGCAACAATAGAATCCTTAGGCATTCTGACGTTTAAGGGTTGAGCAGAGGTGATGTAAAGGAGGCTGAAAAGAAATGGTCAGAGTGATAGAAAGGGAGTCAGGAGAGTGATTAATTAAGCAAAGGAGTGGGAGCACCCAAGTTTAAGGGAAGAGACCAAGAGAAATTAGTTTTAAAAAGAGTCTCCAGGATTTGATCAATAGAAACCTTTGCTTGAATGATTTCTGACTTTTATGGCAGCCATTAGCCTTATATAGGTTTGGGAGGAGTAAGTTATTTTTTAACTATGGCTCATCAGACCATCAAGTTTGGATTCGTAGAGCTTAGACACCAAGTCCTATAACACTAAAGATAACCTTGAATCCTTTTCTGGCCATAAAAATACCAGCCTCATAAAATGATTAAAAGTGGTAATGTTCAGTCTATAAATTAATCAGGAGAAATGGGGACATAAATTTCAGCAAGTTTGTGTCATTATGAGTTTGTGTAAAGGATTTTGTTAGAAGAAATAAAGACTTAATATCACGTGACATGTGAACTATGTTTCCAGATAAGGAGATAGCTGGACAAATGACTCCTTGTTTAATCACCTGTTCTATTTTTTATGACTTAATATATGAATCTCTTTTACATTATTGCATTTTAGATTTGATTGATTTTGGTTTTTAATTGTTAAATATGGAATTGATTAGACTTAGTTTTATGGGAATATAATTAGATATAAATTAGGCTTTGGTAAAATTTAAATTGATAATATATTAGGCAAATTCCTTAACCTTTTTTTTTTGCCTCAGTTTCTTCATTTGTAAAATTAAAGCATTGGGATAGATGAACTTGAAGGTCTTATGAGGTCTCATAGTTGAAGACTACAGTTTTTATGTAGAAGAAATTATATAGTTAATCAAATACTTCATTTTTCAAATGATTATTTTGGCTTCTGAAGGCTTATGAGAAATCTCTTCATTTATGACTATTTGTATCCATTATCTAGACATTGTCTTCATATAGTTGGGGGGCTGGTAATCACATCAATCCTGACATGAAAAATGATGTCTTTCTTTGTAGTAGCCAAATTTTAAACCTGAAGGATGACAGGCTCTAATTGACCAGTACTGTCTGTCTGACTTACCTATATTGAATTATTGCAAACCCATATTAAATTTTAGAATTACTTCAAATCTCGAGAAAATTCAATGCCATAGGGTCTGTTTATATGGCCTATGAAGCAAAGATGCTTGCAAGTGGCTTGGTACAGTGCTATAGAGGTTTTCCTATCTTCATCCCACAAAGCTGTTTGCCTTTCATGTCATTTAGTAAATTGATCAGTATGGAATATGCTACCCCCCAGAACCTGAAGAGGCATACTATATGTCATTCTTCTTTCTTAGTAGTGGAAATTCCAAGATGTAATAATTTGTGTTTTATTTTAGGGCAGAGGGGATGTTCTGGAATACCCCAGACTACTTGACTCCTTAAAATGTCATTGTTAGGAGAGGCCCTGGAATTTTTGTAAGTTTTATCTTCCACTTTCTGGAAAACATGTGTCTTACTAAGGCCTCCCACATACTTGTCAATTGTTGCTCACCTGGTCTGATTAACATGATATCATCAGTATAGTGGAACAATGTGATATTTCGTGAAATGTCCAGATGATCTAGTTGATTCATTTGGACTATTTTATAAATCAGGGTGCAAAGTTAGCATAGCCTTAGGGCAAGGCTAAACGTATATGGTTGTATATTTCACGTGAATATGAACTGCTTCTTATTCTCTTTCCTGATAGGAGAGGAAAAGATCACATTTGCTAGATTAATGGCTGCATAGCTTGTACCTGAGGCTATTTTAATCTGGTCTAGTAAATATATCACATCTGGCACAGTAGCTGAAATTGGTTGTTTGTGGTAGTCAAATGTCATGTACAGAATCCATCTGGCTTTGTATAATTCATTAGGGCTATGATGAATTTAAATGGGATATGATGATGACTGCTATCTCTGCATATTTTAGATCTATAAAGGTGGCACTAACCTCTGCCACTACCACCAAGATGAAATATTATTTTTAGTTGTGAAAGGGAAGTTTCAGAGGTTATCATTGCACTTTCTCTACTGTGATAGCTTTTACCCTATATGCCAAGGACCAAATGTAGAGGTTCTTCAGATGACTAAGTATGTCTAGTCCAATTATACATGTGGAGACAAGACAATGACCACCATAGACCTAGTGGACCTGCCGTAAGCCAGACTTGGGCCAGGACTCTACTTTCCCTGACTCCCATACTTCTCCTCTCTAACTGGGGCCCAGAATGATTCTTTGAGACTCTGGTTATCAATGTGATTTGGACCCTGTGTCTAAAATTCCTCAAAAAGTATGGATGTTCTTTCTCAAGTTTATGGTTATCTGAGTAAATGGCTATAGGTTTTTTTGTTTGTTTGTTTGTTTGTTTTTAAGCAAAGACTACCATATATACTTGTGCTATTGCAAAATTCCTTCTTTTCGGGACCCAGCATCTGTTTTAGTTATTGGATTTTCAGTCTGAGAACTGGCTCAGGTCTATAAACTGGGCCTTTTGCTGGGACAGCTGCCTTAAGCAACTTAATTGTCCATTCTTGATTTCTTCTTGTATAAATTAAGAAACATTGTTCGCTGCCCATCTTTCCCTTA
>NW_006436298.1:18913615-18931061 GCF_000325575.1 Pteropus alecto | reverse complement strand
CATAGTTCCTTTTGAGTAATTGCCCACTCATAATAGTAATAGCCCTCAACTTGCTTCTGATGGTTTCAGAATCATCACTACTTGTCCTCTATTATCATCCCTATCATCCTCATTGGACTCTATCATCTTTATTGATTTCTAGGAGAGAAATTCTTTAATAGCATCTTCTACGATTGGCCCTGTCCTATAGAGAACAGCCACTACAGAGCCTGTAATTCTGGTGCTTCTCTAACCAGCACATTCCTTATCAGGTTCTTTACACCATCCCATGGAATGTAGTCCACTGGTAGGTTCTCCAGCCTTATGTAGTCTATCCATTCTAGAATGCCCATTTCCCTGAACCTGTTAATTCTTTCTTCCATATCTGCCAATGGCAATCCTGGCATTTTTACTTTACTTTGTGTGGACCAAAGCCTTTTATAGACTTGCAAGAGCCATCTAGGATTGTATCTGCACTGTTATCAGGTCTTTGCCAGGTTGTTGAATCCTGTCTCATGAAAGAACTTCTATATCAACAGACTTTCCTTTATGCAAATTTATGCTTTACATTCTCTTGATTCAGCACCAGCAGGATCTAGTCCTATTCTTCTGGCTCCCACTAATATATGTTTTCTAGACCCTGCAGGTCCTTTGACATACTTTTTTCTTTTCTCCCTCAATAGTCTCACAACTTTCTTGGCTGGGTTATGTTGTGACTTGACCATAAAATTGGTTTGTTAGCAAGAGAAGGAAATAGGGGTGGATCCTGATAGTGTGGCACATGCTGTCTTTCAAGGCAGAGGTTCTGCTTTATCTGCGAGGGAGGGTGAAACACTAGCCCTTCACACAAATGAATCGGCTACTTGTGTGGTCCAGAGGGTTTTATGAAACCTAAAGATTCCAAATTATTGAGCACATCAATGTAAATGTTCCCATCCCATGTTTCATGGTCCTGCTCCTTCCTCATCAGGGCCCTGACCTTAGAATAGCAGACCTACTGGGACTGAAAATTCAGCATTTTCTGAAAATATTCTATCTCATAATTAAGTATAGGGTCTGATACTTAGCTTTTCTTGTTCGTTTGCTGTAAAAGATTAGACCTCATTTATAGATTGCCAAGGAGGCCCTCTAGCTTTTACACTTTGCTTTAACTAATGGTTAATTATCCTTAGCCTTTCATTATAATCTCCACTACTAAATCCTCCAGACTTCTCAAATACCTGAGATACTTTTCACACCAGTGCATTCTTTTCCACTAGTTTGCCATTGGTTAAAGTTATAGCAATGTGACTGTTCTAGCATGCTAGGGGCTATCACTAATCCACTTAGCCCCAGTGACAGGGCTTTCAATGCCAGTTGGTCAACCAGTGATACAGCTCCAACATTCCATTTTAGGTTCTGCTTCCTAGGACTATGCTTGGTGCTAAGTCTCTTAGATCAAAAAAGATTCTGACAGACATATGTGTTCAGGAAGTTTACTAGTTAGTGTTCTTGGGCATATTATGTAAAAGAGTAAAGGCAACAGTTTGGGCAAAAGGAAATGTTGAATAGCAATTGAAGTTGCAAGAGAGGCCTCAGCTGATCATATGAGGAGCTCTGGAGCTGGGATGGCCTTTGAGAGCTGTCTCAGTTTGAGGCAGGGAGAAAAAACTTTGCATCCCCACATTAACCAGCCACCAAATGAAGATTACTTTCAAAGATGGAATGAAACTTTGGACAGGTGGCTTTTTTTTTTTTTTTTTATCAAAGGCAATTTCCATAAAGAAACTTGATTGCATGTAAGTAGTCAATATCCAACATCCTGGCAGATAGAAGAATAAATATTATGGTTCTGGAGAGGGACCTTGGCAGGAGACCACTGCCTTCACTACAATGTCATAGGAAGTAGTGCTTTAGCATTCTTTAAATTTTTCTGATTTGTTTTAGCACTATTTTTAGAAGTCCATGTTCTCATTTATAAAAATATAACTTGAAACTTTATTTAAAAACCCAAAGAGCATAAGCTTTTCAATTTTTTAAATTTCTAATTATTTTTCCTCTAATTCATTTTTAAATTAAATTTTCCTCAAGATTTGAGATAATTAGAGAAATTGATATGGTTTTTGAGTGTTCTAATATAAGTAAGTCAGCAGAAAAGTCAGTGTCAGAAAACTCTGGTTGCTTAGAGTCTACCATACCTCTCATTTAAAATTGCCACAGTCTGCTACCCAGGTTCCTCTCCAGGGAGATTCCTCTCACCCCTACTCCCCCCCTCATTCAGGGCCAAGGCATTCTTTGTCCCAGCTGCTGGAAGTGTTGGTTGCTGGAACTCACAGATGAATTTCCTTCACAGGAATTGCCCTTGGCCAAAGGAATCCACTTTGCCCAAATTTACACCCTGTCTTCAATTCCATGGCACTTCCATAAATGGGTCATGTGAGATACAAAGGCTCAGTACACTTGGCTCAATTCAGGACAACTCTGAAGAACCATTGGAGCTAGAGTTCACATAGGAAAAGCTAAGGCTGCTATTGCAATTGCCTCATAGTTCAATCCTTCTCTCTGACCAATTCCCTTTTCCCTTTTTCCTTATGCATATTATGCCTAAGGTCATTCCCCAATCAATTTCCTGCAGGCAAATATTCATTTAAAATCTGCTTCTAGAAAACACATTTTAAGAAAATATCCGTTTTGTAACTTGATTGTGAGAGAAAGGGAAATCATTTCCCTAAATAATAATAAAAAATAATAAAACGAAGTAGATACATAATGTATTGTGTTCTAAAATTTAATTTTCATAGACAGGAGTTACATTTCCTATTAAGCATATTAGCAAGAATATATATTTAAATCGATTAGCCTGACTAAATCTTTAGTGCCTATTATCAAATTGTAATTAGCATTTTGTTACTAATAATCAGAAAACTTCAATTACTTTTCTTTCTCTCTTCACATATAGTTCTAGATAATAACTCAGGGAATGATCTTTCACTAAAATGAATTTTGTCAGAAAGGCCAGGGAAAAGGCATTGCAAAGATTTTAAGGGAATTATATTATCGCCAACACTAAGAAACATGACAGAAATTTAAAAAATTTAAAATCAGAGTCACTGTGGCAAATAAGTTTAATGTACCTGAGTATCACTTGTCCTTTTTGCGAAACATAGACAATGCCGAGATCTTTAACATAAACCTTGGTTTAATGTTTATTCAGCCTAGACTTCACTTAAAAGCCTTTTGAAATCACATTATAAACTTCTGTTGTAGGCAATATGGCTGAGTAGATGTTAAGAGAACATTTCTTAAGGAAGGGCATTTAAAATTCTAGATAAAAAACAAAAAACATATTTTTAAATGTCTGGCTAGTTCATGAGCTGAAGGAAATCTCTGGAGACCAAAATGAGAAAGCATGAATCTGGAGATGGAAACAAGTACAGTTTGGGGCATTTGCTGGGCAGGGAGTGGAGAGAGCTGGCGAGGAGGGTATCTGCACTGCCCCAGGCAGCCTACTTGGATTCGTTTAGGTTACAAGCACATGGAAATGGCAACAAAGCTTGAGACCTGAAAAGGCCACAGGATCACATCAGAACCCTGCTCGAAGTCTGCTCTGCTGTCAGCGGCTACTAGAGCAGCTTCTCCCTAGATTGCTTAGGCATGACTCTGATACCAGTCTAATGTGCCCGCCACATGCAGGGCACATGTGTTAGGATCTCTGAATGGTCACTGAATGAGGAACAGGTGCCTCCTACACTTGTCTCTGGGATCTCTCTTTACTATACACAAAAATCAATTCTGGGCAGCAAAAGCATTTCAATGTGAAAGACAAGTCTTCAATACTTTCAGAAGTAAATATGTAATCTCTGTGTAGAAATGGATTCTTAATTCATACATCAAAATCATAAAACAATAAAAAGTGATAAATATGATCACATTAATTTGTCAAAAGACCCCCTCCCCCTAAATAGAGGACATGTCAAGTCACAAACTGGGACAAGATATTTGCAGTGCATATATCTGATAAAGGATAGTGTCCAGACATTTAAAAAAACCTTCAAACCAATATTAAAAGATAAACGGCTGACTGGAGGAGAAGGTAAAAGACATTAACAAACATTTCATAGAAGAGGAAAAATAAACAGCCAATAAACTTATGAAAAGATGTTTAACTTCATTAGTAATCAGAGATATACCAACTTAAACAACAATGAAGTATATGTTACACTTATTATACTGGTAAAATTTAAAGGTATCATAATATCAAGATTTGGTAAGGATGTGATAAACTGCATACTTTGAAAACACCTTGGTATAATCTAATGAAATTGATATACTTTATATATTTCTATAACCCATCAATTTCATATATATACACTTTATAATGTTTTATAATTATAAATTCTAATGTGCTTAGAATAGTCTGATTAATATCTCTTTTCCTAGGATAATTTTTAATAGCATCTCTTTGCTCTTTCTAAATTTTTCTAGTTTGATGATAAAATTTATGGTTATTTTATCATCTTTATATATATTATATATGATTTGCTTAATAAATCTCTTATTGGGGATTAGGTTTTGGAAATTTCTTATTCTTATATTTATTATTATATTTTTGTAAAATATGCAGGCAGTACATAGTAATTAGATCCAACCTTTAGATTGGGCACACCATTGATAGAGTACACGTGGCTCTCATGGGATCTGCTTAGGTCAGGCTGATAGTTAAGAACCCACCAATACACAGTAGCACCTGATGGCTAATGTAAGGGATTATCTGACCCAACCATTCTCTCTACTTCTTTATTCATCTCTTGGTGACCATATAAATCTTTATCTGCTTCTCTCAACATCCTAAAATTATTATTTTTTTTCCTTGAGAGACATAATTTTTTTCAGATTTCTTTAGAAATATTTTTTAAAAGATAGTGTTCTCTAGGGGACCTCTGTCATTTTAAAATTTCCTTCGGAATCTTCTGAAAATTTTCTACCTGTTTATAAATAATAATCCTGTTTTTATGAAACAAAGCATTCTTGAAACAAGTAAAAAAATCATAGTAGTCTTATTTTTATTATGTCTTTATGTATTTTAAATCATTAGTGTTAGAATTATTGTTTCTATATTTTGCATCACAAATGCATGTTTTTTAAACCATCACCTGTAGAGATTCTGCTCCAATATAACCTAATGTTATATGAAGAAATGTATTCTGAGTTAGTAAATTAAAGATTGACAATAAATCTAAATAGTGTCACTTTGTAATATTTTAGGGTAATGGCAACCATCATGTCTTAATAATTCATAACGTATTCAACTCATCAAGTAAACTACATTTAAGCATAATAATATTTTACCTTTGGTAAACTCCTTCTATAGTCCCTTCCACCTTTCCATCCTCAAATACTTATCGAATCTACAATTTGCTAATGATAGAAATATACAATGTATGTTGATGATATAAATAGTACTTCTTAGTTCTTGGTATACCCTACTATAAATCATCTGTCTTTTAAAAAGCACACTATTTTCCTATGTCCTAAGACATTTTAGAAACAGTGGCTGTGGTATAAGGCAGCAGCAGAATTGTACAGCATATAAACTATGTCAGTATATATTGTCCTAGCAGGTTGTTAAGCTAGTTCTAAGAGTGTAAGAATCATTATATCTCTCTACCTTTTAATAGTATGGTATAAGGTACAGTTGAACTAAGTCTAACTTATCAAATTGCTTAGTTATATACCATTCTCCCTCAAAAAATTCTATTTGTGGACTATATAAATCATTAACAGTTTGAAGCTTAAAATGGTTCCTGAATAATGGCAGAGCCATGTTCATGGAAGGCCAGAACTGCTCAGTTCAGGCAGTCTTGGAGGCTTATACACAAGCTATAATTTATTGATAATATCACAGTTAAAGAGGGGCTTTTTATTTTTAAGAACTACAGGAATATTCTTTATGTCTTCATTGGAAAAATAATTTGGCAACAATATTAATTGACACTTACTTGAGAAACACCAAGTTTGTTCTAAAAAATTTTCATAACACAAGCTTAGGAGAGCTTTCCCCTTCCTTTGTGTGTGTGTGTGTGCATGTGTGTGCATGAAGAAAGAAAAAAAATCATTCTCAGTGACACTTTAAATGTAAGTTACCCAGTTTAAAAATGATAAAGAAAAGAGAAAAACACATTGAAGAACACTGACTGTCTTGAATCACATTTCTAAGGGGATGACACCATTGACATGATTGCTTACCTTTCATGTTATTAGACTAGGATGGGAAATAACCACTGAATTCTGACTGAGATAAACCATCAAAAGATTAAGTGTTTCCTACATCAAACTGTCAACTCAAGCATCTTATTTATTTCTTGGTTATTCCTTTGGAAGGCCAAATGTGGGTGAATGAAAGTGTGACATTGGAAGAGACAGGGGCCTTTCTCACCTTTCAAGACTGAACAGTTTCTTTCTTCTTTTTTTCCTGCTAATCATAAAACACATTCAAATGATTTTGCTTCCCCCACCCCAGATTTATTGAGATATAATTGACATATAACATAGTTTAAGATGTATAATTTAAGGACTTCATATAAGTATGTATTACAAAATGGTTACCACAATAAGGTTAGTTAACATATCTTCCACACTCCACAGTTACAACTTTTAATTTTGGGGGGTGAGACCTTTTAGCATATACCCTCTTAGCAAATATATGGTACACTATTGTTAACTATATTCACCATGCTATACATTGCACCCCCAGAACTTATTCATCTTATAAACAGTAGTTTGCACCCTTTGACCATCTTCACTCATTCTCACCCCAGCCGTCACCCAACCACTGCCCCAGGCAACCACAAATCTGCTCTCTGTTTCTGGGTGTTTGTTTTTTCTTTAGATTTTACATATGAGACCATACAGTATTTGTCTTTGTCTGACTTATTTTACTTAGGATAATACTCTCAACTTTTGCTTTTGTAATTCATTTTTTCCTAACAAAACATGGGTATGATGGGGCTAGAATTCTTCTCTGATTTCTTTCCTATTCAGTCAGTCTGTTATGTTGGACACTGAGGAGTGATTAAAAGGGAACACTAAAAAAATGCTTGACTTGGAAGTGTGTATAATTAAGACAAGGAGAGAAGAGACGATTATGGTAGTAAAATTTACTTCTTAATACAATCAAGGAAAAATGACTATGAAATGACAAATTTCTCCTTGCCATATGTCAGGCTACCAGGAAGGGTATACTGGGCAACTAAAGCATGTAGTAGGACTGAATTTGGTCTTGATAAGTTTACTTGACTATGTCATCTTTCTTTCTATCCAGGTGTCTCCCATTTAAAGGAGAGAATAGATTACAGACCCACTGCTCTTTCCTCCCATTCTATAACTTTTATATTTAATCAGCATCTTATTAGCAAATTCTACAAATTCAAAAACACAAAATAATGCCAGTCTTTCATAAAATCTTCCAGAGAATATGAAAAAGGTGACTGAATTTCAATGTGTTTATGAGCCAGCAAAAAATTAATACCTGAGAAGTTCAGTGTAAGGCAAATATCAGGCCAATCTCATTCATGAACAAAGATACCCAAATTATAAAACAATACTAGCAAACTGAATTCCTTTGTTCCTTCTTGTTTCTTATGACTAGCTATCTAACAATATTATATCAAGACCAAATAGATTTTAACTAGAAATGAAAGATTGATTGAACATTTGCAAATCAATTAGTGTAATTTACCACATTAATGGGACAAAAGAGAAAAGATAGATACAGAAAAATAGTTTGATAAAATTTAACATTCATTTATGATAAAACACCTTTAAGAAACTAGGAATAGCGAGGAAGTTCCCTAATCTGATTATGGACATCAACGAAAAGCCTACAGCAAGCAACATACTTAAAGGAGAACTGTTGAAACTTTTCTCTGAGGTAGGAATGAGACAGGAAAACCTTTCTTCTAGTCAACATTTTTTTGAGGGGAGGCAGGGCAAGAAAAATTAAAAGCTACAAAGAAATGAAAATGTTGTTATTCTTAGATTATATGGTTGCATACACTAAAAACCCAAATTAGTCTACAGAAAAATTATGTGATTAACAAGTGTAGCAAGTTTTCTGGAAACAAAGTTAATGTATACATTTTTAGATATTTTTATATTATAGAATAAGGTTAGAAAATATAAAGCAGCAGAAGTGACTATTTTTATTAAATGATATTAAAAACATAAAATTTCTGGATATGAATCTAATGAAAGATATGTAAGGTATCTACACATATATCTGGAAAATGTTGATAGCAATTAAAGACAAATCAATGGATGTATATACCATGTTCATTGATTACAGGGTGCAATATTGTACAGATGTCAATAGATGAAAGAGCTATAGATTTAAATCAAATCCAAATCTGAATGAGTTTGTTGTTGTTGTTGTTGTGAGAGTTGATAAGCTAATTTTAAAGTGTATCTGGAAATACAAAGGGTCAAGAATGTCCAAAATACTCTTTTTAAAAATTTTTTATTTTTAAATTAAAGTTAACATTCAATGTTATTTTATAATAGTTGCAGATGTACAGCATAGTGGTTAGACATTTATATAATTTACAAAGTGATCCCCCCAATTAGTACCCACCTAGCACTATACATAAATACTATACTATTATTGACTATATTCCCTATGTTGTACTTTACATCCCTGTGATTATTTTGTAACCACCAATTTGTACAAAATACTCTGAAAGCAGCAGAAAAACATAAAAGCTTGTGCTACTACGTAATAGCCACAACAATTGGTGATAGACCAATGGAGAATACAGAACTGGACACACAAAAGCATGAACAATTTATTTATGATAAAGTTTATGGTAGAAAAAAGAAATGAAAAGATTGTCTTTTCAATAGATGATGTTAGGTCAACCAAATATTTACATGGAAAAAAATGAAAGTTGGCCCCCATCTTATACCATAATTAAGTCCAGTTGTATAGTAGAGCTAAATATAAATAGTAAACTAATAAAATTTCTAAAATATAAAGATCTTTATGATATTATCATGAGGAAAGATTTGTCAATAAGAGGAAAAAGCATTAACCATGAATGAAAATATTAATAAATTGGATTATATCAAAATTAAGAAATATTAACCATGAGAAGATACTACAAAGAAAGTGAAAAGGCAAACAAACCACTTAATAGAAGATATTTGCAATACATGCAGTTGACAAAGGTCTCATTCCCAATATATAGAAAGAATTTCTACAAATCAGGAAAAGATGTAGACAATCTAGTAGAACAATAGATTCTTGAAGAGGCACTTCACAAAAGAGATCTCCAAATAGTCAATAAACATATGAAAAGGTTCTCAACTTTATAAGTCATCAGGGAAATGAGGATTAAATCCATTCTGAGATACCACTACATATTCAACAAAATGGCTAAAAGTTAAAAAGACTGGTGCAGAGAAATAGAAACACTTTCTACTCTGTTAGTAGAAGTTTAAGTTGATAGAAACCACTTTGGGAAACTGCTTAATATTATCGACTATAGTTGTACATACCCATAACTTATGACCTAATCTACATCTAGGAATAAGATCAATACATATTGATATAAAAATACAAGTATAAGAAAGTTCATGGTACCATTATTTATAGTAACCACAGGCTGGGAAAAATCAATGCTTGACGACAGCAGGATGGATAAGTAAGTTGTGCATATTTATACACTTAAGCACTATACTGCAATAAATGTAAATAAAATTCAGTTACATGTAACAAAATGAATCAATTTCAAAAGAGGAAAGAAGAAACGCAAGAATATATTATTGATTTCATTTATATAAAGATTGAAAATAGGTAAATTAATGGTATTTGAAGTCAGGATATTGGTTATCCTTGGGGTGAAGGAGATATGAGTGGCCTTTTATTCCTTGACCTGAGTGATATTTACATGAGTGTGTTCACTTTGTGATACTATGTGGAGATATATACATATATATTTCAGAATCAGAACCAATTCTCTTTAATATCACTGCTAACTCCTTGGTCCAAGCTACCATTATTACCATCATTTCTCACCTGAATTACTGCAATAGTTTCTTGATTTTTCTCTCTGCTTTTACTCTTGATCCCCTTTAATACATCCTCAACATGGTAACCAGAATGTTCCCTTAAAAAAGTTGTATCACTCAACTTTTCAAAATCCTGCAATGGCTCTATGCTTCACACAGTGTAAAAGCCAGATGCCTTATACTCACTGCAAGAACCTATATGATCTGATCCTCAGTTATCTGTGTATAGTCATCTCTGACTCCCTCCTTCCCCATGTTGCTCCTCTACTCTGGTATGCTCTTTTTTGAGATATCTTTGGGCTAACTCACACCTTCCAAGTCTCTTTCAGATGTTACTTTTTCGTGATGCCTATCCTCACTATTCTATATAAATTGGTAACTTGACCCACCCACATCTTTGCTTCCAGTTCTCCTTATCCTGCCTTCATCCTTTTTTATATAACACTATATCTCTCTAACTTACTACATTATGCTTTTATTTTTCATTCTTATTAATATTCTCTCCTTGCTGGAAATAGAATGACACCTTCATTATCTGTCACTTCATTCAGAAATCCTTGTTTCATTCACTGATATGTCTCAAGAATTTAGAATATTATAGGTACTAAATAGATACTGTGGAATGAATGAACAAAAGAATGAATGAATTTATTGAATGTCTAACATGTGACAAGAATGCTGCTGGGCACTGGAGTTGTAATGTTGAGCAAAACCAGAAATAGTTCTGCTTTTATAGAGCATTTGCCAATTTAGAAACAGCTATTATATGATAATATAAATAAATGTTTAGTTACAAACTGATAAGAACTAAGGATGCTTTGAGACTGCATAATAGAATTACCCTGGTCTTAATGTGGGTCAGAGAAGACTTCCCAGTGAAAGTGATGTTTGGGCTGAGATCTGATGAAGATGGGTAAGCAATTCTGACTTAATAGGACTGGGGTGGGGCCCAGGAATAGACATTCTTAAAAAAAAAAAAAATCTCCCCAGGTATTTCTGATATACTCCTCTATACTGGGGCTTCTCCAATTTTAATGTGTGTACAAATCGCCTGGGAATCTTGTTAAAGTTCAGTTTCTGACTCATAAATTCCAGTGTGATCTCCAAGATTGTGTAGTTCTACTAAGTGCCCAAGTGAGGCTGAGGCTGCTGTCTTCAGACTACACATTAAGAAGCAAGGCTATGTAGCACTGGCCCTAAACTGTCTCATGATGACAGTGTTTTCTAAATTATCAGCTGCTTTGGAATCCTTCATCTTTGCTTCAGCTATATGAACTATACACATCCTGAGAATCTAAATATTTCACCTCTGCAACATGAATATTGTTCACTTACTTCATAAATTTATATTTCATAGACTTTGTTTACATGTTTTGTGTGCATATTTATGCATTTGTGTGATTATATTCCTCCTCCCTATGGTCTGGGTAACTTCCAAAGGACAGGGATTGTGTCCCAGTCATATCAGTATCCTCTGTCTAATCCATTGTGACCATGATAAAGATTTAATTAATTTCTATTGAACAGTACTGACTCTACCCAGGCAAGTCCTTTTCTTTCCATATTATATGAATAAAGGATGATTTAAATTATGAACTATCATTTTCACCCCGCAATGAATATAAATGACAACATTTATATTTACAATATGCCTCATCAAACACATATTCATGAAAAAAATTAAAGGCAATAATAAACGTAAAAATACCTGTAAACTGTGGAATGTTATAGACTTTCAAATATTATTATTAAATAGTAATAATAGAAAGCATTAATATTTTCATCTGAATGTCAATTTTTAAAGAGCTATGACAAGAAGTTGAGTTTTTAAAAATAGGACACTGTGACAAATTTATTTGAAGAGAGTAGAATTGTACCATGAAAAGCATGGTTAATTTTTTTTTGAGCTGTATCCCAATTTCACAGGTTTGTTGTAAGCTTTTTAAGATCATGGACCTTAAAATAACTATTTTTTTAATTAGTATTTATTCAGCACCTATTATTGGTGTTTGAGTTCATAGGAATACTAAAGACCTATGGTAATGATTAGGAAAAGGGTCAAAGATATGTCAGAACCTTGAATTTACTTTAAATGGAAGGGATACTGCTCCCCTGAGATTTCAGACTTATCTTGGCCTAAGTCTCATATATTGATTTTCTATTTAAATAAAAAATCCAATGATTTGATAGTTAAAATCTGAAATCACAAAGATAACTTATTGAGTGCTATTCTAGCCACTTTACATGTATTAACTCATTTAGAAGGCAATTATTATTAGCTCAATTTTACAGGCTAGCCCCCTGAGGCTCAGAGAGGCTCAAATTGAAAATTATCTCTTCCTAGGAGTGGAACATATTTGAGATACCACATTAAAATTAGAATATTTCAGAGAGGCAATGGAATAGAGCAAAACAAAATCAAACAAAAACATATAGCTCTGGAATCAGATTAACACAAGATTCCTGGCTCTGCCACTAATTCCCTGTAAATCCTTGAGCAAATGACATGACCTCTCAGGATTGCAGTTTTCTCATCTACAAAATGGGATAAAATCACATATCCTACTTATTTATTCCACTTCTACACACCTTTGCTAGGAAGTGGGTATCAAGACCAATTGACTAAGATATAGGACTGTCATTATAACAGGCACCCTTTTAGCACTAGCATAATCAGAGTATGCGATAATCTTTACTCTTCCCTTTTTCCTTCCTTCCTTCCTTCCTTCCTTCCTTCCTTCCTTCCTTCCTTCCTTCCTTCCTTCCTTCCTTCCTTCCATTTGTTATATAGCTGCTTCATGCCAAGTGCTTTACATATATAGACTAGGCTCCTCTTTTTCCCCCTTCTATCTTTTTTTTTAAGTATTTTTTTTCCCAATAGTCCAATGAAAGAGGTTTTGGTAATCCTAAATTACAGAGGAGTTAAGCAGGGGTCTGGTCTAGGTTGTCATAACAAGTCCTGTAGGGATGGGTGGACCATATACTTTTAAGTTAAAAAGCTAGAACAAAGTTAATTTAAGCATGGGAGGGACATGTTAATTTACAGGTTTTAGATATATCCCTTGGAGTCAGTAAGGAGAAGGATTTTGGAGATGATGTTATTAAAGTTAGGATGACCAATTGTAAGGTAATTACAACAACCACAACAATGGCCGCTTTTTGTACATGTGTCAGGAACTGTGCTTTCCATGCATAATCTCACAGCAATTCTATGAGAAAAAACTATTTTATTCCGATTTTACCTATGAGGCCCATTGACTTTAAGTAACCAACCTTGTATAATTTTGAGTAGATATCCAAATTTTTCTTCATATGTTTAAATATATTCAATAAAGTTGTTTCTCACATATTGTGAAATTAATAGTTTAATATAAATGTTCTATACCCATTATAATGCATTGACACAATATATGAAAATGCGTGAATTTCACAAATGTAATGCTGGATAAAAGATGACCAAAAAAAGCACGTATTTTGTGATTCCACTTATATAAAGTTAAAAAAAAAAAAAAGCATATCTTGAATTTTGCTGCCAAGGGGTAAAAATTGACAACCTCAGTTGCTACTAAGTCTTAGTTTTTTAAAAAAAACAAGCCTAATTACGTTGTCATTGTTGCTATCTCATTCTATAGTAGCAGTTACTAAATTGGAAACAAGAGTTGTAGCATGACAAAAAATTGTGTAGTTATCTACCAGCACCATTCAGTAGTACAGCCTTAACCATACCTCCCTGAACTACTGCACCTAGTATTAAAAAAAAAGGAAAAAAACACATCCTAAGTAGAATGTTAGAACAAGGATAGTGGTTAACTTTGGAAGCTAGAAACTAAGAAAGTACCCAGGTTTTTTTGGTATATTAGTAACATTCTTATTCTTAATCTGGGTGCTGTTTTACATGTTCATTTTGTAAAAATTTATTGAGTTACACTTAAGATTTTTATATCTTTTTGAATATGTGTTGAATAGACATTTGCTTAGATTAAAAGTAAGTAAATAAAAAAATAAGCTTCTCTTTAATTCCATTTTTATATCATTTCTTTCATTCCTTGAACTTATATTTCTATTCCATTTTTTTCATTAAATTTTATCCTAATTGAAATAAAAATTATGATTATTTTGTAACCATAATGCTCTAAGTCTTAAATTTTTTTCTTCAGAATCAAGTTATCCTTAAGATTTTTATTAGTACACAATAATTGGCAATATATACATATATTGTAAATTTTGATATAAAATTATTAAACTTAGAAGTACATTTTATCAGAAGTGCTATTTAAAATTAGGTGAATAACCTTTTCTTGAGAGTAAATAATTGGATGAAAGACAATTAAGTATCAAGTCTACTTCCATGGACGTGATCATGGAATGAACTGGGAAACTAGGAATAAAAGAAATTTGTTTATTTTCAATAACTATTTCTCATCATTATTTGAATTCATTCAGAGAATTCATTCACTCAACAAAAAACACAGTAATCTATGACCAAAAGTTATTTTTAATCTGTCATCATGATAGGTTCTTCTTCAGTTTTGCTTAGAGCAATGACTTGTAAAAGAATTTGTAAAGTAACCTTTTCTATTCAGTTTCTAAATTTCTGGTGAGCATAAAAAAAATGTTTCAATAAGACTCATCAAGTGATTATTTATTATACCTTTTTCTCTTTCATTTAGAGGCATTTTTAAAAAACAACTAATATATTTGGAAACTGTTGGGAACATTAAACATTGTTAATTTCAATATGCAATGCATTCATTGTATCACATGCTTTAAATATATATATATATATTTAAATCAAAATTTTAGAATTACAGATTTAACTCATTTACATTATGGAACATATCTGTTATATAACCAAATAGGCAAGGTCAGTTTTTATTATCAAGCCAGTTAGGTAGATTAGACTTACTTTCTCACAGACAAATGTGACCTTGTTTATCAATAAATGTTAATACAAACTCCCTGACATCTGACTTCTTAAGGCTAATTTTAGGATAGACAAGTCAAAGTGCCATACTAGGAGTTTGTTGCCTAAATGAAAAAAAGTTTCCTCTGGTCTCAATATTTCTTACCCATATACTATGCTTTATTCTCTTTGGCACTTCCTTAATAGCAATGCTTTTTTTTTTTTTTTTGGTAAATAATTGAGTAATGAAAGAGATGAATTCCTTAAACTCATTATCACTCTCTCTACTGCACTGTGTAAAACATCTAAATCCATTACATCCCTGCAGAGGGATGTAAAACCTCCTGTTTCTATGCCACAGTGGGCTCTTAACAGAAATATGTGTAAGACAAAGAAAAACATGAGGCCTAGCAAAGATTTATGAAGTCTTGATTAAAGAAGGCTTTAGTACTCATATTTTTGACTTTTTTCTTTGGGGACCCTGGAGGTTTTTAATATCTCAAGGCATTGCAGTACAGTAAAGTTTTGAATGAGAGATTTTATTTATGTTTGTACCTACATATGTATGTATGTATGTATGTATGTATGTATGTGTGTGTGTGTGTGTGTGTGTGTGTGTATATTTATGTGGAAAAAGGACAAATGAGAAATTAAGGTGGGAAAGGAGAACTGTCATGATATCCTCTATCTAAAACCATTCTCAGATGATCAGTTTTGGAAAAAAGAAAAAAAAAAAATATATATATAATATGTATAATGAGATCTAGAAAATGCCTCCCTTAAAACCAAACCTGGTTGTGTATCCTTGGAAAAACTGTTACATACTCTCAAGGGTTCGTGTTCTCTTTTTGAAGAATGCTGACGTAGAATTACAGATGAGGATGTCAACAGAGTCAAGCCTGGAGTGATAAAAGTGACTGCAGTAGCTCATAGAACTGGCAATTATGAAGGTGAGTATATTTTGAAGGGGACAGAGGCCTGGTCTTGGTCAGGAGTGAGTGGGGTTGGGGGCACTGATCATGTTGAGTAGCTCGAAACTTACCCCATGATGGTAGAAAATAGTAGATTCACTGTGTGTGGAGAAAGAAGTAAGGTGTTTATCTTTTGCCAGACGAGTCTCATGTGGGTCAGGATGTGGTCATTTGATAGAAAGACTGATTTGGAGGAGATAGGATAAGAAATTTGAGGATCAGGAGGGGGATGGCAGGGATATTTCTGTCATTAGAGATTGTGCTAGGATTCAGAGGATGGGAAAGGAAAATACATTTTTGTTATATCTCTTTGTGTCTGATAGTATACATAAGTACACAGTAAACACTTTGTTAATTTATTTAATTATTACTTTTAATATTTAAGTATTTGAATTGTTATTTTTAATTGTTAATTTTTATTGATAAATCCTTGTTAATTTATCGTATTATTTTATAAACAAAATAATTAAATTCTCTGTTAAAAACACTGACAACTCAGAAGACAGAAAATGGAAAGTGAATTTATTCATCATGTATCAGATAAATGGTAGAACGAATTATAGTAACTTATTAAAGAAATTAGAATTTGGGGACCATTTCATCCTAAGAAATTGTAAGGTATTCAAATAATCTCTATGTAGGTTGAGTTACTTCAATTTTCACTATCAAGTTACCCAATAGTGGACTTCTGATAGTAGGTTTGATAGGAGACTGTATGTTTAAAACAGTATCTGAGAAACATCTTTTCTATTACTTCTACATCTCTCTAAGGAGAAAAATATTATGGAAAATAAACATGGAAAGAGGTTTGGGGAAGTGTGAAGGTTTAATTCAAACAAGGTTTACTTCTTCAGAGTTTGTGATAACCTCTAAAAGTATGAGAGAAAACACACAAGAAACTGAATGCAGTTACACACACCTTGGTGGTTTCCCAAAGGAGAAGAAACCACTCTCATTAGTTAGAAAAGATAAGAATAGAAATAATAGATTTAAATTTGAACAAGGAGTGTTTGAAAGAGAGGAGAAAAAATTAGCAGTAAGATCAACTGGGGAATGAAACCAATTTCCGGAAGAGATGATGGGATCAAAATCATGTAAAACTTTAAGATTGTATCTTGTCGAACACCTAGTAGGAAAAAGTAAGGGATAAGACAGATGCTATTTCACAAGGGAGAGTGGACAAGATGACCCTCTAAGAATCTTCTCTTGGCCTCTGCAATAGAAGAAGGATCTACCTTTGTACTTAACTTTCTCTAAAAAGACAAGCAGTGAAAACAGGTGAGAGCAGTGAGCAGAGGGACTGAGAAGGTTCAGATCCCTGGTCTTATGTGGTTTTCTTTCCTCCCCAGTGTGCAAAGAGAGGAGTTGGAGACTCTGTGTGTGTGCTGTATGGTGGGTGGGAGCAGTTACCCTACTGATGTGTGATAGCCACCTGCGGCTGAGCCTGGGAATGAGCACAGAAATCTTATGTATCTTTTTTTATTCCCATTGATGTGAGAACTCAGGGAACCACCAAGAAGTTCAGTTTTAAAAACAAAAGACACTCACT
>NW_006436298.1:18908950-18913600 GCF_000325575.1 Pteropus alecto | reverse complement strand
TCAACGAATGGTCCAGGAAGAGTCATTACATTTCAAGGCACAAAAAGGCCTAGGAAAGATCATATCTAGCACAAGTAATAGGCAATTTTTTTTTCTCTCTGATCAGCTCGGAAGTCACTGGAGAGAATGCCATCCTGTGGGTGGAGGTTATCTTTTCACGATAAATGAGGACCTAGAGAGAATACTTGAGGAGAACAGATGATTTGAGGAGAATAGTCACAACTTGGGAGCCAACTTAAATGCAGAAGTGGTGATTATAAAAAATGGTGCCTTAAAATTTTTTTTAGTTTAGTTTATAGATTGCCTGCCAGAGGGTCTACTATAAATAAATTGAGCTATCGTTTAACATATTCAATTGCTATGTCTTTTGCTTTGAGATTAGGACATTTCTGAAGCTCAGAGGCCCCTGCACATAACTTCCATGTCCTTCATCAGCTGGATTGTACTGTGGCCAGCTGTGCTACAAGTGGAGAACATTATTATTACCCACTGTTAAGAGCAAAACTGTGTCTCCTTCCAAATTCATATGTGGAAGTCCTAACCCTAGATACCTCCTAATATGAACTTACTTGGAGATGAGTTTTTACATAGGTAATTAAATTAAAATGAGGTCATTAGGGTGGCCTTAATCCAATATAACTGGTGTCCTTATAAAATAAACTTGGATATAGAAATATAGATGGAGGGTAGATAATGTAAAAAGACATGTGGAGAAGTTGGCCATCTGTAAGCCAAGATGAGAGGCCTGATATCCTTCTTTCACAGCCCTCAGAAGGAACCAAATTTGCTAACACCTAATTTCTAGCCTCCAGAACTATGTACTATGAGCCAATACATTTCTGTTAAGCCTTCCGGTTTGTGGTACTTTGTTACGACAGCTCTAGCAAACTAATACACCCACAAATTATGGATTCACATAGACTTCATTCATTCATTCATTCATTCATTCATTTATCCATTCATTTGGCTGTTGAGCATCTGCTCTATGTTAGGCATCGCTAATACAATATCATTGGCCCTCAAGGAATTTCTGGTTGTTTCATGAAGATAAACACACAGATAGTTTTAAAATGCTGAAGTAGTAGTAGGTATTCAATTCAATAATTTGGTGTCTGTTATGTACTAAGCGACATGAATCAGAGTGAAGAAGCATTTTTGAAATTCAATTCTTCCTCTTCACTTTTTCAGGTTGAAAAGCTATTTGATCTAAGTATTAGTTTCTTCATTTGTAAAATGTGGAAAATTATGTCTCCTAATAAGATTTTTATAAATTTTAAATGAGATAATGAACGTAAAATGTTTAGTATCTCAGACTGCTATAATAAAGTACCATAGACAGGGGGGCTTAAATAACAGAAATTTATTCTCACAGTTCTGGAGGCTGGGAAGTCCAAAATTAAGGTGCCAGCAAATTCAGTTCCTAATGAGGGCTCTCTTCCTGGCATGTAGACCATCACCTTCTCACTGTGTGCTCACATGACTTTTTCTCAGTGCATGCTCTTGAGGTGGGGAGGAGGGAGTGGGGGGAAGTGAGAGAGAGAGAGAGAGAGAGAGAGAGAGAGAGAGAGAGAGATCTGTCTTCCTCTTCTTTTGAAGGCAATAATTCCACCTAATCTAAATCTAATTACCTCCCAAAGGACCTGCCTCCAAATATGATTACATTGGAGGTCAGTATTTCAATATCTGAATATTAAGGGAAGGGCACATATTCAGCCCATAAAATCTTAAAACAGAATCTATGGAAGATAGTATTAATTACTGCTCAGGGAACATGTGATAACTGAAATGACATGCAGACAAATAATTGAGTTGCGGACTGACAGAATAACCAAACAGAATGCGTAGTCCAGAATTCTACTTTGCTATTCAGATAAGCTTTTTATCAGTATGGCATGGTAGGCACAGCATGAGTTTCTACAACCATGACAGTAATACTTCATTTAGAAAGATGTGAGTTAGACCTTCCTGCCTGGTCTTGAGGTCTTGAGGCTTTCAAATCACTCTTCCGTTTTGGAGTAATAGCTTTGTTTTAGAACCTCCAGAGGAAATGAGAGTGCTCTTAGATGTGTTATGATACTCCCATTTTGATCTGGGCAGTGGAATTTGTGAGGGTGGTGTCTTGACGATTTTCTGACTTGTGACTTGGGAAGCTGGATGTGAGATTTGATGGCTAAAGCAATCAAAATTAATAAATTTTAGATATTTGGAAATTGTCAACTTGTTAAAATAGCAAGCTAAAACAGCATGGGAAAAGGCAGCTATTGTTTTATGAGAATCTGGGTAGAATGATCTTAAATATAATTCAATAATTGTCTTGCATTTATTTCAAGAGCAATGACAGAAAATAATTTTAGCTCCAGTGTGCAGAAGCTTTTGGACAGTGGAGGTACTGGAAATAGACAGTTCAGTATCTGAATGCTACTTTTCTATCCTTGACTTTGTTGAGATAAAGATAATTGTAAAGCATAGAACCCTGTGGTTCCCTATCAGACAGATACAGTCATCAGTACCCCCACGTCCTTCCTCCAAAGAAGATTCTGGCCACTCTTCAGGCTGTGTGGAACTTGGGCCAGGCTAGGCTTTTCAGGATCTGATGGCCTCTGCTCCACCTTTGTTCCTAAATGACTTGGGATCACTAACAGCCCTCCAGTATAGAAAGCATGGCAATTTTCCTCATTTCTAACAACAACAACAACAACAATAGAATAATCTATTTTCATTAAAAAAACAAAACAAAACCAAAAAACAGTAGGACAAATCAGTGAGGATAGAATCAAAGGAATTGTGTTATAATTGTATGAGTTTGGGGAATCATTTCATCTCTCTGAAACTCTGGCTTCTCTAGTTAAAAACCCAGACCTTCACTAGTTGATCCCAAAGGTCTCTTCTAGCTGTGAGGTGCTCTTGGCTGTGCATAAAAGTGACTGGAAAATAGTAGAGTGATTTTATTTTTGTAGAAGGAATGAATAACTGGCATGGAAGTCTTTTCACAGAAGTTGCACTGTGAATATTTGCAGTAATCTAGATTGGCAAATTGAGGATCACAGATGAGATTTTAAAAAGCATTGTTGGGAAATGGGAAGTATAAAAGTTTTGAGATGGAAGGTTATGAAGGCCAAAACAGCAGAGGAATGGGAAAGTAACTAATTCTTCCTTCTTCAGCTCTGGCCCCCAATTCAGACATCAAGTGTCTTCCATTCTTGTTCTTTTCATCTATTTCCCTGAACAGAAATTGGAGGGAGATGTTGAATCAAAACTTAAGGCTACACTAACCTATGTTCCAATATCATACTCCTTAGGCAGTGATTCAAAGTAAGATAGCGTTAACCGAGAATAAGGTTTAGCCTTCATCCTTAGATGACTCAGGAGACTCTTCTATATGTCCCCACCGATTAAATGAGATTGATGATACCAGCCCATTTTCACCTCATCAAAGATTAATGATATCTGTCCATTTTTACCCCACCAAATTTGGAGAGAAATTCCAGGTAAACATCAAAGGAAAAAAGTGATCAGTATGTTGATGTATTTTCAACATGACAGATATTTCTCTTCATAAAGTTAATTTTAATGGTTACAAGTAGTTTATTTTATTTAATGCATTTGTAGCAAAAGAATAAAACATACTTTTGAAGTGAGAATGTCAACCAAGATGTGAGAAACACATATATTGACACAAAACTTAAAAAAACCCACAAAAATGACAAATGATGAAATAAAGCACTATTGCAGCATATCCTGACCTTTTGAGAATATGATCAGCCTGTCAATACTAATGGTTTTCCATGTTCATAGTAAAAAGCTATGAACACCTGTATTTGGGTTAGAGGTCAGGTGATATCTCAGTGTAAACATAATAAAATGATAATCACAGACATAAAAACATAATTCTGCAACTGTTTTTCCTTTCTTTTCTCATCTTGCAACATAGACATACGTGTTTGCTTAATATGAATTTGCATAATGAGCTGGGCTCTTTTTTCTCCCACCATCCCAACCAATCCAGTTGTAAAGAGAAGTCTTAACACCCCTAAAGGGAATTATGGTACCTAGAGTAGTTATTAAGACCAAAGGATTTAAGAGTTCTGAGAATGGGGTAAAGGGTTAGGAAATGGAACATAACAGAGACTCTGAATCAGTCTGAACTATTAAGTTCTTTATTGTGCACTTGCAACTATTGCCATGAAGCTTTCTTCAGAGGAATCTCTTATGGCTATTATATCCATCCTGGACATTTATTCTTTTGCCTGAAAAGTCTGTCTCCTCAACTAGGTTTCTTGAATTTATCAAAGAGAAGCATGGTTTTCTGGAAAGGTCCAGCAAATGATGTTTTCCTGACTATCTGAATTTTTATTAATGGGCCTCATAAACTGACAGACAGGAACTCAGAAGAGTAACAACTTGATTTGTACAAAAAGTTTGTGCTGCATAAGAGGAAGTCCTCTTAAAAGTTCTTTTGTTCCTTGGCAAAGATTGACTATGCTTATAGTTTCAAGGATAGTAAAAGAGAGAAGGTTAAAGGAAGGGTGAATTTCTCCTGAAAGTAAGAAAGAAATAAGACTCCAAGGACTCCACTGGTACACAAGTGTGTATAACAATAATAGTAATAAAATTCTAATAAGAACTATGAGAAATATGAATTATAACTGA
>NW_006436298.1:18889040-18908926 GCF_000325575.1 Pteropus alecto | reverse complement strand
GGAATCACGAGCAAATCAGGTGCTATGAACTGGGTCTAGACACATAGAAATTCTAATTTAATAAGATTACCTGTTTCATTGAGGGGGAATCAACTGGTTTATGCAAAATAAACAAACAAACCAACAAACCAAAACCACCACCACCACCACAACAAAAATACTCAATGTCATTCAATTGATCTAGCAAGCAAGATCTAGAAATCTAATGTCAATTTGTTCTGTATAGAGAGACTTTTCTATAGACTTCTTGCCTGCATTTTAAGTGACATATAGCCAGAGACTATATGTAAAACTGTTTAAGGTTAAAGTTTCAATTTATAATTTCTTTCTTGTTTTTCCTCTCTCAATCAATTTTACAGTTATTGTACCTGTAGTGTTACAGATCTGACTGAGGAATCACTGTTATTTCCATCCTGTTTTTCTGTATGAATCAAGAGTGATTTTTCATTTCTCTTCCTGTGACAGCCTCCCAAGTCAGGGGCAGCATTGTATGAGGAGAAAGAGGGTGAGAGGAAGTTCAGTCAGGTCTCTGAACTTTGGAAAGGCACTGTTTCAGGTTTTAGAAGTATCTCCAAGGATTCTTCATCCTCAGGTTGCATTAAATCAAGGATTTTCATTTAAATTTTATATCTCAATGGATAAACTTCATATTAATCGCCTCTGTGGGTCATGTTCTTCCTGGCATTTCTCTTATTCCCAGTCATTTGACATTTCCTCCTCAGGGTAGCATGACATACATGAGCTATCTCAGAATTTCTTGAATAAATATTCACTATAATCATTTCAAGGGAGGCAATGGTAAGTCATTGGCACAAAGGGTTCATCTGAATTTTCTTGATCCAGCAGATAACTGAGAGTTATTTCTTTCTTGTTCTGTTTAGCCACTGGGAAAATATACATTGTTTTACCTCAGTGATTTCAGATACAAAATGGGAATAATTATATTTTCTCCTTAGCTCACTGGGGGGTTAAGAATATTAATGCATTTTTTTTATTGAGAAAATACATTACTTCATAAGTAAAATATGCTTTGAGTAGGAATTATTATTAAGATTATTATTATCAACAAGGACTTAAATATATTTTTTGTCAAATAGAATTCCAAAAGTTAGAATTCAAGCTAATAAATCAAAACAGGCTTGAGAGAATATGAACTTGAATGTCTGTCAATGACAATTGGATGCAGTGAGTAATCCAATTTACTTCAGGGTATATGTAGCTGTGGCAAGGGTGAGAAGTAGGTATGAGGATGGAAGACTAAAAGAGGGAGTATATAGATATTCATTAATTCCTTCAGGAAATAGTGGGAGGAAAAAGAGGGGTTGGAAGACATACTCACTGAGAGGAGACAGAAAGGAACTGTAAAAGGGTAAAATAAGAAGAAAGCCCTGAGAAGTCAAAAATCACTCTGAGAAATTGGCAAAATTCACAAAGCACAGACTTATGTCAACTGACTGACAGAAACAAAGGAAATTCAAGGAGAAATCAAGGGTTTGAGGAGAAATAAAAAAGAGCCATCTAAATTATTCCATACTCAGAATTTAAGTTTTACTTAGGAGGAAAAAGAATAGTGGAAGAAGTATAAAACTGGTAGGAAGTATTTAAATTGTTCCTGCATTCTGCATTCCCAGCTAAATCTACATCTCTAGAGATCTAAGGTACTTAAAGGCTGGGGGCGCAGAGGGAGGGGTTTGGTTTTCCTATAAAAATGGACTAAAAAGCTGGATGCAAGTCTGGAAAGAGGGAGGCAGAGCAGGCACATGGTAGAAGTCACTAATGTCATAGATGGTTCCTAATGAGAAAGTACAAACATTCTCTGAGTCCCACCGTGCTAATTGATGGAACTCAAAGCCTGGAAGAGGAGGAAAGAACCCATTTAGAGAGCTCAATAATCCAACAAGATTTGAATAAGATTTGAAAAGATAAGTTGAATACAGATATAGATTTGTTAAGGCTTCATATACTCATTTTCCACAGTGAGGTAAATTATTTTAAATTAGAATTGGTGTAAACTATTAGTTGAAAATTAGTATATTTTAAATTTAATTTAAACTTTGATTATAAAATAAAACACAGATCTATAAAACCGCACCAAACAAATGTGATTTATTTCAAGTGAAAACCTTGTAACCACCACCCAGGTCAAGAACTAGAATTTTTTCGGATGTCCTTCCTGTATGTGCCTTGTCCTAAGTACCTCCTCCTTCTCCCAGAAGTAATCACTATCCTGACTTTTATAGCATTCACCTTGGATATGGATTTTTGATTCTGATATTAAGGCAGGCAGATATTGCCCTTCACCAGCATCTCCCTTGGTGCTTCTACCAGACCCAAACCCATAACCTGGATGGACTAGGAACATATGCCATAAACTTTAGATGCTATATGTCTTTATATGCTGATTAGGAAATCAGCAATTTTATATTTCACCACTTTTCGATATGAGGGAATGAAAGGCTCAGCACTCCTCTTACTAATGCACTAAGTTTCATTCATGCACAACTCTATGCTCATGAACCTGAAAAGGTAGGGGTGGTACAGGAAGAGCACATCAGTTTACCCTCTCCTCCAGTGTGTGCCTTCTCCTGCCTGTGCACTCTGGAGGTGGGGAGGAGATGGTTAGAGAGTGCATTCTGCAGCTGAGGACACCACAAAGTGGCAATTTAAGCTTAAAGAGGAAGGCCTGAACTAATGTTATAATTTCATCAACTTCTGTTTCATCGTAAATAACTCTGAGTACAGTTGTCCAAGCTTAGCGTAAAATATAGGAGGTTCTTGAAATTTCCATATGGGCTTTGTTGACAAAGTAGTGTGTTGCACATGACAACAGTGTGATACTCATTAATTCACTGAACACGAATTTTTGAGTATTCTTATTTTCTAGGCAACAAGATACAGAAATAGTCCAGAGCTAACAATCTGGGGCAGTGTTTTTTGTCTCTGGTCGCACATTAGAATCACCTGGGAAGTTAAAAAAAAAAAAACCCACAACAATAGGAGTCCTCCCTTCTTCCCAACCCTAACATAAGCACAAACATATAAATATTCAGTTATTATTGGCTTGGAAATTAGTATTTTTAAAACAGCCCTCCTCAATTTTTTATTGTATACCCAAAGTTGAGAATCACTAAGAGAAAAGATACTGAATATATGTAATCACAAGATACTGACTGTTAGGATAAAAAATACACGTACGATGAGAGTTTGGACGATCATGGACAAATTTCTATCTAGAATAGATGCAAATATTTTAGAACTTATAGAGTAAAAGTAGCAGGTTTGAAGCTTATTATTCTTTTTGTTGAAATTTTTATCATTAAAGTTACATCTAGTTATAAAATCGTCATAATTGCGTTGCTTAAAAAGATCAGTGGTGAGACAATTAGCAAGTGCTAATGTACAGATTTTCTCTGAAAACTCTCTGGATTATGATATGCATGCATTTGCTTCACTCAGATATTTTAGAGCAGAAAGAAATTTACTAAAGCCACTTGTACGAGGGTAAGGGAAGAAAGTTTCACTCCATATGCTGTAGTTTAAAAACAAAATCACTGCATTGGAGTATAGAAAAGTAAGCCAACTTGAATCCTTTGGAATTTTGCTTTGAAATTGGTAATCATTGGTCATCAAAATAATCACACACCAACAACCTAGTTATTGGATGGAGGCTTAGCATTTTCCAGTTAGTGACAGGTTGTATGAGATCTCTAGTTTCTAGATAGCATTATCACATAACTATGCCCCAAGTAGCACCTTGCAGAGGTATTTTTAATAGTAAAAGACTCTCCGACATTGTACTTCTTAATAATAAAAGACTTTTCCTACATTGTAATGCCAGAGTGTGATCATGATCACAGAAATACTCTTTCTTAAAATTACATGGGTCACTTAGACCCTTATTTAAACTGTAGTTATGGGCAGGATACTAAGTGAACAAGAACTCAACCTGAACTTACAGGTTATCCAAGACATACCTAGTCACACACATGTGCAATTTCCCCTTAAAATCATTTGCTCTTTTTATGACACATAGTTTTTCTCAGCAATAGAACCCCATGTTTATTTGTAAATGATTGACTTTATCTTTAACATCTAAAAACAACGTTACCAGCATATTTCAGGAGGCAAGGAAGTTAAAAAGCAGTAATTCAGAGCAGAGAGACCTATTTGTTTTTGTAATTCCAGTCAATGTAAAGAAACTGTCATCCCCAAACAGATGTTTTAATAGTGACTTCTGAGCCTCCAGTATACTTTTTATAATTATGATATGCCAAAATATCAAAATGGAAAAAATATATATGTTACAGTTTCATTTCCTCTGACTAGATCTTCAATGTAAATGGAGCTATTTGTGTGCTCTAATTCATTAAAAACAGAGTTTTCCACTGACCTAGAGTTTGCCTGGATGGGTATCATTAGTATTGGAAGACTTCCCAACCTACAGTGGAAATGACTGAAAAATTAACCCAGTAGCAAGCACCGACAAGCAATTGTTTCTGTGGTAACAGGTGCCCTTTTGTGTAGGAAAAGAAACCGAAACTGACCCTACTGGGGTGAGGGTTGGGGGCTGAATGCTCAGCATGGAGGTCTTTCAGAAGGCACAGGCCCAAGGATCCTCAGAGAAGAAACTCCACAACACCTTTGTTACTTATTCCAAAATTTACTTCTATTGACCTTCTAAAACTGAAGGAGACATAATTTAAGTCCAAAACAAAAATGTTCAATATTTTAGCATTCTTAAAAAACATACCCTGTTGGTAAAAGAGACATATTCTCTCTTAGCAAGAGCTGAGCACTCTTGTGTCTTCTGTTACTAAATATACACGACCACACGCTTCCACTTTAACCAGAGATTTACAGACAACCTAAGATTGCAGATGTTCTTTGGTTCTTGTCACAGTCTCCGGAGAAATGCTAGAAGGCTTTAAACATCTGGGATTTGCATCTTTGGCAAAACAGAGAGATAAAGGCTTTTCATTTTGTTAACTACATGTAGTTTTATCTCAGGGAGGTGCTCTTCCTTTGTGGCATCACAGCAAGAAACTGACTGTGTCTACTTTTCTTATGAGTAGAATGCTTTGCATTGCTGTGAGGTTTATAATTATATGTTTGTGACTTCATCCACAACAGCCTCACCCCATGAATACAGATAACATCCTACAAAAAGTGGGGCTGGGAACGACTCAGGCAGACAGGGGAGGAGGAGAGGGAGGCCAATGTGCTCAATGACCATCTCCTGGCGAGGCTCCGGGACAGCCAGTGGGGGAACTCGGGCTCTCCAGGTTTCCAGAGCGGCCTCTGTTCTGAGACAGTGGCCTTCTGTTTCATGGGCTGTGAAGCACCCTTGGGAAGAAGAAGAAATACTCAACCTATAGGTTGACATATTATTTATATCACATCTCTTGTTGAATTGTTCTGAAGAACCAGAGGTGGCCGTGGCATTCCTTCTCTTTATTCACTTGGTTACAGTTTAAAATTTGAATAGCTGTTTATGCTGGAAGGCTGAAAACCCAATCAGCAGTCTTTGAATTGAAGCTGTATTGTTCACTCATGGAAATGCCTGTTTCATCTGTCAGTTCTCTTTTATAGTGAGCCTAATAATTTATGCTTGCTAAAGATGTTTTCTGACCTGTGATTCCATTGCTAGTTAGGAAAGGGCTTTGGCAGCATTCACACTTCCTTTCGTAATAGGGGGCCACTAAGGTGCAATTTAGTGAAATTACTGCTCCAATGCACTAATGGTACCCAGACCCAGACTGGGGGAGGGCAGAGCAGTAGGGGTGAGGGACTCTAGCCACTAGACTCTGAAGAAAGATATCCTGGAAAGGGGCCTCTTTGGGAGCTGCCTTCTTTTCTGGAGGTCTGCATGACTTGGTGGTGTTCTGATGGCTGAAAAAGTTAACACACCCACAGAAATGGCAGAGGACACTGCAGGCATGGGACTTGACATAGGTCCACTAATACAAATGAAAATGAGTCATCTTTACCCAGGAAGTTTGTATCATCTCTTCAAATTTATCTTATTTTTTAAAGTATTGTGATCCTATTAGATAGGATGACCCATTTAAAAAACCTCGACAGTAAAAATCCTTTGTGTCCTTCAAAAAAAAGGATCTATATGTGCTTGAACTAAGTATTCTTTATTACTGTTGAAATCACATTATGTTAAGTGGGAGTTCTTTAAATGGGCCACCCTGCATTATAATTATAGTCTTTTCAGATATTTAATTTGCAGGTTATTGGCAGACCCGTCCTGAAAAGAACTTTTCTAATTGCAACTGGAATTATTCTCCAGGTGAAGTCTATCTTTTCCTTTTTTGATTCTCTCATAAAACTTTGTTTTTATTTTTCTTAGAGCATTTATTTTTTCCTCTGTAATCATTTGTGTACCTGTTTTATACTTTACTAGTTTTATCAGTTTTTTGAGGCTGGTTTCTTAATTTTATTCAGTTTGTATTTATTGTAGCCCTTATCTCAATGCTTTTCTTTGAGAAGTGGCTTAATGAATCTTAGTGAATTGATTTCAAAAATACGTTGAACAAAATATCCTAAATCGAAATAGAATCTCCCCTGACATAGTCTAATTCATTGAGAAACAGATCTGAATACACAATGACATTAATGAGTGCTTTTAGACATAATGTTTAACCCAATGAATAAATAGCAATTGTAAATAAACCCTCCAAAGAAGAAATTGCATGAGATTTTTAATTTTTAAAAAATTTATTTAAATATTTTGAATAGATATTTAAAATTTTTATTCTTCTTGACTTTTGGCATTAATTGTTCAGATAACAAAAATGCTGCAAAACCCCCAGATAAGCTGGGAGGTCATGGGCATGACATTGAGTGTGCAAATAAAGATTCTAAAGTATTCTAAGACAATAAAAACTGATAATGTTATTGAAGTTTGAAGTTCACCAAGAACTTTCATATTGAGGTAAGCATCAATAATAATCCCTTTCTATGGATGACTTCAGAAAGATTCCCTGACTTGCTTAGAGTCATTAAATAAGTAAAGAACAGAGCTGGAGCTGAGCATGAGACTCAGAAAGTGAGGCCACCTCTCTTCCAGTGCTGCCTTGCTTTTGTCTTTCAGGTATGTCTCCTTTTTAAAATAAATAAGCAGATGATGGTGCTTGTCATCCTATTTAACTATAGACTTCTACTGAATACAGACTTTCACTTAAGAGAAAGTGTAAAACTGACAAAATTTTTTAGTTTACAATTAAAAAAAAGGAGAGCCTTTATTATTTTGTTGTTAAGAGCAGCAGGTTATAGTTTTTATTAAACTCATTATATCCTAGTTGCTGAGTTAACAGCTCTGTGACATATATATTATTCCCACTCTACCATCACAGAAACAATGTACAGAAAGGACCAATAATTTTCCAAACATTGCAACTAGAAAATGACAAAAATAGGTCACTTATACCTCAAACAGGTATAGCAATTTGAACTTATACTATGACATGCGTTAACTATAGTTACAAACAGCTAACAGCAGAATTAGGTATTATGATGGATTACAGCACTCCATTCAATGCTTTTGCTAAATAATCAATAAGAATTATATGAAGTACCTTGCCCCTATCTTAAATCTCTTTCTCTAACTGAACCTTTTCTTGAACTGCTCTATAGAAGCAATGGACTTAAAGAACTGGTTTTAATTATGTATTTTTTGAGCTCAAGAGTTTGGCCTACATTACTTTGGACTTAGATCTGACTTAGTTTTCTTATTTTTGCATGCCAAGTCCAAAAGTTCATTTAAACTTAAACATGTCTAATGGAAAGTGAGAAACAAGTGATACAACTGGAAAAATTCCAGAGAAAAGCCACTGAAATGATAAAAGGGTTAAAGTGTATTTTCTGAAGGCAGAAATCTAAAAGATTTGGCTTCAGTATAGAAAACCGAAGGCTCTAAGTGTGGGGAACATCTTTCTCAAAGTGAAAAAACAGTTATGTAGTATTTCTAGAACAAACATGCTTACGTTCCTCAAACCCCAGCACTCTCCCTGGAGAAATGTTTCTTTTCGACTTTATATATCTTATATGTACTTTTTCACAGCATATCCTATATTCCATGATCATTGCAGGCACCTGTGTCTGTATTTCCTTCTATATGATATGTTTTCTGAAGCCTCCTTGTCCACCTTTGTATTTCTGATTGTTCTTGTGTAGTACCATTCACTGGGTAAATCTTTTATAAATATTTACTAAATTGAACTGAACTGTAAGTTTCAGATAAAAATGAAACACCATTTTATGAGGTGGCTAAATATGAATTTTGTTACTCCAAGCAATGATGATAGACTTAAATTCTCAGCAGATTCAAGAAATCTTTAGGTAGGTTAAATACTGGCACACCTGTAGTCTTTTGTTAAAGAATTAGTCATATTTGAAGAAATAAATTACTCTGGGAGGTGTGAACCTGAATGATAATTTGTTCTTCCATAGAATGAACGCCTCTGGCATGTTGGACTGACTGATCGAGCCTTGGTCTGACTTAATATGTCATTATCTTTAATGGTATCTTTACATTTTTACAAGTTGTACTAAATGTGTATGGAAACTTCTGCTATCAGGTTCTTTCAAACATCTTGCCAGGTCATAGTCATGAAATACTATCATGATTGTCGCTATAGCAAATCATTACTTTGATTAACCTCAGCAGTTTGGCTTTTTGGTCAGATGAGGACTTTGAGAAAGCCAGTGTGTTAACACACTTTTAACTCAGTGTTAACAATGGTAATGCAAGGTTCTATTTTTCCTTCCTACCAAGTATTACACTGTTCCTCACCTGAACTTCTTGGCTATGATCCCTAGGCCTTGTAAGAGAGCACCACCCAGGCTGCTGACATAGATGGATCAGAAAGAGGTGTCAAAGAACAGTTTGTGGAGAGATTCAAATTATGACTTGTCATAGTGGAAAAAACTCTTATTACCTATCTCCACCTTTTCCCCCCCATCCTCTCACTTTCTCAGTCTCCTATAGGGATATATGCATCATAGGTATTAATAAAACAATTTGGCATTTTGTAACAGATGGGGAGCTCCATCTGTTGTAAACATGTAGAGGGATGCCCTTGGTGTTAGTTAGTGGGGAATGTGGGAAGCAGAGACAAACTTCTCTTCATGAGCCATGTGCCCTATGATGAGCTTCTTGTTCTGTATAGGCTATGGCAGCCACTTAGGCCCTCAAACTTAGACATGACCTAGGAATAGATTGTAGCTCCTTATGAACCACAACTCTGCTGTTCAAAAGTATCTACTGGTGCAAATGTGCATTGTTCTTTCTCTTACACTGACTTTAAAAAAAGTAACACAATCTCAGTTGGAGTATTGCATACAATAAAGCAATAGCCCAGCATCAAGCAGATAGTAGTCACTCATTATGGAATGCATGCTTGGAAGATGACGAAAACATAGCCCGATTGTGTGTAGGTGAGCTGGTAATGGTAGGGATATGTAGTTCCTTTTACACTTAAAATGTTAGGGTGGAGGTTGAGGGCAGAGCTGCGTTGGGCATAACTAGTCTTCAAAGATGAAGAGCATGCTCCTTACTTACGTTTATCGCTTTTCCTTTTTCTACCTAACAACTGTGTTAGATAAGACAGGGGAAGTTAAGTTTAGCATAGTTTCTGTTACAGCTTTTATTATCTGGGAGACTCTGAAGAAAGTAGTTCAGTGTGTGATACTTTCCTAGTTGAAAAGGTATTTTGTAAATCCTGATCATTAATTTTTATTATCATACTGTTGCTATTATTCCTTTTTCTGCAGGCTAGGCAGTTTGCCTTGCTTTTCTGTAGGACAGATATCACTTCTCCATAAACAGAATCTTTTGACTATTTGATGAAAAGATTTAAGAATAAAGCTATACCTAAGACCCATTCTGTAGCCTACATATATTTACATAAATTCCATGAAAAGTAAATAAAAAGAACTACATGAATAAAATGGTGAAGACATGTGAGATTCAAAGCAACTATTTATTTGAAGAGAGGAAAAAGACAGACTGGTGTCATTACAATTAAACTGAATACGCCGGTTCATTTACTATTTTCAGTGAATTTTAATTGAGTTGTGTCTCATTTTTATAAATGTTGTCAATCTTCATTTTCTCTGTCTCCCATGCACCAACTTAAACACACACACAAATGCAGATCTACATACCAGCGTGTTTTGGGAGAGCACTCTCTGTAGATATACCCTAGCACCAATTTATATATAGTGACACAGTAAACACTAAAACATCCAACCTTGAGAGAACACCCATAAGACAAAAAAAAAAAAAAAAAGGTTTCTTTTAATGCATTTATTTTATAGACTCAAAAGCTCAGCTAGTAATCAGTTTTGATAACTTTAGATGTCTGTTTCCCTGATGTAATGACTAGACTGAGGCAATAACAATACTTCATTATGCTATTCAAAATATATGGCAGGATTCAGTCAGAGCTAGACTCAAAACCTGGCCCACAGCTGAAAACAGAGATGATGCATTAATTCACAGCAACACCCTCTCCCCTACTGCTCCCCTCAGCATTCACCCGCTAATAATGGATATCATTTTTCTTCATAAAGCTAGTGGTACTTGAATCAAGCACATGACAGTTAAGGTTTGTTTAGTCTTTCAAGCAGGTGATTATGGGATTGAACTTCCCAAGTGAGAAGCCTATGGAATACAAATAGTTAAGAACACATTTGAAGGGGGAAAAATTGTCCAGCCCCATCTGTCAAACTGTGCGTATGACATCATCAGATATTCTGCACTTGTTTGCAGCTATTCAGGCTGGCCCGCCCTGCAGTCTCCGCTTTGTGTTCTAGTTTCCTTTACAGGGCCAGCGGGCTGGAAAATTACCACATGCTGTCACAGTTAGCTCAGCCAGGTCTTGTTATCATTGTTTCCAAGGAATCCATTCATTCCGTTATTTTACATATTGGGCAGACGTCCTGCCACTGAGGCTTGGGCTGCAGTAACTTGAAGGGCCAAACGTTAATGGGCCTCTATTGTTGGTAGAATGGCAGTGCAATACGTGGGAAAAAATACCCAGACAGCTCCCTGACACTGGTTTAGGACCTCTAGACTTAGGGGGTAGCCTGTGAAGATCTTTTATGTAAACAAGCCTTCAATAAACAATGAATATCTCCTGTGTCAATATTCATAACCCATCAATAAAAAAATATATAAATCTTCAACTAGAAAGAAGCCCAAATGTATTATGGATGATGGAGCTTTTCCTTAAAATAATCTATAGAATGTGGTAAGTCTCCTTAATTTATGTGGGGGGAGGGCAGCATTGTTGGGGCTTTGAGGAAAGAAAAGCATTTGATTTGAGGCTGGCAGTATTCTCATTGCAATAGATAATACAGTGTGTAAGTTTTGCAGCTTGCACCACGACTAGTTGGAAATAAAGACGAGGGATTCGGTGACACATTACATCTTCACCATGCTAGTAATTTAAAGAAAGTTAGTAAAAACATTAGAAATGTTGCTTAGGATAAAGTCTAACTTTAGGATGATAATGTCATCTTGATTAATTAGAAAATAGATAAATATAAAGTTATCAGCATTGAAAAAAATCCTTAGCAATATAGAAATAGGAAAATCTATTCTTTATGGAAGATATACAGTGGAGCTGTAGTTCTAGTTATTGTCATTTAAAAAAGGGAAATTTTTAGTTCTGTTTCAAGTTGAATCTGAGCATTTCACCATAGGTGTATTGAAAACGGATCACAAAGTGGCATGGATATTCCAATTCTTATTACTAGCCTCAGAAACTTCTACTACTTAAGTCTTACTAACAAGACCTAAATACTCACATTGGGACAGACATGGTAATTAGTAAAGTTCCTTGGCATTTAGAAAAACTTTAATCCAAGTCTTATAATTTTAAACATTCTCATGATTAACTCAGCTATTTTTTCAGTTAATTTGTTTTATTGATTCACCACAGAGCTCCAAATGGCCCTGTAAAAGTTTACATCAGAATGCCTCTTATCCCGAATCATTTTTGAAGAATCGGACATGGGGTTGAGCCCTTGGAGGTGGAGAAAATAAGAAAAAGATCAGAAAAATCTGGTTTCGACAAATGTAATCCGCACAATATTTAAGATAAAATATACTGCATTTAAAAAGTTGTCTTATCCAAAAGTCAGTTTTGCTACTTAGTCTTTTTTATAAAACACATTCTAATTTAAACAGATAATTTTTGTATCTGGCAGCTAATTTTAAATGGTTCCTCTTTTTAGCTGACATTAAGAGCCAATTGAGCTAAATTTATTTTTCCATAAAAGTAATATATGACAGCACTAGATTCTCTTTGCCAAGCCCTTCAAGCAGTCATAATCATTTTGTAAACCACTGATAATGCCATCTTTGAAAAAAAGATTTCTCTAATGTATAAAATGTTACATTACGATAAATATTAGAATGTGGTAGTCTTTATTCAAATTAATATTTCAGGGGATCTTACAGAATTACAAAATGAGTATTTTTAGAAGAGTAAATAATACTCTTTAAATTAATTATTTTATCCTTCCAACATTTCTTTCAGCTCTTATTTCTTATGCCAGGTGTCTGCAACATAAAACACAAGTTTTGATAAAGAAGTCTACATTAACTTCAAAGTTACATTAGGTACATTACTTCTGATACCCCAAAGTAACATCCTTATGCCCAGATTGAAAGTGAGCTTTAGGTTTAACTACAAATTATTTAATAAAGCAGACTATTGAATGATATTACATTTAAGGAGTAAAATAAGTTTTTCAGGAAGCACTAAAAATCTGTTCCCTTAACTTAAACAACTTTCTGTATTTATTATCATACACTAGATGTAAGGCCATATTGTCTACAAATTAATTTATTGTTTAGCAATCAATAGTAACTTTCACATGAAAGCAAATTATGAAGAGAAATATTACTAATAGTGGCTTTTCTTACAAAAAAGGGAGAAATCAAAAAAAAAAACTAAATCACTGCAGCTACCTCTTGCATTTAAAGCCTCCACCCAAAACAAAACTCAACTTTGCTAATCAATATTCATCATCGTTTAGAAAGGATTTTTAAAAATCATGTGATATATATTGCCTACTTGAGAAAAATAGTTCCCGTTTATGTATCCAGCTCAACAGTGATGTCCCCATATCCAATTTCTCCTTCTTTGTCACCACCTGGTTCCTATAAAAAAAATATTTCCAAGAAATCACACCAAAGTAACTTAAACTTTTTTTCCCCCATGGGCTTTCACATCACATTAGAAACTTCTTATAATATTAACAATTTTCTTTCATCTTATATTAGAATCCTATAATTTTAGAATTTGAGTCGCCTAATAAGATATGACCATGCAATCATTTTAGCAATTTTCATATCATATTAGTGAAAACAAATACTAATATAATAGGATGCTAACATGAAAAACCCTAATAAAACATGACAAAACTTTTCATATTTTATTTATGCATTCTTGCTGTTTTTCTCCATTTCAACATTTTCGACTTCAGTTTATGGGAAAGTAGCAGGGGTTTGCATGTTTTTGAATATCAGTTAAGTAATATTGTAATGCAACAATAATGCAAAAGTTAACTGCTATTATAGAACCAATATACTTTTCTGGGTCATCAAGTCTTTGAATGATAATGCTTTCATTGGTTTTGTTACTTATTTCAATTAAGTTTAAAAACTGAACTGTTTACAAAAAGAAAATGTGAAACTTTGAGTATAAAAATGCAAAAATTAAAGAAATAATGCAATTACCTAGATAATTTACTGACTCTCTCCCACTCCAAGTATCCAGGTAATTGAGATAAAAGTGAGCCTTTGCCTTGAATTATGTAGTCAATTGCTTTCATTTTACACTCTGATTCTCTTTCAGAGAATGTTCATCCAAAGGGTCTTTCCTTAAACCTAGTTCAGTTGAGCAGCACTGCTAGCCATGCCCAATGAGGAAACAAACTGGAAGGAGGTAGTCAAATGTCTCATCATGAGAGCCTACCAAGAGAAATGAAGAGGGAAGACACTGACCACTGACAAAGGGTCGATTGATGAATTTTTGATTCATCTCATTTCTATCAAGCAGAATTGCACTGGGATTAAGTATAGCATCCTCTCAGGAAAGAAAAGATCTTGTCCTAATGTAAAATGCTTTGATCTTTTCAAAATTGCTTTGCAAACTAAATATATCAACAATATACAACAGGCATAACTAAAAGAAAAGAGAATGAACTCTACGGTGTTTGACAAAAGGCATGACCCTCCCATTGCCCACTCCACTTCACTTGTGTATGTGGTGATCTGTGAAATCAAATAGGGGAGTAGAGACAGAGCTTATTCATTTCAGTAAACAGGATTCACACAAGATCAAACTTACCTTTGAAAATTCCTATAGGAAGGTACTACATTAGAGGATATATTTATTTATTCTGGCTTTAATACCACAACCTTTTTGTCTTCCAGACTGCTATTAATTCAGTTGAAGATAAGATGGAAGCAGTGAATTGTGTTTACTGGTCAAAACTTCAAAACCCCCAGATCATTCTTTAGTGAGATTTTCACATTATGCAAGGAAGGCTGTAAGTGAGATTTCATGTGTTCTGGATTATGTTTACCTCAAGACATTTCATCAATGAGAAGTATGGTGAGCAGTTTAAATTTTGTATGTTATTCTCTCTCTTCTCTGCCAACTCTTTCTCTTCCTTCTTTCTCTTTTTTTTTCTGGTCTGCATGAACATAGTTGACAATGAGTAAGTTAAGTATATCTATGACTGTCAATCCTGTAATTACTTGGCTAATTTTCTGTCTCATCTGATAATGTAGGCTCCAAGAGCAACAGGACCAGGTGTATCTTGCTCACTGATATGTTCTTAGCATCCAGTTCAGTGCAAACAGGCACTCAAGAAATATTTATTTAATGAATGAACCACTCAACAAATTTCATACTGGTAGACTCATGTATACTTGACTTGAAAGCAGAAATTAAAAGTATTTCATACCAATACAAAGCAAGCAATATAAAATACTCTTGGAGCCATTGCTAATGAAGTTCCAGTGGGTACAAGGGCAGTCACACTTCAATTCTGGCATTGCGTAGAGGTTGTGCTGGGAAAAAAATTAGCTGACTCCTTTACAGAGTGAGTTTGGAGTTGGAATTATGGTGGGAGATTCCCTGGGACACAACTTACGGCAAAGAGTGCTCTATCTACTTCTACACAGTCCTGATTGCGCTTGTACACTCCAAGGTGCTACTTTTTTATATTCTTCTCTTCTCCCAATGTTTCTGGAGTATGGTAGGAAGGAAATTGTGGGAACTAGCTCTGCAACAGACAAATTGAGTATATGACATATTTCTCCTTTTCAAACAATTTCACGTGATAAGACATTACTAATAAAAAGCTGCCTTTTTACTCATTCAGGCTAGGTGACCCATCCCCAAATGTATGCTCTCCATCACCAGATATGACCTCACATAGGAAACCTGACTTATACATGTTCAAAATTAACAGTGAAATACTGCCAAATGGCTCATTTTTTCCTGATGGGCTTTAAGCCATGACCAGAAAGACATTGTAGAAATGGAAGGAAAATGAGAAGTCTTAGGTTTATCACTATGCAAATCTTTAAATAGTACATGAATGATTTACATGTAATACACTTAGTTTTCTAGAGAAAATAATTTTTTTTTTCTTCCAGTGATGGCAACGCATCTCAGGGAACAAACAACACAGTAGCAGGCTTAATGTTTTTCCTTTTCACATTCAGGGAGAACCACAGTACCCAGCCCTTGTTCCTGCCCTTATCTTGTCCCCAGTATGGAATCCTGAAGCCATCTTTCCATATACATCTTGACCGTGACAGTTCTGAGAAGCTCCACACTGTACATGAGTGCTCTGTGCTTCCTGAGGTTATCTCAGTAAATTGGGTGGGGATAAGTGGGTAGTGACACAAGAAGCCAGAAGGCATGTGGCAGAATTTTTTCATTTTGCTGGAGCATCATAAAAAACAAAATACCTGATCAGAGCAGCTATATAGAGAGAACTGATGTAGCTATGCGTGGGGAGGAAGTAATACTCTCTCAAAACACCAGGAGACAGGAAAATAAGGTATTATGAGGGTAAATACAGATTAAACTGTATTTACACGTTAGCTCTTACATTTCATACTTGTATGACTTTGGACAAAGGACTTAGACCTTCCTAATTCTTTGATTCCTCACCTGTAAAATGGGAATAATGGTACTTGCTTTTTAAGATTATTGAGACAATGAAATAAGATAATGCATCTAAAAGGCTTAGAAAGTTCCTGGCTCCCGAAAATGTTGGTCTTTATTAAGATGCTAGAGGCCTACTTTAGACTACCCATATTTCTCTCAGTTGGAGGAATGGTAGTTTTGTATATGATACTGTATATATGGACACTAAATTTCTTAATGAATTCCAGGGGATACATTTTGGCACTTAGATATTTTAAGAAATGAAAATTTTAGAATTGTTTCTGGGCTATCTTTTAATCTAATGTTTCAGAAATTATAAACATTTCCCGTTAATTTTCAGTTGATTTAATTAGTTCAACTGTCTTTCAAATAATTAAGATTTTAAAAAATTCACAACCAATTACTTAGCTAATTCTAATCTTTTCAGCAATAAAGCAGGGTGTAAATGAATAAATAAAATTATTCAAAATGAAATAGTAGACTAGATCTTTACTGATAATATTCCATTTGATAATTTAAAGAAAATTAAATGTGTGTTACTTACATTATTCTTAGCAATGCATTTTAGATGTTCATGGATGAAACACTGTACCTATAATATTATTCAACTCCCTTTTTTACATAAAGGGTGTTTTTATTTTAGAAAAATTATTTCCCTTCTGATTATCTTGTATATATTTTTTTCAAAGGTATTAATATGACTAATAGTCTTTCTAGCCAGATCATTTAGGGTTAAAGAAGTGAAAAAAAAAACAAACAAACAACTTTATACTCTTTAAGTAGTTCTACATATGTTTTCTTATTATTACCAAGGTCTTGCCAAATTAAGTCATCTGTTAAAAGAAACACAGTTCGTACCATGCAAAATAGGAGCAAGAAGTAGGACCCAGATTGCTGCATATTTCTCCACCACCATTCCCATAGAATTCTAGCAGGCGTGTGTGTGCATGGCAGGAATACAGTATCCATGGCAGAGCCACTGGAGGTGTCATGATCTCTTTTTGAAACTGCCCATCTCTTACAGGGTTCTTTAGGTAGAAGATGGCTTGAGTTGTGCTATCTCTTGGGTTATAGCAGAATTCTTAAGCTGTTATTTTGATATCATAAAAGTTAGATTCTATAATGCTCAGAATATATTTAAATTTTTATATTCTCATTATAATATACCTGGCAAAATTATTCAGAGTATTACAAAAGCTCCTGATTTTATTTGTTTGGAAAAGTCCAGGGAACTCCTATTTTAAAAGAAAATTCTTTCGTAGAACATAACAAATTGCCCTTTAATTTGGTGTTTGCTTATCTGTTTAGTTATGTTTTATTTTTGTACATAGTTCATTAAGTGTAGGACTGCAGTGATAGGTTTACTTGATAATTTTACAAAGCCTTATATGACTTGATGTTTTAATTTTTGACTAGAAATTTTTGTATTAGTTTAGATCTGAAGAGAACTGGAAAGCCATATTAGTGCTACTTCTTTTTTTTTTTTTTCCAGAGGACAATTAACTCCTGAAACATGCCTTTAAGCAGAGTTTAACTATATGAAGAGATCGGGGTCTTACTGTGAGGCCATTTCAGTATATTATTGCCAGCTGCCCATTTGGGAATAACCATTTGGGATTGATCTGTGATTGGACTACCTTCTAGTTACATATTTTCACACTGGATAAAGAATCACTGAAGCATTTGTTAAAAATGCAAGCACCCGTGCCTGCTACCAGAAATTGCTTATAGAAGATCTGAATTAGGCCTCAGGAATATGTATCTTAAATAGATCCTCTTGTGATTTTAATGAATGCAAGCTCTCTAAACAACTGCTGTAGAGAGCTCCAATGGCCTGCCATAATTTGAGCCACAAATTATATAGAACTGAAGATAAATTTCAGATGTATTTTCCACTCTTTAAGTAGAAAACAACAGGCTTCCCCCAATGGAGGAATTCCTATGTTTTCTTTGAGGCGGGGGGGACAGCATTGAGAAAGAGATAGGCAATGCCTACTGAAGTAGAATGGAAATCCTTCATACTTTAAGTCTGGTTCAAGTTGTACCTGGGCTGTTTGCTTACTGATGGAGCTCGGGTGAGTTATTTGACCTCTCTAGCTAAATCTAAAGCTCATCTTAAGAATGGTGATAGTGTCATTGTAGGGTAGGTTTATAATAATGAAGGTATGTGATTGTGTCTGATAGATAGTGTGCACTCATTTTTACTTTTTACTTTCTCTTAGAAATGTAATATGTATTAATATTCTGTCCAAGAGTGACAAAAGATAAGAGGAGCTTAAATAGCCCTGGCTTAATGATTTTCAAATACCTTGGATGTGCCAAAGTTTCTAATACAAGTGTATTAGCATCTAAACATTTACTTCATTTATACTGTATAGATGTGATCATGACTACTCCTTGTTACAATGTCAACTGCTATCATAATTTAGGAGCAACTTTCTTTTTCTCTCCTTATAAAAAGTTTGCTTTTATAGGTAAACATTTCTATGTGGTCTCATGATATAAATGTGGAATTTTATTACAGAGAAGCAAGTGCCCAGGCTGTGAAGTTTTGGAGAGTAATCTGTTATCTGGTGATTATCTAGATTTTTATAACGATATATGTCTTAAAAATAGAAACAAAATTCCAAAAATATATATATTAACTTCCATGACTAGCATCTGTCTTTTTTTGGCAAATATTCAATTCCGTGGCATTATACTAAGTTACATTTTTTTTTTTCTTTTTTGCCTTATTTGTATCTCTCTAGAGATATTGGAAGTTTGGACAATGCTCTTTAAGCTCAAATACATTGTTAATATTTTTTTGAGGCTGAATTATCTTGTGATTTTTTTACTTTGTCTAACTTCACTGTAATTGCTCAGTTCTGTTGCTTGTGGAGAAACTGTTTCTGGTCATATTTACACACAGTAATTGGCTCACTGTAGAATAGAACTAGCTAGTATATTTTCCAAAGGCCAATCTTAATGATTCAGGTAGAACATACTCGGTACACATGGCCACAGTTCAGTTAGACAAAAGCGGTTTCTACATATTATACCTATTGGTTCTGTTATGGTGCTAATTGATTCATATGGGTAATATGTTTCTGTCTAAATTATCAGTTTAGTAGAAAACAGCATGCTCATTCTTTTCATACTGAGACAAATATTACAGACATTTGTCAATATGCCAAGGTAGAATGGGGTCGGTAGGGGGTATTCAAAATGACAAACATGACTGTGTTTTTCTTGAATCATTCTAGGGTGCCGATTTTACTTCAGATTTGGGAGCCCATAACTTTTATTTTTAAACAAACATATAGAATGGAGTAGGGTCCAGAATTCATGAGATTTTATGCTAAAGTGTTGATATTAAGAAAATGTTAACCAGATGGTAGACCTCTTCAGACTAAGTTCAGAGGCCATCAGGAGTTTAAGTTCATTTTCCCTGGTGGGAAAGTTTGACCAAACATCTTCATGAATGAATTCAGGGACCCTTGGGAAACCCATTACCCTCTGCCCCAAACCTTCTCTTACCCACTGAGTAATGATAGTTCTTTTGCATAACACTTTGTAACTCTTCAAATGTAAATCAAGCTCTGAGCATTTTATAACTTTTTGCTATAAAAAAGCCTAAAGGATATCAGAGCTGTTTTTGATATGAGAGGAGGGGGAGGAAATAGCCATTCCTGC
>NW_006436298.1:18855365-18888835 GCF_000325575.1 Pteropus alecto | reverse complement strand
GGACTAGCTCTAAGAACAAGCTTTTCATCATTATGTCATCATAGAAACACAAGTAATCATTTTAGAGTTATAACATCATGCTGTGGTATGTCATTTACCTTTTATTCTATTTAGCTTTATTAGCCTTATGATTTGTTTTGAAATTCTGTTAATCATAGTATAATATAACAAAAGATTCTCCTAATTCCAGTACTCAAGACCTAATTGTGTTTAGTTCACAAATAATTGCCCAAATCTTAAACTCTCAAATACCTTCCACCTAGAGAATACAATTTTTTTCATTCTTGATGTATAGGTTTGTACTTTGTACTTTAATTAACGTTCTTTATAATATGGTTTCTTATTTTTTCTGTTAGATTATCTATACCATTATCTATCATATTTAATAAACAGGAGTTAAAGTTTTTTGTTTTCAGTCTTCTTTTTCTTAGTTTTCTTCATATTTATTAGTAAAATTAATAAATTTTAAAATTAAACCTATTCCTGTCTATATATAATTCAGGTAGTTGAAATCACACCTTTTTTGGCCTATTGTAATCATTTAATTTTTTTCATCTATTTTCATTTCTCTACTGCTTCATAATCTACAGGTGCCATAAACACTACCTGTGACTGGGGTGAATACAATCTTGTTCTTGGAGAGAGAAAAATGCCAATGGTCTATTCGGGGGCAGCAAAGTCAATGTTCTGTTTTATGCTTCATACTTTTCAGATATAAACTTTAGATAGCAATTACTTATTTTTGAACCTAACTCAGTTGTACAATGAGGATGAACATATATGTAAAGTTCATAGGATTGCAGTTGCAATATATATTATTGTTTGATCACTTATTTACAAAGTTCCTTTCACTTTCTTATGCTAAGGAATAAGAAAATAATCTTTATGCACACAGTTTAAAATTACTCTTATTTTCTTGAAAATATTACAAATTATTACTATGATGAGTTAATTGGGAATTTATAAATTTTAACCCTGCTTTACAAATTTAATATAGAAAGTGAAAATCCTGTGATTTTTTTTAAAAAGAAATGTCAATAAGTATATGTATTTTTCTCATTAATTGAGGAAACTGAAGAAATCTCTTGAATGGTTCCTAAGTTCTGTGTTGTTTCTGACCTGGAGTATCTATGGATTCTCATTTGTAAACTCAGGAATGTTATTCCCCATTTAAACCTTACACAGTGTTTTGCTGTGAGTCCTTGTAGATAGAGCTCTTTTAGTATTATCAATATTATTATTTTGCTCTACCTGAGCTTTTCTTCTGCTGAACATTTTAATGATTTTTTGTCGTTGATTAAAAGCCAGTATTGTCTTCAGGTGAACTGTTGAGTTTCCTTCTAATTTAGTTTAAAAAATTGTTATGATTTGGGCTCTGAATAAGTTTGTCCTCTTTGTCCAAATTCCCAATATACAATGTATCATAAAAGTTTTATTTCCGATGATGGGAAAAATTCCTCTACAGAGGATTAGATTGGGATGCAATCTATTGAGGCTGGATTTTTTGTTTGCTGCTTATTATTTTAATTATTTGTCATGTATCCATTAAAAAATATAGTCTAGAGTTTATGTATATGTGTGTGTGTGTATATATACATATGTCTAAAATGTAATTTTAACTGCCGATACTTCTTTATGTATGAATAAGAGGAACTAGCTAGAGTCAAATATTATGATAGTGTGAGTGATAAATACTCTTTAATCTGCTTGCTGAGACCTAGAAGAGCTAACAGAAGAGCTGAAAACTGCCACTTCCAGAAACTGCAACAGACACGGGATGCTCAACTCCTCAATCTAAGCATGATTATTTTTGATGAATAACCTAGACTCCTATATTTCATCCACATGTATATAGCATTAAGTAGTTATTTTTCCTTGGAGGATTAACATAAAGACATCTAAAACTTTGTAGGTAGGGATGTGAACAACATTTGGAAGCTGTTTTTTTTTTTTTTGAAATTTTTAAAAATTAGTTTCAAGTGTATAGTACATTGGTTAGACATTTATATAGTTGATAAAATGATCCCCCTAATTGCTCCTTCTCTCCTCTGATTTTCCACCTAGCCAATATATTAATGCTAATTGCATTCCCTGTGCTGTGCTCCCCATCCCCGTGACCATCTATCAACTACTAATTTGTACTTCTTTAGCCCTTCACCCCTTTGGGAGTTTTATAAAGGCACCAATGTACCCTTCACATTGCAGTGTTTTATTAAGGAATATTTAGATGAGAATTTTGAAAAGTAAAAAAAAAAATAAAGTAAACCTTCAAGGAATCTATCCATTTACCTTATAATCTTGGCAAAGAGGGAAGGGGTCCGAAAGTTGCAGTTCCATTGACACATAAATGAGCCCACTCTGTTGAATGCATAGGAGATTCTTACTCTTTAATTTTGAGTCTTGGGATATGTTCCTGTAATGTTCTCTGAAATCTGAGCTTTAGTAAAGAGTACAGCCTTTTTGGTCACTTTAGTCTCTCCCAGGTCTACAGTAGAGTAACCATTATCTCATCCATCTCTCTGATGATGCATTAATTAAAAGCATTTTAGACACAACCTAGAGCCTTCCATCAGCCTACAAAATCACTGTAATAAAAAAGCAGGGCGCGTAATGACCTTTTGTCTCAAGCAGATCCTCTCTGACAACTTTAGTTCAACAACTTTAGTTCTTGATCCCTGTTATAGCTTTTGATGTGGAGATCATGCGGCTATTGAATGTCTGGAATTCACTGTGTACCTTAGAAGTACAGTCTTGCCTCAAATCTTTATTTTTGTTTATTTCTGTGGAAGTACAGTTGGCTCTTGAACAATGCAGGGGTTAAAGGCCTGACCTCCTGCGTAATTAAAAATCTGTTTATAGCTTTTGACTTCCCCAAAACTTAACTACTAATAGCCTGTTGACCAGCAGTCTTACTGATAGCATACACAGTTGATTAACACATATTTCATATGTTATGTGTATTATATATTATGTTCTTACAACAAAGTAAGATAGAGAAAATAAAATGTTATTAAGAAAATCATAAAAAAGAGAAACTACATTTATAATAGTGTACATATTTTTTGAAAAAAATTTACATATAAGTGGGCTTGCACAGTTCAAATCCATGTTGTTCAAGAGTCAACTGTAGTTTGGATCTGTTTCCATGAAGTTCCCAACTCTCTGGAGAAAATGTAGTTGCTTTGGGCCTTCTCTATTAGCTTCCACATTTTTTGATTTTTTTGTATTCTTCTGGAAATTTTCAGTGAACTACAAACATTCTGTATCACATGACAAATCCCCTTTTTCTCACAGAGGATTTGTTTATTGTTAATTAGAAAGGCATTTTAGGGAAATATACTGACTTCTCTGACAGATTGAAGAACCAGATAGCTTTGGTTGGAGTATTTTTAACACGAGTATTTGTAGATTTTATTCAAAATTGGGAGGCATCAAAACTTCTAGAAAAAATTTTCCCAACCAACTAATGGTTCATATAGCAGAAAAGTTATGGAATTCCTCAAAGGGTTACAAGAAATTACTCTGAGCAATTATATGCCAACAAATTGGACAACCTGGAAGAAATGGATACATTCCTAGAAACATACAATCTCCCAAGACTGAGTCAAGAAGACACAGAAAATCTGAACTGACCAGATGGCTTCATAGTAAATTATAGCAAACATTCAAAGAAGAATTAACACCTATTATTTTCAAACTATTCCAAAAAATTCATGAGAATGGAAGTCTTCTTAAATTAGTTTTACAAGACCACCATTACCCTGATTCCAAAACTAGACAAAGACATTACAAGAAAACTATAGGTCGATATCTCTTATGAACATTGATATAAAAATCCTCAACAAAATATTAGCAAACCGAATTCAGCAATACATTAAACATATTATACATCATGATCATGTTGAATTTATTCCTTGGATGCAAGATTGGTTTGATGTCCACAAATCAATCAATGCGATACACTACATTAACAAATCGAAAGATAAAAATCATATGATCATATCAACAGATGCAAAGAAAACATTCGACAAAATCTAGCATCCATTTATTATAAAAACTGTCAGCAAAGTGGAAATAGAGGAAACATACCTCAACATAATAAATGCCATATATGACAAAACTACAGCTAACATCATACTCAATGGGGAATGGTAAAAGCATTTTCCTTAAGATCAAGAAGAAGACAAGAATGCCCACTTACACCACTTTTTTTCAACATAGTATTGGAAATCCTAGCTACAGCAATCAGACAGGAAAGAGAAATAAAAGTATCCAAACTGGAAAGGAAGAAGTAAAACTGTCATTATTTACAGATGACATAATACTGTATATAGAGAACCCTAAAGATTCCACCAAAAAGTGTTAGAACTGATCAATGAATTCAATAAAGTAGCCGGATACAAAATTAATATTCAGAAGTTGATTGCATTTTTATACACCATGATTTTCTATCAAAACAAGAAGTTAAGAAAACGATCTCATTTACAATTGCATCGAAAACAATAAAATGCCTAGGAATCAATTTAATCAAGGAGGTAAAAGACTTGCTCTTGAAAAATTGTAAGTCATTAAAAAAAAAAGTTGAAGATACAAATAAATGAAAGCATATACCATGCTCATGGATAGAAAGAATCAACATCGTTATGTTGTATGTAGTATGGCTATACTACCCAAAGCAATCTATATATTCCTATCTATATGCAATCTCTATTAAAATACCAATGACATTTTTCAGAGAACTACAACAAATAATTCAAAAATTTATTTGGAACCATAAAAAATCCCGAGTAGCCATGACAATCTTGAGAAAGAAGAACAAAGTAGGAGGTATTACACTATCTGATGTGAAACTATACTACGAGGCTATAGTTATCAAAAGAGCATGGTACTGGTATAAAAACAGATACACAGATCAATGGAAGAGAATAGAGAGCCCAGAAATAAATCCATGTCTATATGGTCATTTAATCTGTGACAAAAGAGACAAGAACATGCAATGAAGTAAAGACGATCTCTTTAACACATGATATTGGGAAAACTGGACAGATACATGCAAAAAAATGAAAATGGACCACCTTCTTATACTATATACAAAAATAAACCCAAAATGGATTAAAGACTTAAATGTAAGACTCAAAACCATAAAATTTCTAGAAGAAAACATAGGCAGTAAATTCTCTGATATTACTCTTAGTAATTTTTTTTCCTGATCTACCTCCTTGGACAAGGGAAACAAAAGAAAGAAAGAAATGGGACTACATCAAGCTAAAAAGGTTTTGCACAGCAAAGGAAATCATCACAAAACAGACAACCTACTGAATGGGAGAAGATATTTGGCTATGATACATCTGTTTAAAGGTTACTGTCCAGAATTTATAAAGAACTCATATAACTCAACTCCAAAAAAACGAAACAAGCAATCCAATTAAAAAATGGGCAGAAGACTTGAATAGGTATTTCTCCAGAGGAAATACAGATGGCCAATAGACATATGAAAAGAGGTTCAAGATCACTAATCATCAGAGAAATGCAAATTAAAACCACAATGAAATATCACTTTATACCTATCAGAATGGCTATTATCAATATATCAAAAAATAAGTGAAAGCGAAGAGGTGGAGAAAAGGGAACCCTCATGTTGGTGGAATTGCAAAATGGTACAGCCACTGTGGAAAATGGTTTGGAGTTTCCTCAAATATTAAAAACAGAACTACTGTTTGACCCAGCAATTTCACTTCTGAGTATTTATCCTAAGAAAACCAAACCACTAATTCGTAAAGTTCTATGCACCCCTATGTTTCTGACAGCACAATTTACAGTATCAGAGATATAGAAGCAAACTAAAAGCCCATCAACAGACTATTAGATACAGAAGTTATGGAACATATATACGATAAATATTACTCAGCCATAAAAAAAGTGAAATCCTACCATTTGCAATGACATGGATGAACCTAGAGGGTATTATGCTGAGTGAAATAAGTCAGGCAAAGGTAAATATCATATGATTTCATTTACATGAAGAATGTAAGGAACAAAAGGAACAGACTAAAGGAAAACACACTTACAGATACAGAGGACAATCTGGTGATTACCAGAGAGGAAGGGGGTTGGAGGGCTGGGTGAAAAAAGGTGAAGGGATGAAGTACAAATTAGTAATTACGAAATAGACACAGGGACATAAAGTACAGCATAGGGAATATAGTCAATAGTATTATACATACAATGGCTATGTGTAGAGCCAGATGGGTGCTGGGGTAATTAAGGGGATCACCTCATAAAACATACTGCATACCTAAACTAATATAAAATAAAAACTAAAAAAGTTATGATTCCTCCTCTAAAGAGAAAAATTCTTTGGTTCTAGTCTGTTTCCTCTTCGAATTTAAAAGAGAAAATTGTAAATTAAAAAGTGTACAGAAAATTGACCTTTTTGATAAGAACTTTACAAGACAAAGCTAAGAATTAGAATTCTTTTTTTTTTTCGGCAACATCTTTATCTCTCAAGTGCTTTTTTCTTCTCAGAAATATGTTTCCCCTCTAATTATGTCCTAGGCAAACTCATGCCAAGATTTCACTTTCTTTCTAATTTGTCCCTCTTCCTTTCAAAATTTACTTGTGTATGTATCTTTGTCTCTCAGCCAGTAAAAATAATATAAGGTTTTATCAACAGATAATGGCTTAATGTGATAACTCTATCAATAATTTTATACTTTTATGAAAACTTGGAGGTAAGCATTCTAAAAATTAATTCAGAGAAGCTAAAAGGTGTTGGCAGAATTAGAAGTACCAAGGAATACACATATTTTTGTACCGACAATTTTCACAAACATAATTTAGATTACATTTACTTACTTTTGTATAAAAACTATTTTGCTAATATTAAACCCATTGAATTCATGTCTTCTGTCACTGAGGCAGGTTAACTTGTTAGCTTACAAGCAGAGTAAAATCTCAGACCCCTCTCATTTTCTAATGCTTTCCAGATAAATAAACCAACATAAAGGTTTATAGAAAGATATGTAGAGAGAGAAGTTTGTGACAATATTTTTTAACATTTGGATCAAATTGTGCCTGAATCTAGTTATCTCTGTACCTCTCAGTTAAATGAGCCAAACCATTTCCTTTCTTGCTTAAGCTTTCTTAAGTTTCTATCACTTTCAAGCAAAGAATCCTAATTAATCTGGATATATGAGAACTATCTAATTATTTCAACTGAAAGTATAAGATGCAGGAATGGGACTACTAAAAGATTAGTTCAGAAGTGGATTTCTAGAATATCTGTGGATTTGACTTGGAAAGAATTGAAAGAATGAGATTTTCCCAGTAGATTGCAATGTTTTACACACATTTAATTCTTGAATGCCAATATTGTAGTTTCATTCAAATATGTTCTATGTTCATACTCAATTAGCGAAAAATATATGAAGGTCTTTATCATTAACTTTCAAAAGACAAGGTACAGATGTAATTTACCTACAAGCAAATACAGATCAAGTGACTTACTTAAATCCCCACTGTAGTCTTAGAGTAAACCATAGTTTATGTGATTGCTTTTAGCAACTCCATGTCTTCTTTTCTGGCACATTTCACTTCAAAATATATCATCAAGCTAATAAAAAATTAAAATGCATATTAGTTACCTAAAATAACAGTAAATTTGATATCTATATTTAAAATAAAATGATAGTTTATTAACTAGAGGGTTTCACTTTTTACAAGGAACAGGGTATATGTGATATAATGAAAGGAGCATTAGCTCGGAGTTATTTTACCTGCATTTTTATTGAAATCCCAAATAAGACATTCTCCAAGTTTTAGATTTCTTAAGTGTAAATGAGAGTAAGTAATGCTATCTTCATAGAGTGACTGAGGATTATGTGAACTATATGTAAATTATCAAGCAATTGAAAGAAATATGAGGTACTTTATAATATTTCCTTTCCATTCTTTTTTATAAGGTGAAAATACAAAAAGTGTTTTTTGAAGTGCTCAAAAATGAGGTGATATTAAAAGAATAAATGTTTATCTTTTTGGAATAAATTCTGAAAATTTTTAGATAAATTCATCTGAAAGATTAATATATGACATGAAAAATAAAAATGGTGGGGGCTAGCTTGCCTTCTCAAATATAAAAACAGTACAAAATAAAAATAATTAAAAGAGTATAATGTGTATATATCAATAGATAGATCAGTGAAATAAATTAATCTTAAATGCTAATATGTAAATTAACATAAAATAAAACAAATAGAAAAAAGATTTAATTCGAAAAGTGTTAGAAAAATTGGCTCTTTGGGAGAAAAAAATCAAATCATTATGTCATTCGCCAACATAATTTTTGTTTGAATCTCTCTAGAAAAAAAATTCTTAAGATGGCAAATGAATTTTCTAAACATAAAAGCAATTGACAAAATCATAAAGGTAAGTATTTTATAATTTGACTACATATAAATGTAATACATATGTCAAAATATAAAATGAATAAGTAAATAATTAAAATAAAAATATAAATAAAAATCAAATAAACTGGAAAAATATTTATAAAAATATGAAAAAAATAGGGTTCTTGCAAATGATTAAAAATAATAACCCAGTGGAGAAATTAATAAAGGTTGTGTACAGCCATGTAATAGAGAAAAAAAAAACAAAGGGTCGAGAAACATATAGAACAAATTCAACTTCACTAATAATCAAAGAAATACTAATAAAATGAGATTTTTTTTTTCAGTAGTACTGAAAACCTTATAGTGATCTGGATTGCTGATAGTGTGCAAACTAATACAAATGTCTGTAAAGAAATTAGTATACATTAAGAAACTTAGATAAGTTCATGTCTATTACCTCTCTTATCCTAATCCTAAATCTAAATCTAATTTTATCCATAGCCATAAATACAATTTCTTAATCTACTTTTAGCAAACTATTTGAATAATCAGTAATTCTCATTCAATTTGATGTATGATTTTATAGCATAATCTATAATAAGTTGGCAATGGAAAGAATATAAAAATAATGAAATAGTTAAATATTACATACACGTGTAAAAAATTTTATAACAGTATTAAAAACTAAGTTTTCAAGAATCATCTGGGGAAATGTTCATGATATTATATTAAATGAAATACATATTATGACCAAAAAGAAAATGCATTTAAAAAAGAAGGAAAGGAATCACACCAAAAATGAAATCATGCTTATTTCAAAATGGTAATATCGTAGGTATTTTTTATTTTATATTTTATACTATTGTGTGTTTTTTATATCTTGTTTTACAATGCAATATGTTTCTAAAACTAGGGGAAAAAAATCAATGTTTAAAAATAAAACACTCATATAAAAAATAAGCATTCTTCTCTTGGATCCAATCAGCCCATCTATAAAATTTTGTACTATCAAATTTCAGAGTGCTTAATAAGGTAAGAAAAATTAATTTAATTTTATGATACAAAGGTTCAAAATGAGATATACACTGCATGCTTGTGATATGAATATTTCTAATACTGAAACCACCAACAGAGTACACTATTTTGTACATTTTAGCTCTTTCTCTTAGAATTACATGACCTTATGCTTGATTTACATAATTTTAATGACTCCTTTGAGTGGCATGTAGTGGCATAATTATTCTTTTAATTACTGTTATTAACCTGTTTGTGTAATAGCAGATAATTTGAATAAATGATTTTCATCTTTCAATTTTTGCATTTTCATATATGATATAGATAAACTATATGCTCAATTCTATATAACTATATAAAAATAATATTCAAAGTCATATGAATTTTGATATTTTTATTTTCCACAGTTCTCTAAAAGCAAAATAATTTGTTCCATGTAAGAATCCTTAAAATTTAAATTATTTTCAATCTTAGATTCATTCACAATCATTTATTAAAAAATAAAGCTCTTCTAATAATAGAGCATGTCAGATCCTTTAAATTCTTTTATTTATCTCCCAAATAGTCTAGACATCAGGATGGTGGATGTGAGACAGATGCCTTAAACCCCATGAGGCATAGAGCTTGGTTCTGTAATATGGGATCAGAAGGGACTAGGCACCTCAGGCTAGGATGTTACCTCTTCCTGTAATTAACCAATGTTTCTGTAAAATTTCCTACACTTTGCCGTAAGAAACATCTGACCAACTACAGTTGAAGTCAATTTTGTTTTCTTTATGCCTATGTCTATGTCAGGTGCTATGAAGACAAGCAATAGAAGACAGGGTCTTGTCCCTGTTACAAAGAGCTTACCCTTCCAGCAGGGGAGGCTCATCATTAAGTATGCCTCTTGCCCCCAAATAACATCAGGACAAAGTCCTGTGCTTTTGAGCCGCAAAATGTGAGGTATAGTGTAGGTTCCAGAAAACAGGAAGATCACTGAAGGAAGGTACTAGAGCAGTCGGAGGCCTAAGAGTAAATGGAGGCATTTCAGTTAAGGTGGGAGGTACAGGGCTTGCCAGGAACAGTGACCTTCCAAAATCAAGATACAGAAGTGTGAACAAACAGGTAAATCAATTATACTAAACAGTATAATTATCCACTTGAGCCAGAAAGTCTTCCTAGAAGTATCTCTTTCTCTTTTATATTTAATTCCGATAAATTACCAAACCTTCCAGTTCTATGATTCTAACATCTCTTCCACCTGTGCTCCCACACCATGTCATTCCTAGTGCTCTTGCCTTAATTTAGTGCCCCATTAGCACTTAACTCAGCTAATGTAATAGTCTTCTAATAGCTCTCCTTATTTACTGTTTTAGATCCATCCTGTATTCTTCTGTCAATATGATTATTTTAAGGTACAAATCATGACCATGTTAATCCCTTCAGCTTAGAACCCTGATCTCTTTACATTAGATGTAATTTGAAGCATATGAAATTGCTGACATTGGACTGGTTTTGACCTATGAAAACAGCAATTTTACAACATAACTGTTTAAAACCTGTATTGGGAGACTTTGGGCCGCAAGTAACAGAATATCCAACTAAAAATGACTTAAAAATAAAAACTATTTCATATAAAGAATACTTACATATCCTTCCAGGTTGTGCTTCATACCTTCCTTTTTCAAGAACTTCTCATTTTTCCTTCCTCTAGGTAGAATTAACTATTAAATATATTTTCTAGCAATAACACTTATAATTAGTGGTTATTAAACTATCATAACATTTAGTGTCTTCCTCTCATTATAACCTGAAGTTCTTTGAGGGCGGGAGTCATGTCTGATTCATCTCTATATTTCCAAAGCCTTGCACAGTACCTCGTGTATTAAGAGGAGGAATGAATAACTATACAGATGAACAAATATTCGACTAAATAGGATGAGGTTATATCTTACAGCATAATTGTATGAATGAAATACAAATGTTCCTTTTACTTGCTCCATGTCATAAATTAGAGATTCTCAGAACAACACATTCTTTTCCCAGATTGCTCCAAATGTGTATATGATAACTGAAGCTGTTGCCAAAATAATTATCTTCTTGTTTTCAGATCTGACAGTATAAGTATAAATTAATACCAACATCATGATATTGATTGTATAACTCCTGTTCAGAGGCAATCAATGCAAATCAGTGCCCTCAAAACACATATTACTTTATTCTATCCTATACAAATATTGGAATCATATGTATTTATAATTGTACTCTCAAATAATGCTGTTTAAAATGAACTGAGATTTTTAGTGCTAAATTTAGCAAAATATTTGCTAGTTTCTAGAAAATACTTTTGAAATTACTAATATTTCCTGCAACATTTGTCAATTAAAAAATGAGTCTTCATTCAAAAGATTCTCATGTAAATACATGTACATATTGTATGTTACAGAAAATTAAGTGACTTATTATTAATACACTTATATTTTATGTCAAAAGCCTTGTGTGATAGAGTAAAACAATAATGAATTGGATTCCGAGAATACACATTAAGTATCAAACGAAGGAGTCCTGTAGATTCTTTCAGAGCTCGTAAGGTTATATAACGTATTTGCTTTCCTTACAATGTTACGGTAAATGCCAAATGATCTGCTATTTCACCAGATTAATAGAATAACATGTTTGTCAAAATCTAGATTCTTTGTAGAGTTCTAAGCATAATATAAAACATGTATAGATTCCCCAAGAGGTTTGCTGATGTCCTCTTAGCTTATACTCAAAAGAAATTTTCCTACTTGGAACTGCATATAATGGAGTAAATTTATGATTCCTAAAATAGATTGTCATTTCTAACACTCAGGGAAGTATAGTGGAGTCAGAGGTGTCTGGCCTTACTTATTAATTCCACCTCTCCAACTCTCTCTTTGAGCTTCATACTTTTCCCAGTTGAGAATTTTTCCGAGGTGAGTGCTGGAAAGGATATAACCAGGTCTTGCATAATATAATAGAACACACAGTTAGAATTTTATGTGGGCTACAAAAAAAAAAAAAAAAAAAAACAATAAATCTCAGAGTACAGAAAGTTAACACTAAGATGACAGTATATTTCAAGGTGACTTGTGGTTATAAAGTGGAAGATTGTGTGTGTGCATGTACGTGGGCACTATTATAAACAAAAGTACCAACCTACAATATCACTATAAAAATATCTGAACAATTAAGTATCAAATTTCCATCTCTTACTCATGATTCAATGTTCAAAAACTTTAGGTAAATTTTCTGTTATCTAATGTATGGTAAATTGGAAGAACCACTCTGAATTTGGGAGGATTCTACTATTGACTAAGCAACTCAGGAGGTATTTGTAGGAAAAGAAAAACTCACAGGATTTGTTGGAATTACACAAATTAGCAATTCCACAAAACAAGTGATATCACTGTGAATCTCTGATTCCTGTTGCCTACACTGTTCAGCTCAAGAATAAGAAGAAACAATGTTAAGCCAGACCAAGGAAGGACTAGAACCAAAATCTATCCTGAATTCAAAGTCAGAGGAGATGGAGATCTGCTGCCAGTCAATACTAGGGTATATAGATTTGTTATTTGTCGTAGTATACATACATATAGGAACCTAGAAGGTAAACCTGACACAAGCATAAGGCAAAGAGGCATGTATAACACATAGGAGTCCCTTTAGAACAAGTCTAAAACCATGTTTAAGGTTCAGGTTGTCAATCCAGGTATTTAAAGAAGGTATAGGCAGCAGCAGCAGGTAATAAAACTTATTCATAGAGAGCCTAGAGCCAAAGTCAGAACCAAGTCAGCCACAGGACGGAGAGTGATCTTGACAGAGTGATTTTTCCCTCATTTGTAGCCAGAATCAGTCCTAGTATAGCCTCCTGCTGAGCCTACAGATGGGAGATCCACTGGAATGCAGAGGCTGGTACTAGTAATTACAGTGAATTTCTGAGGCAATGTGCCCCTGGCTAATTGCCAGGTCACAACGTCACTCCCGCATCTGCCTTTCTACACTTACCCTAATCAGAATCTATGGCTGCTATCTGCCTTTATCCTCAATATCAGTGGTCTCCAACCTTTTTGGCACTAGGGACCAGTGCTTCTATGAGAATCTAATGCCTGATGATCTGAGGTGGAGCTGAGGTTGTGATGCTAGCGCAGGGGAGCAGCTGCAAATACAAATGAAGTTTCCCTCACTAGCTGGCCTCTCACCTCCTGCTGTGCAGCCTGGTTCCTAACAGGCCGTGGATCAGTACCGGTGCCTGGCCCGGCGATTGGGGACCCCTGGTCTACATGACCACACCTCCTGCCAACTACATTTTCTGGGCGTCGCCTGGTATCTCTGTGACAATGCTCCTGGATTTTCATGGAAAGGGAGAAGGAATTTCCTTCTCTCCTGGACAAGGAAATGTTAACACCATTCTTCAACCAGCAGTCTGTCTGTCCAATCTCACCTGCAAATGACCCTAAACCATTTTACAGTTTATACCACAAGATTGTTGGGCTCACTATTATGTCCATTTTGCTCTTTGAGTCCCATGCCTCCTGGCCTTCCAGATAAGCTGCCATTTCTCTTTGCTCTCTACAAATCTTCTTATGTGAGTTATGTAAAGACATATGATTCAGATGATCTTGAAATTATAATTAAAATTTGGGATATACTTCTGAAAGTGAATTTTTCTGAAGAGAGTCCATAATATTCACTGATTCTCAGTGGGGCTGGTGACAAAATAGTTAAGAATAATTAATTTATGACATCTATCTTACTCATTGGCTTCCTGTCATTCCCTATCTAACATAACAATAGTACCACTACCACAATCACTAATGGAATTTGTGCAACGCTTTACAGCCTACAGTATTCTTTAACATACTCTTTCATGTCCATACTTCCATTTGAAACTGATGACTTTCCTCAGGGGAGGGCAGGTCTTATTATATTCATTTTGCAGATGAGGAAAATAGGCTCAGAGAGGTTAAGAATCATCCAGCTGAGTATATGGGAGAGCAGAGCTGAAACCAGTGGCCTAGTATTTTGACTCTTGGTCTGAAAGCAAAGAGATGGTTCTTTGTATAGCAAGCCATTTAATACCTACTTGGGACTTTTTCTTTTTTCTGGCTGCATATTTTCTTCTTTAATACTGCCTTTGATACTATAGAATAAAGTTGGTGTGCATTTTATCCAAATTTCCTCTGTTTCCAAATGGAAGACTGCTACATCATGTGATTTTCCATAGGGCCTTGAATCTCTTCCAGTAAAGTATTTGGAAGCAAAATGATTTACTAATTTAAAACATAAGACATGAAGTCAGTAGTTCAAGGAACAGTGTCTCTGATTTAGATTTGCAGAGTGACCTTAGACAAAATACTTAACTTTTTTTCTCAATTAATCTGTGAAATGGAGTTAAAATATTATATCAGTCAAGTAACAGTTAATAACTAATAGAAGACTTAGAGATTTACACATACTATGTAAATAAAAATGTTTCTGACACTATTTTGTGCAGGACAGTGTTTCCTGGGTTAAATTAATAAAAGAAGTCTTGTGAATACAAGATTGAATATGTAATTCATCTCCTGATTAGACTGTTTATAAAGGAAATCCACATTTTTTTCTGCATTTCTGGTTGATTATTTCTCCCACTAAATTTACTGTCTCATCAAAGCAGCATTTGCTCATTTGTAGAATCATTTAGCATGTATTGGACTACGGGGACCTCAGATGGAACTTTTCCCATTTAAGAAAATAGCCATTCTGTATTTAGATTCCTGTAGGGGACACTTTAGGAGAGTGATGTTGTTATATCATGCCTACAAATACCTCATCTGGGTTTGGAGTCTCTGCTATATCTTTGCTCATTCAAGATAGCGGCACTTAGCAATTCAACAAGATGTAAGTTGGCTAATAAACAAAGCCAGTGTTCTCTGGGGGTTTGAACAACACTTCCTGTGTTTGACTTTGGTTGCCCTGAAGTTGTTTTGAGCCCGGCACTGCTGGCGATGTTTCCCCTGGTGTACTGAACAGCTCATGCCATGTCAAAGGGCACTGACCTTTTCACTCATAGAACAAAAAGACTAGAAACAAATTGTACTCTGAGAACTGGTCAAAGGATAACAAAAAAAAAAAAAAGAAGAAGAAGAAGAAAAATAGGTACCTGACCCCCAAACGAGTGATAAACACTAATTCTAAGCATTATAGCATTATCTTTAGAGTATTAGTTCTCTAACAAGCTTTTTTAAAAGTGTAAAATGAGCATTTGTTTCCATTTACTCTGAAGCCACCCACCCCCAGCCCCAGCCCCTTGGCTCCCTTTGCAGAACACGATGAACCAACTACTATTGTCTCTATTCCCCCTACCCAACTGAATCTATTCCAATTTACAAGCTGTCTACCCCAGAGCTGAGGCTTCCAGAAAGAATGACTCATCTGCAAGTTTTGCTCGTGGTTTCTAAGAGTATATTTAGTGTGAAGAACTGTAGGATGCAGCATATCCAAACACATGCTAGGGTACAGAATTTGAGTGGGAGGAAGAGGACGGGGCTAAAATAGAACTGTAATAAGTCAAAGAATTGGAGGCCTGGCTTAGCCTTTTCAGCTATGTAGCTTCAGCAACACCTACAGTTCCCTGCCAAGAATGGCACACCATATTAATTCAGTGAAAATGAGGTGTCCCTGGTGGTTTCTTTTGGAAAAAAAGATAAACATAATATAAAAAAATACTTAATGTAAAAAGTAATCAAAACCAAAATGAACCAATGATGCTGTGCTTCACTATTGTTTCAAGCTGATGGAACAATCAGTGAAATTAGACAACAGTTGCCTGGGAGCTGCTTGAGCAGATAACTATGTTAGGTGGGTGGATCATAGTCCCTAAGAAATTGTTTAGGGTGGATCTTTCATAGTATACCCAAACAGAATTTGACACAATTGTAGGACTGCTGTCCTTTTCTTTCTCCAAGTCTTCAAGGTCAGTTATGTAGACCTAGTTATGATCTCAGGTTTAGAGTGTTCATCACTTCATCAGTGTTCTGCTCTTAAATAAGCATTTGAAAGCAGTGATCACAAAAGCTAACAATCAGAGGATGATGTCCCAGCACACTCCACTGTGTAACTAAAGTCGCTTTCTTTTGCTTGAACTAACACTCTCTCAGGAACTTTAACTGTACTTTGTCTTTCTTCTTTCTTTGCTTCATGGCTCCTTCTCATGTTTCTGCTTTTCTTTGGGTATTATTCTATTTCTCTTGACTACCTGTCTCTCTCTCTTCCTTTCTTTTTTTTTTCTGTCTTTTTTTTCTATCTTTTTATTCAGACTTTCCTCTCCTGTTACCCCCACCTTCATCTATTTTTGTAACTAATCATGACATTGAACTAAAGATTATGTTTACATAACTTGTAAATCTCTGCAGAAAGTTTCATATTTTTTCTTTACAAATCTATATTCAATAAAACCAAATTTTTATGTCACTCTCTTATAAAACACTTAAGTCATTGTTTCTTTCTATGAAAACTTGATTTCTTTTTTTCTCTTAGTAAGTCTTGATAGAAAAAAAATTTTTTTCTCAATTCTAATATAAAAACAAAATGAATTTTAGAAGGACAACAGTTCAAGTCGCCCAAATGACCAGAAAAAACTTGTTTTTAACCAGTACCCTTTGCTTTGAAAATGATTTTTAAAAAAATTATCTTCCAAATTATTCATAAATAGAGATAGTATTTCATTTAGTTTATGGACAAGGTTATCAGACTTTAGTGATTTAATTGTAATTTCAGTCATACTTTATAATTAACTTTTGTTTCAATTTTCATAGCTTTTCTTGTTCGTCTAAGGTATAACCAATTACATTGAAGTTAAATCTTTACTATAGTCTATAAACATATGGCAACAAAATCAATCTACCTGATAATCAAATAAATGTTAAGTTAAAAAAAAAGAGTTAGATACCTCCCTTTTTGGCCAATCAAGTAAGCAAAATGAAAAAAAGTATACTTTTTCAATGTTTGAAATAGTTCTATGAAATTCTCTCTATCACTACCTATCTATCATCTGTCTACCCACATATTTATATCTTACATATGTTCACACATATACACACAATACATACATTGTAAGAATACTTATATATTTTCTCTGTAAGAGCACACACACTCTTGTGTGTGAGTACATATAGATACACACACAGATACATATATTTGTATCCTTTGACCTGAAGATTTCACTTTTGTTAACTTGCCTTAAAGCAGCAATTCTAAGTTTAGGACAGGAGTATAAGCACTAGGATGTGTTTTAGAGTATGATTTATATTTTTGAAAAAGATGAAGCAAATCAATGCTTAATTATAGATGAATGGTTAAGATAAACTTCAGTGTTTACTTATCTACTCAAAGCATCTTATTCAGACATTGAAATGGAAAAAAAAGTAAATGCTTATAATATGATGTTACAATTATGCAATCTATGTCTATAAAAAAAGCCTTGAAGAAAAAACACAAAATTGTCAAAAATATTTGCAGAAATATTAGAACTGTTTTTCATAAACTTTTTATCAATGCACATGTAAAACCTTTTAAATCACGTATAAAGATCTATACCAGTCACCATCCTCAACTCCTCTAGTAAAACTTGATTATGGTTATTTTTGAGAGTCTTAATGCTCTCGTATGTGCTAATAATTTGGAGGAACATTGCACCAAAGTCTTGCAAACTTTAAAATGTTGAAAGGTAATATCACTAAATTACTCTGCATTATGAGGGAAAAATTATATTTGAACACGTGACCTCTCTTTATGACCATTATTTTGCATGGTTGTAGTAAAAAGTTGCTCCCCATTTCTACCAAGTTAAAATATTGTTTTCTAAACATAGTTAAATAATTTTAAAAATCTAATCATTGCAGCCTTACTAATACCAAAAAAAAAAAAAAAAAAAAAAAAAAAACGATGCAAGACAGAAGGGCTTGGCAAAGGTAAATAATTTTAAAAATCTAATAATTGCAGCCTTACTAATACCAAAAAAAAAAAAAAAAAAAAAAGAAAAGAAAAGAAAAAAGGATAAGGAGAAGGTATTACCAAGTTTGATACTGCTATAAGGAAAGGGGAAGGTAAAATGCAAACAGAATTCTTATTCCTATTACAAAAGTTAATTTTTATATCTAAAAGTTCCAGCTTACTTTTCTCTTTGGGCAATATTTCATACTTGAGTCTTATAAACAACACAGACAAAAAGCATACCTGAACAATTGTGAATATCAGTGTTGTATTAACAACTACTGCTGTTCTATCAAAACTGTGAATAGAGAATGGGTATTAATTAATGGGAGACATTACCAGGCGGGAAAAGTTGGGAGAGTATTCAATAAGCTGTCAAAACAGGAGCTGAATTCTATAGAACGGGTGTTCACTTATCTGACAAAAATCGATCCTGAAACTTAGCTGTTCCATTTTTGCTTAGAAACAACATTACCCAGACTCTCACCTACTAATCTTTCAATAGCTTAGAATAATGGTATTTGTAGCATGAAAATCGAATTTATTTTAGTATTTTTGAGATCAGCACTGTGAATTGTGGCACAAAAGGGATATACAGGTATGTATTTAGATCGCTGCTTGAAACTGTCTTTTTATCTTGTAAGATTGGACTTCAGAAAGAATGAGTGTGATTTGGAAAATGAATTGTGTCAAATATTCCAGTTAAAAAAGGCCATAGAAATCTTCAGAAAATAAACTGCTTTTTAAATTTTAATTTCAACTATGCAAATTCTATTTTATCGTGTGTTGTTAAAATTTCTGTGGGAAAAACAGATGGCATAGTGACATGTAAACCATAAATAAAATGCCTGAGGTCAGTAAATTAGTCATAAGTATTTTCAGTGGACATTTTGAAGACTTATTTGAAAAAAGGCAAAAAATTTCATTAAAAACCTGATTTTCTAAACTCCTTATCTCGCAATGGAATACAACTTGAGCAAGATCTCCTGTCTAAACAATTTGGACATCTGACACAGTGTTATTGTTATTCCTGGCAAAGAACCAAAAACGTCTGATGGACGATCTGATGGACATGTAAAGGCAGATTCATCAAAAAAAAAAAAAAAGTCTTCCTCCTTCTTTCACTCCATACCTGAAGTTGCAGCATTAGTTGCTTTGTTATGTAAAAAGCATTGACAATTAATCACTTGTGAAATGCTTGTTAGAACACTAGAACAACAGGCTATAATAGTAAATTACAAAAGAAAAAACACAAATGACCAATAAACCTATGAAAAGATGTTCTTACCTCACTAATAATTGTAACATATACATTTTTAGCAAAAATCATTGTGTCAGTATTTATAACAATGAAAAACTGAATACGGTCTAAATATTCATCAATATGTTAAAGTATGTTATATCCATAATATGAACTACTCTGCTGCTGCTAAGATGAGATTTAGATTATATTTATTGACACAGAAAAGTATCTGTGGCATATAATTGAGGTTAAAAAAAAAATCATACCATTTCTGTATAATTGCATACCTGTCTGTAAATGTGCATATACTTAATGTCCTCTGGGTAACCGATGGTTTGTTGCTTTCCTTTTGGCTGTTATATACTGTTGAAATTTTTAAATGGTCTAGATAATTTTACTAAAAAAGGGTTTTCTAAAAATATTGTATACCATTTATAAATATCTTAACATGCTTTTAAAAACAATTAGCTGTTAAGTCTCTTCGGTGGGCATAGAGTTCAAAAAATCATTTATCTGTTGATAACCCAACATGCATCAATACACTATTAAGCCTTTTGATAAAAGAAAGACTAAAACATAATCTGTCCCCACTTTCCAGGTGCCCATGGTTAAATAGATGAGGTATACTTGTAAACAAATCATTAAAAATCCATACGATAAGATACACATTAACAGAACAGAAAGAACATTGGGGAGAATAATAACCTATGACTCTGGGGCAGGAGTGGAGGTTAGGAGAACTTGAATAGAGTGAGTAATGCCTGGGTAAGGTTTTACAAGAAAAGGTAGTATTGTCAGGAAGATGGGGAGGCAGGGATTGTGCGAGGGACAAGAGAGAACAGAACATGGGAGAGCATTATGTTTTGGCAAAGCCATAGAGGTGAGAAACTAAGAGGCTCAGTGTAGTTGAAAATGAGGCTGGACAGGCAAGCTGGAGAGAGACACAGAAAATGTTTCCCAGGATTAGATGTTGATTCTAATCCTCTTTAGGAGCTGATGTAATTACTGGACACAGTTGTCATTTTAATCAATCATGTCAGGGTTTTATAATTTAGACTTTATGGGAATGTCCATACTTTATTTTGTTCTTTATGAAGAGACAGTTGATATCTGAATTCACCAGTTTAAGTGGCTTTTCCACTGGCTCTGCTTCTGGTAGATTTTGACCGATAAATTTAAGCTAGTAAAATAAATAGTGAGATCAACACTTCCTGTAGACACTCAGTTACCTGTACATGTCTAGTGGCTTTACATGCTGGCAAACTGTCATTCAGTTAGAGCAGTTATCAGCCAAGTCGGACGGAGAAGACTACAGCCTGAAAGCTGTCAATTTCTACATCAGTGGTTGCTGAGACAAGCACTGCTGTCTGTACCATAATTCTTCATTATTAAGTAAAGATCCTTGTTCTTCTTCTCATGCAATGTTATTGCAACACATATCAGAATAAGGAGGTGCTTAGAACTTCCATTAAAGTGGCCTGAAGTGAAGGCACTTGAAAATTACAAGTGGAAAGAAAATTAGGCTGATCTTCAACTAACTTCAGAAACTAATCAGTAGTAAAAATGCTTTTAGACAGAATTTCTCTCTGCACATAGAAATGATTCAGCAGCTTTTTTCTTTAGGTCTATCAACAACTTTGAATTGATTATGATTTCACTGGTCATACTTCTTGGGCTGGGCCCTTGACAGGAACTGCTAATTGCAATACCTGAAAAAAAGTCCTGTAATGTAGACAAAGCTCCATTAAACTTGCACCTGACATTTTGAAATCATTTTCATTTACCATTCATTCAGAGGATTTGCAAACTGCTGTCCTATATTAAGATGGTTCTGGGAGGAACAACTCATAGAATGGATTGCAAAACACTTAGCAATATAAAGGGCTAGATAAATGCTACTTAATAATAAAATAATATTCTGAAGTCCCTAGAAGTGGGAGGCCAATATTATATTTTAGAAATTTGAAACAATACAAACAATGAAGCAATTAGAAGTATTTAAGGTAAATTGTGGGTTTTAATATTCATCGAGATAATTTTCATGCATGGGTATGTCAGAAAATTAAGGAATTTACTTTTCATTTTAAAATGTAAAAACAAAGGATATATAAACAGTAGAACACAATAATTAGCATGTTGTTTAACTCTTTAACTGACTCTTAAAATTTAAATAGAAAATAAATTAATTTATTTAATGGTTCCACAGACAGAGAAGTCTGCATTGGGAGTGAAGGCTCTAGGCTTTGGCTCTAAGTTGGTCTGACAGGATAGTGTAGACACCAAATTCATGGCTTCAGAGCCAGGCAGCCTGGGTTCAAGTCTCTATCCTGATTTGTTAGATATGTGTCTTCAGGCAAGCCATATGACTCTGGGAGCTGTATCTTTTAAATGGAAGTGATAGTAACATACTTTATGTAGTTGAAATGAAGGAAAATGCATTTAAAGCACTGCCACTCTAGAGGTGTTAGATATCCTGATTCTTATTTACAGGCTACATCTTCTTGAGCAAAAATAAAATTATTTATCATCTGTGATGTCTAGTTCTTTATCTGTAAATTATGGAGATTAGACAAGAAAAAGAAAGTAATAAATGGATATTGACAAAAAAGTTCAGTGCCCAAATCTATTAGGAAAGCACATCAAGATAAATCCCTTTTCTGGAGGTTCCCAATCCCCATCAACAACATAAGGAAGGCTCCTTGTCTTTCTTTTTTAACCTAATATTTTAAACTTCAACCTAATAGTTTAAATATAAAATACTTTTATTTTTCAGAACACCTGTTAACAAATCTCAGCACAGTTTTAGGTATACTTGGTCAGTAATTTTCCGTAGTCTCATCTGGTCTACGAATGGATCTTTCTAAAAAATTAATTTTTTTGTTCGGAAACAAATTCCAATATAGAGAAAAAATACAAGAACAGAAAGAATTCAAAAAATACTCATAACACTTTTGCCTAGAATTTACCTATATGAAAATTTTGCCTCATTTTGTTTTATCATTTGCTATTTATCTATTATCTATCATTTATCTATCATATTGTTTTCTGAACCATTTGAGGGTAAGTTATATACCACATAGCTCTTTATCCCTACATACTTCAGTATGTATTTCCCAATAGGAATATTCTCTCATATATCCACAGTGCAGTGATCAACTTCAGTAAATTTAACAGTGATACAATACTTAAATTTTTTATCCATTTTCCAATTTTAAAAATTGATCCCATAATGTCCTTTATAGCATATTTCCCTCAAGTACAGGATCTAGATTAGATAATGGGTTTACTTATTATGTCTTTTTAGTCTCCTTTAATCTATAACATTTCCTGTCTTTGCCTTTAATGACATTAATATTTTCCTTCCTTTAAAATAGAACATTTCTCAGTTTGGGTTTGTCTGATTATATCTTCACAGAATTTCGGATTCAGTTTAGTCATCCTTCACCAGAACACTCTCTAGGTGATGTGGTATCCTTCTTAGGGTATCACAACTGGAGATGCATGATGCCCATCTATTCCCCATTGGTGATAGTATTTTTGCTTATGTGGTTGAAGTAGTATTGATTTCTTCACTGCAAATTGCTATTTTTCTTTCTTATCATTAATAAGCAGTCTGTGGAGATATAATTTAAAACCATGCAAATATCTTGCTTCTTGTCAAAATTCCCCTCTATGTTTAGCATCCATTGATAATTTTTGTCTGACCCAGTCTTTTCTATAATGTTTGCATAATGCTGATTTTCCAACTGCAGCACTCATTCCACATTTATGTGTTGGCAATCGACATTTAATCTTAAGCAAGAGCTCTTCTTTTTTATTTATCTATTTATTATTTAATTATTGTTGTGGACTCATAAATTTCTATTTTTCAATAGTCTTTAAATTTATTATTGTTCTTAATTATTTTAGTTAACAAATTGTCCCAGATCTATTTAGGGGGAGTTCCTTGCTCTTGTGATATGACCCATCATTTCTTGACACTCTTTGGTATAACAATATTCCAGGCTCATCTTTGATGTTCTCTGCTCCAGTCCTGGAATGAGCTACTTCTCTGAGGAGTTCTGTTATTGTTATTAGAAAGATTAGGGGTGCTCATTGCTTTTCAGGTGTCATTGTTTCTTGGCCCTAGGAAAGGATCTTTTAACTATCCAAACATCATGACATTAGATAGCTGATAGGTAATGATAGATAGATAGATAGATAGATAGATAGATAGATAGATAGATAGATAGATAGATAGATAGATGATAGACAGATAGATAGATGATAGGTAGGGATAATTTTTTGGTCAACTCTGAGATAAAAATTTGGCAATAGTATGACAAAAATTTAGTGGTCATCTGGTCTGACTCTAAACTGATTCAAGAATCAGATCCACAAATATAATAAATCACTAATATAATGAGTTTAATATCATCAAATCTTGCAGAAAATTTTTATTTGTATTTTAGTGTTTATGATAAATGTATAAAAATTTCCTACTGATATCTTCTTTACCTATGCATTCTATTTTCTTCACCTTCCTCAGGCTATAGTGATGTCTTAAACAGATTAGTGAATATAAAAATCTCAGTATTTTTTTAGGACTTAGCACAAAACATAATTTGGTATATGCTAACAATAACATAAAAGAATGAAATTTATTATGATGATATAGAAATGTCTTGTGAAACAGAATGGAAGCATCATCTGCACGTGTCATAAAAGGTTGTGATTCAGAGACTGTTAGGACCCTTTCATGTTGGCTTCTTTTTAAGTATGTGCTTCATCCTTCTATCTTTAAAGTCCAGTTCACTAATCTATAAATTATGGTTTTTGCAACATGTGGAAATAATCTAACTAATAATCTTAAAGTCATAATTCCATAATTAGGGTAAAAGGTTGAACCTAAGTTAGGTGTCCATCCCTGGCCCAGTCAGCCATGGTCACGGAATGTCCTTGTGAATCTGGCAGAATATCACAACAGAGGAGTGTTCTGTATCCACTCATATGTCATGTTCAGTATAGCATCTTTCTAAAAAATATAAACTAAAGGACCTGGTAGCGTGATGATTTTCACTGAGAAGAGAATATATAAGTATCCTCAGTATATAGAGAATTGCTGTTCCTTTAACAAGGGTAAATGAGTATGAAAGAGCCATAGAGTATATAAATAAGCTATTAGATCTCCTTTCAGAAAATGTATGTTAATTAACAAAGGAAGATTAAGTAGAAAGCTAGTGAATTGTCTTTGCTTTTCCCCTACTTACTATCGGTAAGACATGAATTTTATAAACTTTATAGTGGTAAATGTGTTATTATAACATTAGAATGACATGGCATGTCAGCATCACTGACGTTTTATTTACTGTTGAATACTTTTGGGTCCGTTAGAGGGGTCAGCATCAGAGATACTAGCAGTCAGAGAGTTCATGAGGGATTGACTTTGTACACAATGGAGGCAGGTGGTCCCTCTTAGGAAGCATGGTCACCACTCAATCTACTGGAGAATTAGATAGCAGCAGGAGGTAATAAAAGTATTCATTTTTATGTGTATAGCATATGTTATGTAGAACTCTTTCATGCTTATTATTTTACTGGATTTTCATTCACAAAACTCAATTGGTAAAATTTGAGAGCATTGGCTTTATCGACTTTATCTTGCGAAAGTGAAAACTGAAGCCTGGAGAAGTTGTGCCATGAGCACAGAACAGGTAATTAAGCTATGATTCAAATGTGGGTCCTCTGGTTCTACTGCTTTTTGTTCAATTCCACAATACTTAAAAGCAACAGCAAGAATTTAAATCTTGGCCTTGTGATTGGTTGGACCAGGCCTGATGTTGAGGTAAGGGGCTGGCTGACAATTGTGTAGCGCATGAATGAACAAACAGGAGCATACTGGATTTGTATTCTAGATGTCTGAGTAAAATAAAAACTCCCAGACAAGACTTGGCCCTGTATCTGTGTATTAAAAAAAATTTTGTTAGTCTTATAAGACCACTTATTTGTTATTTTTTTTATTTGTGCAATTGGATATTTAATTTTTCTTACTAAATCTGTTTTGAAATTTGGAATCAAAAATCAAAGTCAAATTTGGTGTAGGATTCAAAACAAGAATACAGAAAGAGCTTGAAATTGTTGGGTAAATTCCAAAAAGGAGCATTTTCTAATAGGAAGATTACTCACTGAACTTTTCATGTGAGAGAACAGGTGCTCAGGATGCCCCAGAAATGGTGCCACTTGCTGAATTTGTATTCTGGCTGTCACTGCCTTTTCCATCTTGCTCAAATTCTTGGTTTCTCAGGCAGGGAAAGGCATCTTCTTTGGATGCCCTTGGCACTCTTTTGTACAGGTTGTGTTTGTAACATTAACTTAGCAACAAGTTTTCTACTCCACATTTTTCAACCACTGCTGTGCACTTCCCACACTGATTTTGACTTTCATCTTTGAAGCTTACTAGTACTGTTTAGTGGATTATAAATGACGGTAAGGCTGGAGGACAACCCCCAGAAAGATACATACTACATTTCAAGCTTATGCCACAGCTTTGACATGCCATTGGTCATCAGACATAAACTGGTGTGACTTTCAGCTCAAAGTCCTGCAGTGTTTCAAGTGGAAGGAAGCTGGAAAATGGTACCTGGGGAATTGTACTTTATGATTAAAATCTCCACACTAACTTTCTTACCAAAAGAAGAAGGAGAAAAGCAGGCATAATCTTTCACAAAAACACATTTAAAAAAAAAAAAATCTAAAGAAGTTATGCTAGCTGCCAAGACATGAAAAACCTCAAGTATCTGCCAGCAGTCTGAAACCACAGTGTTCAAAATTGGCCAGCTCCCTCAAACACTAAAAATAAAGAGGTCATGTCTCAATCAAAAGCAACTTACTTCTTGCTAATTTAAGTTTAAGTGTTGGATTTGCTTTGTTGCATCCACATTTTCTGGTGATGTTAAGTGAGGCAAGAGACCTCTAGCAGTTCAGCAGCAGGGTGGGGAGAAAAGTCTTTTTCAATGTAATGGCCGTATTTTAGTTAACATGTTGTCAGTCTTTAATGACTAGTGGTGTAACAGCTGGTTTTGATGTAATTTCTTTTGAGACCACTAGATTACAAGCAGTTTATTGCATTCTTCCTCTCAGACTGCTCCCTGGATACAACCTAAAGTCAAAAGGTTAAAGGTCTAAAGCCATAATCTAAAGGATTTGTCATCATTTAACAGGTCACTTGTTGCTATGTACTATGAAAACTGAAAAATTTTTAGTGAGTCTGACATTATTATATATATGTGTGTGTATATATATATATATAACTTTATATATACATACATATGTAAATATATATATAATTATTTTTTATTTCAACAGGAAGAATTTGAGAATATCCAGTTGGAGACAAATTCTCAGAAATCAAAAGGTACGCTTTAAATGTAGATGTTAGCTTTCATAAGGGTGAAAGAATATGTTAAAAATTAATGTAAATTTCACTGAAAGGATCTGAAATTGGGAAATTAACTTCTGCAGAAACATGTTAAGATGACACCAGATCTTTGAAGAGCTGTAGGTAACGTCTAACACCAAGAGTGAGAGAGACAAAGGAATGGGGTCAGACAACTAAGGGAGGTGCTGAAGGTCACAGAGCCCTATTGTTGGTTCATTGCAGATTTGTAGCTTTTCAATCTGTCAGAGTCTGACAGTCCAGCTATGCTGTACCAGCCAAGGGCCTTCTTTGTTTAAGGAAGGAGCTATTCTTTGAAGACTGGGCTTGTAGAACAGGAAAAGAGAAAATCCAGAGGAGAATGTATGAAACAGAAACCCTTTTCTTTCCAGACATCAATGGTGGTGGGTTTGAGGGAGTTTTGTAGAGTGTGTGTACCTGTGTAGAGCTCTGTGTAGAACTGTGTAGAAAAGAATAGAGTTGATTTCCATTGTTTTTGACTTTATGCTAGTTTGGAATGTCTCTCTTTTTAACATTAAAAGGTTCATGTGTTTTATCCTCACAAAATTTTGGATATAAAATTTTGGAAACATTCCTAGACAGTTTAGAGTCTTTTAAACTAATGGCTCATCCATAGCACCACCATTCTGGATTCTTCCTCAAGATGGTGCCACATTGTGCCAGTTCAGTCAAACCCATTTTCTGTGTATCTGATGCCCTCTAGGGACCTCAACACAAAAACAAACTCCGATGTGGCCATTTGCAGGAATCATACCATTGGCTTTTCTTCTCATCACTCATTCAAATTTAATCTCAATTTTTATTCTTGCAAACTTATATTTACCATTACTGTGATTTGAGTAAAATTAATTGTAAAAAAACCAACTTGAATTGTTCTCCCAAACTCTAGATGTATGGCAAGTATTACAACTTGATAATGCTGATTATTTTCTATTTGTTTCTGTGAGTTTGACAGAAATAGAAAAATAGTAGAACTTTTGAATCATTCTATGTACTTTGAAATTTTGGAATCTTCATTTTCATAGTAGACAGCAATCTTCTAATCTTTTATAAAAATAATGTAATGAAGATTATTGCCTGAGGAATAATTATGGGATAGAAAAAGAATTGACTATAGTAGGGATATGAAAAATATTTTTGCTTTTAAAAAATTAGTTTTTTATTATGTTTTAGAGTTTAAGTAAACTTTTATGAGTAAAATGTTTAGTTGAAAGTCACAGTCAGGCTAACTCCATAGTTTCTTCGCAGAAAAAGGAACAGCCCGTATTAATTAGACATATGTTAGACTATGCTAGCATGTCTTCCTTGGCTGCAGCTGACTGTGCGGGTAACTGACTTGAAGACAATAATCAACAGGCCGGGCAGTTGCCTGTGAGGTATCCTGGGGTGAAAAAGTATTTTAAAATAGAAAATACTTAGATGAATCTAATGCTCACTTTTAGAGATATTTGGGAAGTACGGAGATTATAAGACAGTTGGAAGCTGGTCATGATGACCATAATGCCAAACTGTTTAAACTAGAGTTATAACGGAGAAGCTGTGAAGTAGAGAAAAGGTGTAGAGTAAATCCAGATGGTAAGAAGAGAATAGAACACACACAAAAAAAACCCAAAAACCAAGAGAGAACTATGTTGCTAGTGCTCAGCATTAGGGTAAAATTCCATAGAATCTGGCTGCCCCAATCCCTAGAGCTGATACAAATCTGGAATAACCTTCTAGTCCAGCCTACTAGACAGCAGGTTCCTTGCTAGTTCCATGCCTTTCATGACTTGTGGTAACTTAACTGCACCTAAAAGAACCTGTCTCCATTCCATACAACAAAAATCCCTACAAGGACAGTATCAAAGAATTCTTTTCTAATTAATCAAGCAAAGGAAAATTTTCTCTAGTATCATGCTCATGTAAAAATTGTTTGATATTTAGGTTAAAATTGTCTTTAGTCAGCATTTGTGAGCCCAGACGGGGGGTGGGGGATGGAGCTTGTGTAAAATGCAGATATTTCTCTTCACTATCACTTATTTTTCCAATTTTCATCTTCTTCTTGACAACAAATGTGAAGAAAACTCCCTTGTCCCCTCAACACAGGTTATTTAATTTCTTAGAGTCTGGTTACTCAGTGATATTGAGGAAACTCAGTTGCAGAGAGGTTAATAAAAACTGTGTTACGTATGAAATTATTTTTTAAAATAAAAGAAATTACCCAAATATGAAGAATTGTTATTCTGTTTCTGGATTGTCCTCTGGATTACCAGTACCTAGCAGTAACTCTTCGCTTTATCTCTTGAAACTGTAATTAGTTTACCTTTACTAATTTTCTTGCTTTCTTAATCTATTTCTGAGAAAGATTCCTTAATTCTCCCATCGTTTTTATAAATTTGTCAATTTGTCCTTGTTATTCTATTGAATTTTGCTTTATACAATTTGATGCCATGCTGTTAAGCATGTGCAAATTCAAGATTGTTAAATCTTGAATTTATCATTATGTGACAAGTGTGTCATATATTCTTAATCTTGCTTTTTACATAAGGTTTATTTTGTTTAACATGTATATTGTGACATCAGCTTTCTTAGATTAGTATTTTCCTGGAGTATACTCTTTCCAACTGTTTTTCTATACTTCAGTTTCAAACTCTCTGTCCTATCACAGAAGATAGCATTGTGGTAAAGAACATGGTAAAGACAGCATTGTGGTGAAGAGCATGGCTTCCAGAACAATACTGACTCTGTTATTTATAGTTGTGTACTTTGGGCTACTCATCCTCTCTACGCTTCAGTTCATTCATCTGAAAAATGGGAATAATAATAGTACTTCATAGGTTTATTATGAGTCTTAAATATGTTAAGGTAGAAAAGTTACTTAGAACTTTGTCACAGTAAGGACTCAACAGGTACTAGTTACTTTATTCTTACTATAATAATAGTAGGTCATAGTTGTTAAACACAGGTTCTGGAGTGAGACTGCCTGAATTTGAGTAATTTTCCACTTCTTCCTAATAATAATACCTAACTTGGGGTTTGTTGTGATGACAAATGAAGTATTAAATGTAAAGTGCTTTGAAGATTGTTTAGTGTGTGAGATGTGTTACCTATTATTATTAAACTTTAGGATGGCTCTTGCATATGATTGGATTTTTTGGTCATCATTTAGAATATCTGAACTACATTTATTTACATTATAGCTATAAATATATTTTTTATTTACTATGTTTTTTCAAAGTTTGTTTCCCCTTTTCTCCTGTGCTCTCTCTCTCTCCTTTCTCTTTTCTAGTATGTTGGATGTTTGCATTCTGATTTTTTTAATTGGATAGCTTTAAAACAATTTACATACATGCTATATTTAACAGTCTATAATTAATGTTTTTTCCATTTTTGCCAAAAGGACTTTTAGATGCTTTAATTATCCATTGTCCTAGCTTTTATGTTATTAGTGTCCATTATTTTCTCTAAACCTGTAAAATATGCATTATATTAATTTCTTTTATAGGCAATGCTTTTTAGCCATGCATTTATGTTTCTCAATATTTTGCTCACATTGCTTACTTCTGGTTTTGACTTCCCATAAATATAATGTTTAGAATTTAGGAATGATAAATTCTTTCAGTTTTTAAAATAGAAAATAATCTTTATTTTGCCCTCTTGAATGATAGTTTTAGATTAGCAGATATTTTCTCTTCTTCTTTAAAGATATTATTCCAATGTCTTCTTACATTTATCATAATTGATAAGAAATCTATTTTCAGTCTAAATGCCTTCTAATTGCTTTAAAATTTTTTCTTTTGCCTTTGGTATTTTAAGTTTTATATGTATATTTTCATACATATATTTCATATGTATTATATATATAAATTTATTATATCTGGGATTAATTGGGATCCTTATTTCAAGGATCTCATGGTTTTCATGTGTTTAAAATACTTAGCCATAATCTTTGAATATTATCTTTCTTTAGTTCTCTCCTTTTAGAATTTCTATAAGTAATATGTTGAACTTTCTCAGCTGTGCTCCATGCCTTTTAGTCTCTTTTCTGTATGTTCAATCTCTTTGACTCTCTGTGATATATTTTGAGTAATTTCATCCGATCTATCTTCTAGTTCACATATTTCAACTCAAGGTCTTGGAGTGCTACTCTTCCTACTTTGGCTCTGCCCTCTTTCTCTCATGGCAAATCATAAACTGTATGTTTGTAGTTTTTGATTGTACACTTATCTTCAGCTGTGGTTGTTTTTAAGGGAAAATTTTTGTACCTTTAATTTTCAAAGTGTCCAGATTTAGTATATTAGTGTTAGCTTCTCCTAGATACTCAGAAATTTTATTGGTCTCTAACTTTACCCTAATCTTTTTATGAGATTTCACAATAATACTCAAAACACAATTCAGATTGCAAACCCACATGTGAGAAAAAGTTGGAAATATTATTTTGTATGGCACTTTTTTTTTTTTTTTTTGCTTTTACTTTTCTATGTCTATGGTTGGAAATTTTGCAACTCCCTTTCCCCTAGCATGGAGTTGTTGCAGAATACCAGATTTATGCATTGCCACACTTCAAATGAATCTAAGGCCATATGTCTTGAAACTGTATGAGTATTAAAGCCAGAGTTCTTAACAATAAGAGTTTCTAATGAATATCTCCCTGGTCTAATCTAGTGTCAACTAACAAAAGTACATATCTGTCTTTAAGTTTGTCATTCCTAGTGTCTGAGAATTTCTTTTCTTTCTTTAGAGCTCAGCCTTATATTTTAAAATTCTTTAAAAATATCTTATTCAGCAAGTATGTCTTTATAACTGGATAAGAAGGTAGTTTTTGTTAGCTCAATATGCCATGTAGTAAAATGAAAGAGTTAACCAAAATTAGGATTGATAAATTGGTTTCATATTTTATGCTATTCCTGATAATTGGTAGTGGTCACCTGGAGCATTGAGTGACCCATGATGTGAATCCAGTTTTGGAACAGTGGGAAAGAAAGTTGAAGTCAGTTAGCGATATCTGCATGGGTGTTTGGGGTGTGAGTGTTAACATGCATGTCTTACATTTACTCACAAGTTAAATAATTTCTAAGACTTTTATAGCATTAAGGTTCTATATCTTAGTATGTAAGCATATATCTTTTAAATTTGTGATTAATTTTTAAAAATCAATGAAATATTCTTGATTTTATTAATTAAAAACAGGTTGAGAGCACTCTATGTGATTTTGCCGTGTGTCTTTATCTTTACAAATATTACGTTGTTCAGATCTTTTTCTAACTACAGCTCACCAACACATAAAGACATTTTAAGAAACAAAAAGCATTAAGATATGAGCATCTATTTTAAAAAAAGCCAAGTAATTCAAACATACAACTATTTTTTTTTTGTTGTTCAAGGAATTATTCAGTTCTCTTAAACACATCTCACAAACGAAGTACCAAAACTTGGACCTTCATAGCTTCTTTTAACATTTTTAAATATGCCAGCCTTCTTTGCCTTACTAAAGTTTTTTCCCCTTAATTAGTCAGACTCTCATGGTTTCTTCTAGTATATTTTATACAGATGTATTACTCAGACTATTCTTGCAAGTGAATCAGAAGCAACTTCCCTTTTCTCTGTTCACTTCTGAAAAATTTTGTACAGAACTACCAGGAAAAGGGGTGTGACACAAAGTACCCCAAACAGACTGACATCCTGCATTTCAAAAGAGATAATAAAACAGCTTTTTCCTTTCCCTTGGTTTAAGATTTATTACCTCTATACTATCATCATTCATCATATAATAAGTATCCATTGGACACCTGGAAAAATAGTTGGTATGGCCAACTTTTTCATCTGAATAGTAATACTTGAATATATTCTTCATGGTTTGATAGGAAAAGAGGAAATAGATGGGTGAGAAAGTTGGGAAATATTTCTAGTGTTGTTTTCCAGGCTAGTACGAATCAAAAGCATTTTACATTGGGAACTTATATCTCTCTTTTGTTTAGCAGTCTACTTGCTAGATTTTAGTTTCATCAGACTCAGATAGTGGTATGCTGATAAATGTTAACAATCTCTATTTGCAGCATTTACCGATTTTTGAGGTTCTCCGCCCGTGGTCAATTTTAAGATCTCAATTTGATATTACTAGTGTGAAATTTGGATGAGATATATAAAAAAAGCTATCATAAGCTGGTGAAAGCTGTCTTTAGCATACCACTGAACAGAACACAAACTTTTAGAAGATATTTTGTGTAACCTATTATATGTGATTATAATTTGCTACATGGTCCTTATTAAAAGTTAGGAATTTAAAACCTTAAACTTTCTATACCAAGCAAAGTATCAAATCCTAGAAATTTATAGTGACAGAAAAAGAACTATTATATGGATGAAATTAAATACATGTATATATCCAAACTCTATTAGACTTTAGTTTCTGTACTCTATCAAATCTTTAATT
>NW_006436298.1:18841362-18855337 GCF_000325575.1 Pteropus alecto | reverse complement strand
CTTTCCTACTTTTTCTGTTTCCATCCTTTCCCATAGCAATGCCTAAAAATCACAGATCATTCACAATCTAAAAAAATAAACATTTACAAAATTGATGGTAGGGCAAATCTGCAAAAAGACCTGAAATAATCTTTTAAAATAATTTACTTAATTAGCAAAAATTAGTACATTTAATTCCACTTTTGCATAATGTGTTTTGTTCCAAAATTTCAAACAATAATTATAGGTTGATTTCATTCATTCATTCATTCATTCATTCACTTAACAATATTTTTTAAGAGCCTACCACATGCTGGGTGCTATTCAAGATACTAGGGCACAGAAGTGAACAACACAGGCAAAAATCTATACCCTCATGTGGCTTACATTTGGAACAATAAAAAAGAAAGGTAAGAAAATATGTAATATAATAAATAGAAATCATTGCTAAGGAGATAAAGGAAGGAAGGGAAATATTGTGAATTTGAGATTAAAATTTTAGATGGGTAAATAAAGAAATTGCTACAACCATGAAGAGAAATCACCCAAGGTCTTGACCTTTGCCTGTCTTAGTCTATGAAGAACTCTACTGACCAACCCACACATCCAAAGCTCGTTCTAAAAAAACAGCAAATTTCTAAAGCCCTTGAATAGGCATTTCTTTAGTCTGAAACTACATAAGAAAGAAAACACATCTAATGATGCGTTTAAGAGCTAGAGCCTGTAAGGGGACATTCTATAATGAGACGGGAGGGAAGTTTTCTTTGTCTTCACTGAGAAAGGCCCAGGGAGGAGAAGGTCAGCAGTAACAAAGGGAAGAAGGCACATATTTTCCTTAGGTTCCTTATTTTTTGCTAATTAAAAAAAAAAAAAAATGAAACATGTTGAAAATTTCATGTAAAGATTTCGAGATAACGAATTCAAACTTACTCTTAAAATTTCGGAGATATTGCCACTAACTATGAAGAGTATTCTCCATTTTCTGATTTATAAAAAATTTCAGAGATTTCCTGTGTAACTCTGGTGAGTAGTCTAGAGAGCAGAGGAAGCCCATTATATACATAAAATAAAGAAATGGTTCAAAACTCCTGGGTAATGTTTTGGTAAAGTATAATTTTTATAACCTCTTTAAATCTATTCCTATACTTAAAAAATTATTGAAAATTAAAAGTTTTTAAATCTGTGAAGTTTTACTCAATTCCAATTATACAAGCTTCCTTGAATAGGCAAAATAAAACATGTTATTTCAATGACTATGAATTCTATCCTTTGATTTAGATATGTAAGTGTTCTAGTATTACCTCTGCAATATGGTAAATGCTGAAGTGAGAGTGGGGTGGAGATTTGGTGACATTCAAATAGGGCAAAGGGGATGATTTGATCTTGGTAATTCAGGGCCTGGGAATTCAAGTCGACTTCAGAGCGTGCACTTGGGCAATTCTTATTTAAATAAATAGAAAATTGGCACAAGAATGACTCAGAAAGGGTTCAAGATTGCTTCGTGCAATCTGTGGAAAGGAAGAATCCAATTTGATAACATCTGAGAGAGAAAATTTTACCAAAAAAATCACAAAGGGCCTTTGGCTCTCTAAAAAAGAGTTCTTTTGGCAACTTGCCTGCTTTCACATTAGACTCCTGTTTATGATGTTTTCTTTATACAATTTACATTTTCTGCTTTTTTTCATTTCACAAGTTAAACTTAAAAGCGTTTCTACAGCATTATTTATATTTATCTTATTCGCAGTTCCTAAAATAAAATGTACAAATGCTTCTTGGTTTTTTTTTGTTGTTGTTTTTGGTTTTTGGTTTTTTTTGATGCTACAGAATCCTGGATGCTGTGAATGTGGTAATATAAAAATGAAAAATTCCATGAAGGGAAAAAATTACAGATATATAGGAACTTGGGAAGATACAATGGTGGTACTTATGAATTGTTAATTTTAGATTTTTATGGTAAATGTATCAACTGTATTAAATTATATGCTCCTCTCTATATATTGCTTTAAAGAAGAGAAAACCTAGATAACCCCTAAGATACCATATGTTGTCAAATCAAAAACTTGCTGTAGTTTCTCCTTATTACTTTAATCTCTGATATTCTCAATAAAATAAGTAAAGAAATCAATAGCTCCCTAATTGGTGGAAACTCTTGGTGTGGTTGTATAAAGTTCATTACTGTTCAGACATTTAATAAGCAAATGTCCTCTCAGCAACTCCAAATGGCTTCACTTCTTCTTGAACACAATTCTCTTTTCAAACCATTGATGTGAAATGATTCTATTGACACTAGCTATTGAAAAAAACCTTTAGTTGAAGGGAACTATGTCCAACATTTATCTCTATTGGTGGAATTTTTTCACTTTATTTATTCTTCTTTTATTTTTTATGTGAGAAGGAAAAAACAAAGTCAGATCAAACACATCTATAGAACAAAGCGACAGGGTTCACACCAATGTACAGGGTTGGGAAGATTCAGCTCTCGTTTGCACTGAAAAGCCCCATGCATTTTCCCATACATAGGCTTAATAGTTGATGCCTGTGTTTCTCACTTAATGTGCAATTTCCATGATTTTCTGGATATCTCTGTTGAACTTTTCCTTTCTCAATTCTTTTCCTTTTTTAAAAAAGAAGGTAAATTTAGAAATAAGTGTGAGTGCAGTTACTTATTAGCTTTGGATATGGAATGGTAGGATAACTCTTCATTCTTCCAGGTGAGTATTTGAAAAAGGGTCTGTACCTAAATTGGAATAAAGTTTTTATTCCAACTTAAATTGTGGTACCAGTTAAGAAAAGATACTCAGAAAAACCTTTCTGAGAATTGCAAGATATCTCTTCCTATTGGTGTTTGAAGTCAATGCTTACTATATATCTACCATCCACCGGTTCTTTAATCAGTATCCAGCCTGTCCGATGAGAATAGCCCCAGGATGGTGCCTCAGACCAGGCCATGAGCAGCACCCCTTTATCCCTCTCACACGGATGGGACATGATTCCACAGGATTAGCCAACAATTATATGCTCTGAACTGATCAATTCAGTCAATTTACTGTGCAAAGTAAATTGATCCTTCAGAACAAAGGGTTCTGTCAGCAGGGAGCTACCTGAGAAAGCAGCATGCCTGTGTAAACAGTTCTGTCCTTGTCCCAGTGTGGAGTGGCCCTGCGCCATATGGTGCCACTATGAACTTATTAGCTGACGGATTAACTGATCTTCGCATTTGGGATCCCCAGTTTCCAGCTGTGAGAATGATTGATGGGCTAACTACTGCTCCAGTCTTGGAAGTTATTTCCTCCATTTAACAGAGTCAAGAAGACAGAAAATTGCCCCCTTTGTAAATGCTAATCTCACCACTCCTTCGAACACCCAACATAGCAATTTATTCAAGGCAAAGTCTTAAAATTGGTATAGTGCACATCAAATGCATACTAATTAGCAATTTCTTTTGAAGGCTCCATCACTTATTAAGGGTCTCCTTTTCCATATGTTCATCATGCCCCACTTCACCCTTTAATTACAAAACAGCACTTTCAACTAATTGTGAAAAGGTATATTGTGCCCGGAATCTGTATTAAACACTATACCTTCTGAGGCCTAATTTAGGGTCACATCGAAGACAGACAGATAAGCAGGCAGAAAAGCTCACAACTGTCGTCTGCAATTTTAGGCATATTTGGGCATTGCACAGGAGGAACATTTTATCTAGGATGGCAGTTATGACACTTGTCAGTGGGCATTACAACAAGCTGTGGGTAGAAAGAATAGGATTAATCTTAGGTTAATAATTGGGGTCTTTTCTAGTTTGAGAGGAACTTACATAAACTCAATAAACACATGATAATATTATTTTTAACTTAGCAATTTTTTCACCTATAAAGGGACCACAGAATTTTGTAAGGCTAATGATTTGTTACTGGATTAAATGTCTAGTCATTTCAATATATACACCATAATTACACTATAGAAAGGAGAATTTTGCAAAATACACCTGAGTGATACTTAAGTTCATTCTTGTGAAATGTTTTCCTTTAGTAAAACTCAGAGCCTCAGCCACACAGGTGACTCTAACCTTGATCCCTGTGATATGGCTGTCACTTACAGTCTGTTATTGTCAATCTTGCTACAATACTGGACGATAAAGAACTGGTCACCTCCTTCCTCTGGCTCTTTATTTCCAGAGAATTTTTTAGACAGTTTAATAGAAATCCCTCCTCATGGCACTGGTACTCACAGCAAGAACTTGTGGGAGTTTTGGATTCAGGTATACTTAGGCTGCAAAAAGGGCACTATACCAAAGAAACTATGAGATTAGGGGTAGGAAAGGATGGATAAGGGATCTACATTTTTAAGAGATTTTTTTGGAGCACAATGTAACCATTAAATTTCTAGTTATTTTTTATTGAGGTGACATTGATTAACAAAATCCAATAAGTTTCAAGTATACAATTCAACAGTAAGTCATATATACATTGTATTGTGTGTTCACAGCCCATAGTTACATTTCTTTCTGTCACCACATATTTGACCTCTCTTACCCTGATCTACTTCCCCTATCCCCTCTTTCCTTCTGGTAACCATTAATACACTGTTCATGCATCTCTGTTTGTCATGTTTGTTTGTTGCTTTTAGGTTTATATCCCACATATAAGTGATATCATGTGGTTTTCAACTTTTTCTATCTGCTTATTTCGCTTAGCATGATTATCTCAAGATCCATCTATGTTGTTGCAAAAGGCAGTATTTCATCTCTTCTTATGGCTGAGTAATATTTCATTGTATATATATACCACAGCTTCTTTAGCCAGTCATCTAGCATAGGGCACTTTGGTTGCTTCCACGACCTGGCCACTGTGAATAATGCCACTATGAACATTGGTGTGCAAATACCTTTATAGATATGAGTTTTCAAGTCTTTGGGGGTAAATACCCAGTAGAGGGATTGCTGGATCATGTAGTAGATCACTACTTAGTTTTTTGAGGAACCTCCATACTATCTTCCATAGTGGCTGTACCAATTTGCAGTTCCACCGGCAGTGTATGAAGAGGGTTCCTTTTTCTCTGCATCCTTATTATTACAAGTCCTATTGATAACAGCTATTCTAGCAGGTATGAGATGGTATCTCATTGTGGTTTTGATTTGCATTTCCCTACTAGCTAGTGATGAACATCCTTTCAAATGTTTGTTGACCATTTGTATGTCTTCTTGAGAGAAATGCCTGTTCAGTTCCTCTGCACATTTTTTAATTGGATCTTTTGTTTTTTTGTTGTTATTGAGTTGTATGAGTTCTGTGTATATTTTGTATATTAGGTCTTTATCAAAGGCGTTGCTTGACAATATATTTTCCCATTTGGATGGTTGCCTTTTTGCCTTGTTGACGGTTTCTTTTGCTGTGCAGAAGCTTTTTAGTTTGATGTAGTCTCATTCATTTATTTTTGCTTTTACTTCCCTTGCTTTTGTGGTCAAATTCATAAAATCCTCTTTAAGTCCAAGGTCCATGAGTTTCATTCTCATGTTTTCTTCTATGCAATTTATTGTTTCAGGTCTTATATTCAGGTCCTTAATCCATTTTGAGATAATTTTGGTGTGTGGTGATAGACAACAGCTTAGTTTCATTTGCAGGTGGCTTTCCAGTTTTCCCAGCACCATTTATTGAAGAGGCTTTCCTTTCTCCTCTGTATGTTTTTGGCTTTTTTTGTCAAAAATTACTTGCCCATATAAACATGAGTTTAATTCTGGACTCTCAATTTTGTTCCACTAATCTGCGTGTCTGTTTTTCTGCCAATACCATCTCATTTTGATTCTTGTTGCTTTGTAGTACAATTTGAAGTCAGGTAGAGTGATGCCTCTAGCCTTGTTCTTTTTTCTCAGAATGGCTTTGGCAATTTGGGGTCTTTTGTGCTTCCATACAAGTCTGATGATTTTTTGTTCTATTTCTTTAAAGAGTGTCAGTGGGGTTTTGATGGGAATTGCATTAAATCTGTATAATGCTTTAGATAATAAGGTCTTTTTAACCATGTTTCTTTCAATCCAAGAACACAGAATATCTTTCCATTTATTTGTGTCTTCTTCAATTTCTTTTAATAGGGTCTTATAGTTTTCATTATATAGGTTCTTCACATGTTTTGTTGAGTTTATTCCTGGGTATTTTATTCTTTTTGTTGCAACTGCAAAAGGAATTGTTGGGGGGTGTTTTTTGTTTTTTGTTTTTCATTTCTTTTTCTGACAGTTCTTTATTAGAGTATAGGAATGTTGTGGATTTTTGAACATTGATTTGGTATACTGAAACTTTACTGTATTTGCTTATTGTTTCTAGTAGTGTTCTTGAGACGTCTTTAGAATTTTCTATGAAGAGAAGCATATCATCCTCAAATAGTGACAGTTTGACTTCTTCATTTCCTATTTGAATGCCTTTTATTTCTTTCTCTTGCCCGATTGCACTCACTAGGACCTCCAATGTTATATTGAATAACAGTGGCGATGACAGACAGCCTTGTCTTGTTCCCGATCTTAGAGGAAAGTTTTTAAATTTTTCACTGTTAAGTGTAATGTTAGCTGAGGATTGAGATGTCCATTTTTGGAACTGAGAACTTTTAGATATTATCTCCATGGAAACAAGTCCCACTAAACTCCAGTGAACCAAACTTATCAGATAACATATAAGTATAACCCTATAAATACTCCAAAGAACCAGTCAGATACATCTATTTTTAAGTGAAGACTGCTTTGAGGCAGTTTTCAAAAACCATTCCTAAATTTGTAGCTGATGGATGAAAGAGACAGGAAGAAGGTGAATGACAAAATCAGTATAGACTCTGTTTTTTGTTCTTTAGAAAATGATTACAAAGACTCTTGAGCAGCCCCTTTGTTGTTTGCTGTCTTCAGCCAAATATCCTTGTTCAAACCAAGAGTGCCTCTCTTTATGATGGTTATTGACACTTTAATTTCCAAGCTCTCTGATTCAGAATTACCTTGCTTCAGGTTGTGCTTTAGTAGGTTCCAACCAAGATTTAACCAGGATTTGGATTCTGGTTTTTAGGCTTTGTGACTTTGGTCAGATTTTGACCTTTCAGAGTCTCAGATTCCATCTGAGTCTCATGAGGAGAATCATACCTCACCTTAAATGTTAGGGTTAAATCTGATATGTTGATATGTGAGCACATTGGCATGGCATGGAACAGAAATGAAGGCTAAAATATTCATTTTCTTTTCTTTTAGTCACTAATCACTCTGGCAACTTGATTTCATCAGTCCTTAGTACCACACTCACCATTTAGGCTTCTTTCATGGAAAAATAACTTTGATATTTCTCTTTTCTAAAGTTAAAAGAAACTGTCATTAAAATAAAAGGGAAATGAAAAATACCGTACTACCTTTTTTCAAGCAATACCAAGTATACTAAATATTAATTTAGTATGGGGCCAATCATTTATTTTAAAATGGCTTTCCGAAATTTGGTTGCTCTTTCTTCTAATAAACAGTTAAATTTCCATATTGAAATTGTTATGTGTGCAAAGAGAGCAACTCATGAGAATATTAGAGTTAGAGAGATAATCACCATATTTATTAAAAAAATTAGTGTTTTTATAAATGCTTTTATCATAGGAGGCTTTATAGTATTTTAAAAAGTAGATTGGATATACTTTGTTGGAATATTTAGGATGTAAGCTACTATTTGTACTTTGAAATACAATATGCAAGTCTTGTTTCTAATTATCCATTCTAATTGAGAGGTTTACCTAAAAATTAGGAAGTTAAATGACTTATATTTGGTTGTAAAATAGAGTCTATTATTTTTCCATCAGATTTATCTCTTTCTCTCTGCTTTCTTCTTCTCTATTTAGGCAATTCTCTTAAACACATGTCAGTAAGCCTAATTTCCTCCACTGTGCCAAATCACTCAGGGATGATCATTCTCAATAATAATAACAGTACCACCAAGATTTCAAAAAGTTGTTCCTTTACTTGCTGTTTATTTCTCCTCCCTATATCCCCAAGAGAAACCATGAATGATACATCATTCGTGTTAAAGAACCACCACCTCCAAATGGTAGGGGAATTTTAACCCTTGGAAAACCTTTCTCCTGCCTTCACCTTGACCAGTTTTTGAATTGCTAATGACTTGAGGTTAAGATCCTATTTTATACATCTGTTTATATCTGCTCTTTGAAAAATAGTAAGCAATAAATGTGGTTGGACACAGGACATAGTCATGGTCTATGAAAAGCATGGCTATTTGTACTGTTGGATAGGAGCCAGGGCATCAAAGAGCACCAGCCACATACGTTAGTCAGAGCTATATATCTGAGTTTTTAAATTGATACTTTTAGATAGTGGAAGCCACTACTCACACCTCTTCTCACCTTCTCCAAAAATCTAATATTGAGTTGTAGAGCATCACTGGTTCTATATGGGCTTCTTCACAAAATTTTTATCCAGTCCTGTCTGTCACTACACTTAATGTGTATACATGTGGATGTCTTTGTGGCAAAAGTGAGGTGGGTAGGTAGGTAATTGGGTGAAGTATCTTTCCTTTAAAATAGCATTTCCATAAAGTGGTGTATTTTAAGTATATGTATACATATAGTTACAGTACAAAATGTAGAGTACTTAAGTCAACATCAGAGATTTTCCAGTTTTAAAAAACCTGACAAGTTTACATACTGAAGCTTTCTTGAAAGAGGAGAATTGATTCCAATATTACTTTTTATGTCCTAAAACCACATCAACCACAGCTAGGAGAAGAAAGCAGACAAAGGCCAGAAAAGAATAAAGTGTTTACCTCATATCTGTCATAATGTGAATAATACATAGATATAAACCAGCAGTGACCACCAACAGTATAGTTCCTTCTCAGTTACAAAACATTTCCGTAAATGTTTTACCAAAGCAAGGTCAACTGTACTGATTTTGGTACTTGCATTGTTTTCATAGTAGGAAATAAATGGTACTTAAGAATAAACAAATCAGAAGTATGCCTCAATTTGTCAATAAGTACATTATCAATAAAAAGAAGATTACATAAGTAATAAAACATGAGATTCTAGCATTTTAAATTTAGTGGAAAATTTTGAATTTAGTGGAAAATTTTGACATTTACTTCTAAAATTTCTAATATTAAATGCAAAATTGCCTAAGGAAATGATTAATTATATTAGAGATATACTAGATATGATTCTGTTGCTGGAGAATGGATCAAAACCAGTATTTCTAACTAGACATTTTACAGGTATTTTTGTCTTCCTTTTTGAAAGAACATTGCACTTCTTCTCCCCTTTCAAATATTTGTTATGACAGTAATCCCCATTCAAATGAATAGAGATATTTTTCATTCACTTGGATCAAAACCAGGATTGAAACATTTAGACTAACTCTTCTGCACATTTCCTTTAGACTGGAGATTGAGCAAAGAAGCATGAAAATTGTATACTTTTATTTTTTTATTCAGAACTGTCTTGAAAGACTTCAAATACTTTTTTTTTTCCTTTTACATAATGGCAGCTGGACGAACAGCCCATATGCCAAGTTAAAATCTGAAGCAATTTGAAATGACTGAGATTTTAAACCTCAAAAATTACTGTTTGTAATGGAAACTCAGACATAATAGTCCATGATGGAAATTCAGTCACCATAGTCAGGTGGATAGTGATGCTGCAATAAGGAAATGTAATTAAATTGTCTAGATCATTAAGAGTTGACTAATGGTTCATAGGGAGGCTTATGTGCTATCATTTTTTAAAATTAATCTTTACCTTAATTATCCTTAGGTATTTTATTTTCAGCTATACCTTTGTGCTGATCAAACCTGCTTCTGATTTTTCTTAATTACTAATTCTATAAAGACGCTGCATCTTTTCCAAGCTCCCTTGCAACCAAATTTCAAATCAATTCAGGCATCTCAAAAGCATTTCTAAAATACCAGATGCTCTGTCAGCTGCATAGAACAATGTGCTAATAATTATATTTCTCTTTCTTACAACAGATCAAAGCCAGAGATGAGGTGACATACACCTAAGATATTCAAACTCTGGCTTGAAGGTCAATTGGATCTGCCGACATATGTTGCTGATTTTGTAACATGAAAGCTAGCTAAAAAGAACAGATCAGTGAAATGCATGTACTCCGTATTCTTATTTTCAGCCCTATCCAAATGTTTACAGAATAGTTTGAAGAGATTTGCAGCTTCTTGTTATCAGTCTTATTAAAGCTTGGCAAACCTTTAATAACAAGTCTATCAACAACCCACCAGGAATTTGATTTTAGTCTTAGAGTGCTTGAATTTTTATGTTTATCGAAAAATTTTTAATTGGAGACATCAAGACCTTTCCTGATTGGTTGCCCACATTGCCTCATGGAAGTGTGGCATGCATACCCAACTGGAAAAGGCAATGGCAGCTGGGGAAAAATAACACTTTGTATGAGCTGAGATGAGGGCAGGCAGACAGGCAAGTGGCAAGATTTCCTTCAAAGTAGCTTTAGTGTGGGTACATTAAACCCTAAAAAAAAAAAAAACCTGACTAATCACTACCTTGTGCTTGTGTTATATTTCCATGGTTTCACTTAAACTATTGGAACAAGGAGATATGTGTCATTCAAAAGCTGGACTACCTTAGATACACCAGAATTGTGGGTCAAAGTCACATCTGTCCGCTACATGGCACATTTGAAACTGCACTTTAGAAAAAACAGAGAAAAATATTATGGCAATAGTTTCCCCTCTAGTCAATTCTAGACACTAGTGCCAGATTAATTTTGTCATGTTATACAAATTTCAAAACCTTCAAGGAATTCTCTCTGCTCTTCAAGTAAAATACCAATTCCTACACCTGGGTATCAAAGACCTCTCTAATATGACCTATTTTTCATGTCCACTTCTACATGGGAATCAGATTCTAAAGCCAGAACTGTGGGCTCAATTTTCAACTCTATTACTTATCAAACTGTCACCTGGCACAGTTACTTAACCTCTGTATGCATCTGTTTTCTCTTTTCTAAAATGGAGATTAAAGCAGTACATATACTATGCGGTTGTTATGAAGACTAAATGAGTTAATATGTGAATGTACTTAAAATCATGCCTGGTACCTAGTGAGAATAGCACTGTATAAACACTTAAGTGAGTAAAGAATGTCCCAGTATACTACAGTGTGGGTATGTTTCTTCCCCTTTCAGACTCTTTACTCACGGTCTTCTGTCCACTTAAAATTCCTTATAAGGTCAGAAATGGAAGTAATCAAAAACCAGAAAGCTAACTAGCATGGGGCAGGGACTAGGTCGTCCTTTCAGAATGGCCTGCTCAGAAATCCCCCAGCCCTTTTCAGTTTCTACACTTTGCTTCTTTGGTTTTCTTTCTCTGGTATGCTTTTCTCTCTCCTACATACTTCAAATCTACTCATCTTTCAAAATCAGTACATATTCTCTACGATACCTTTCTAGAATGCTTTGGGCTGGGCTTACTCATTTGTTGGTGTTGTTATTGTTTGTTTTTTCTTAATGAACTATATCTCTTATTGTATTTGCCATTTGGGAGTCCTTAACCATATAGTGGTTTGTTTTGCACATATTACTGGCTTTCATACAGGTCTTGTTTCCCCCAAATATTTGGATAGCTTATTGAAGACAGGAGCAGATATTCCTTTTATGTCTCCCGTATAGCAGAGCTTAAAGTAAGTGCTCAATAAATTCTACTGAACAGAATTTAATAAAGTCAGTTAATGTCTTTTTTCAGTCCTCTCTAGAAAACTAGTCACAGTAACTCAAAAGAAAATGTTTAAGAAAAAGAGCAATAAAATACTGAAAATCCTCATGGATAAGAAACAGAAACTATAACTACCAAAACCAAAGTTTCATAGGCTGAAATGAAAAAAAATGGCCTCTCCTTTGAGTTATTTTCCAATTTCTTTCACATATTTAAAACACATTTACAGGAAAGGAAACTAGACACAAAGAATACCACATTACAACATAACTAGTACCAGAACTAGTCTTTTGGTGTTTTGACTAGGGTACCTAGTATCTACTACACCATGAATTAAGTTGAGAAAAAGATTATCCAGAGTAGTTCAGTCTACAAATTTGTTAATCTGGGTAGAAGTAGAAATTAGATAGGCAATTAGACTGTTCCTCAATTTCTGTGAGTAACTGCAATTAGAAAACTATTATCACCTGAAACTTGCATTTTAGACATGTGGTGGGCCTTTAGCCCTTGATGAAAAACAGTAATCTCATTCTTGAATTTTGATATCAGACTAGTTGGTATGTGCTCTTATTTCTTGGCTGTTCACAGTTTATGCCAATTATGTCAAATTTATATTAAATTTGTCCATATTTTATTTGTCATCCATTAGTAATCCTTGGCTATCTTGTCACCTTAATATATTTTGCCAGGAAGAACTGAATTACAGCCAATATCATTTCAATGTAAATTAAGCTATATAACAGAAAATAACCTTTGGTAATTATATCTGTATTTTTATATTAAGTATAGATCATATGTGGATGCTTGACTTTTGATGCTGCTATATGAGTCTGAAATAAATCTGAGGCTCCTTATAGGAATATACAGTGGTCTACATGGGTGAATTTTTGTTAACTTTTTTGATATTTAAAAATTGATCTTTCCTTAGTTTCCTAACTTTACCCTACCTAGGTTCTCTTCATGTCTTCCCTCATGTCTTCCCTCCTTCCTTTTCTAAATCTAGTTCTTAGCCCTCCATTTTACTTTATTTATAACCCCTCACATTTTATCTCATTCACTCTAACAGTTTCAATCACTACATGATTGACTCTGAAGTAGACACTTTGGCCTTTCAAATTACTTCAAAATTCTGACTAGTACTCCTCAAAAGGCCTTCTAGACATTTTTCTTGTTTGATCTTCCTTTACGTCAAGTCTCATGTAGTTTAAGTTGAATTCATCATGTCTCTGAAATTGTCTCTGCCTTTTAATTTTCTTATATTATTCTTCCCATTCTTTAGGAGATAAACTTTTGAGTCCCTTTTGACTTTTCTCTTTTTCTGACCTCATGTACTGCCTGTCTGAAATTGATATCTGCAAAATACATTCCTTCCTTTTGGCACTACCTTTCCCATTTCTTCAACTGGATTATCATTGTAGCTCAGGGTCCAAAACTATATATAATAATTACTTGTCAAATTAATGAATGAATAATTTCTTGGTCTCAATTTCTTTATCCCTTCAATACTTTTCAGATTAATTGTTCCTTTAAACATGTATTCATCATGTCACTCTCATTGTAGAAAACCTTCAATGGCTTTCACTCATTTACAACAGTGTTTTCTAAGTCTTGACTTCACATTAGAATCACCTGGGAAGTTTTCGAGCGTTCTATGCCCAGCCTCATCGAGACCAAATAAAACAGATTCTCTGGGGGAGAGCCCAACCATTGAAGGGTGATATTCAAAGAATTTGACAAGTGACATGACAGAACACCAACAAAATTAGAATTACTTTGCTGACCAGTCTGCATGGACACTGGCTGCAAAAAGGCAGAAGGACCCTAAATACCATTTAATCATTAGCTTTGCCATTATCCATATATTTTAAAATATCAAATGAGTCATTCTAATGAACCACTGATTTACAAAATAAACTCTATATTTCTGACCCTGGCAATCAAGGCTCTTTATAATACGGACAAATCTCCTTTAAGAGCTGTATTGCTTCTATCTTTGTAGAAAAATCTTTAGTCATATGCTCGTATTCACTAAATATGCCTTGTACATTGATTTCCTTGCTTTTACTTTAACTATTTCAGAGTACAACTTTGCTTTACTTTATTTTAATGGAGAATAGAATAAACAATGCCATTTTAATACTCTCAACCAATCACATAGCAATTTAGAGTGTTTGTAAACTTTTTAGGACATCTATGTTTGTTAACCAATAATGGCACTGAATTCCAGTGAACAATGAAAAGTTATAATAGTGAAGTAAATGGGAGCAGAAATGTGATTTTCAGGCCTTTTTTGGAAAAAAATT
>NW_006436298.1:18836486-18841331 GCF_000325575.1 Pteropus alecto | reverse complement strand
CTCCTGATCTTTTTAAAAACACTTATTTAATGAATTTCTAACTTGCCTTTTGTAAAATCATATTTCCTTCTTTTATGTAATATAAAAACATTTTGTTAAAAAAAATGACTAATGTGCATTAAAAAAAGAATAATCTCCAAGAATAATGAAAAGTAGTTTTAGTATTTCTACTCCATAGAGCTCTTTCCCCTCATGGCATTTCTAGTGTCTTTGGCCACTTCGCATATCCAGCATCTGCAACAAAAATGCTAAAAAGTAGAGAGTATGATATAGGAACAAATAAAATTTTATCAGATATGTGTCTCATTCATAGGAGGACTCAAAGGTCACATAAAGGGTACTGATGTAGGGAAGACTACTCATTGTCAGGTGGGCTCATAGCCAAATGAGCTGTAATTCCTATATTAAAGCAAGAGGAAACTTTAGATTACTTGATAACATCATACCTACTCTTAGAAACCTGTTTCAGGCTATATTTTTATCCTGAGCATTTCTGCAAATTCAGAGGCCCATGAAGAGCATAACATGTCTTTATGGAGTTTTACCCCAACCTGGAATGAAGATTTCAACTAATTCCTAAAAGAATGTATGGTGAACTTTTTTGAGCAGGGTACTAGAGAGATTCTAAAACTCTCTCTTTTCATATTGCATCCAAAAATCTCTCGATGATCAATTGTATCTATAAAGTTATTATATTTTGGAGATTTAGCTGAAGCATTTCCAAAACACAGACTTGCAATTGGCAGTATGGTAGACAGAATTATGGTCCCCATCAAAGATGTCCATGTTCTAATCCTTGGAACCTGTAACTGTTATGTGACATGGCGTAAAAGGACTTTGCAGAGGTGATTAAATTTAAGGACCTGGAGATGGATAGATTATCCTGTATTATCCAGGTGGGATCAATCACCTCTGCAAAGTCCTTTTTTGGTTATGGTCAGAGAAAGCAATGTAAAGATGAATGCAGGGACAGAAAGATGCTACATTGGTGGCTTTAACAATGGAAAAAGGAGGCCATAAACCAAGGAATTTGGGCTACTTTAAGAAACTATAAAAGGTAAGGAACAGATTTTATCCTAGAACCTTTAAAGGGGAATGCAACTTCACCCAAACAATTAATTCTAGTGTAGTGAAGACTGTGGCAGACTTGAGACCTACAAAACTAGTAGAAGTCTGTTTGATGAGAGGTTTCTGTGACAACTTCTACTTTCCATTTGCCCTTTTCTCCTTTTTTCTACTCATTACATATTTGCGCTAACCACAATGTAATCATGAATTGACTAGCATGAGATCAACGTGCTGAAGATAGCAGAGCAGGACAAAGACAACTTGTAATCCTGTTGGTAGTGTTAATTCAATGTTAAGTAGTGACCCCAGCCTGACACTGTCTACCTTTGGACTTCTTTTTGTTTAAGAAAAATAAACCTTCATTTATTTAAGTCGCAGTAGTCAGGTTTTTTGTTGTTCATGAGAGAAAGCATTCCTGACTCTTGTAGTGGAGAATGACAACAACCAAAGATATTTTTCACTCTTTGATTTGAATGTTGATGATAAGGTTTATTAAACATATACCTCAATTAAATTTAATTTTATATATACTAAGTATTGTGGAATTTTGATGGTCAGGACATAGTCTAGACAACTCTTCTTGAGTTGAAGTGTGTACTCGTCAGACTCAGTTTCTTATACAGAATATAATATCCAAAGATTATGAGAACAAAGCATAACAGAAAGGACAAGCAAGCAATGAAATCTGAGAATTTAAAGAAAGGTGTGATGGATCTCTAGGAAAGCATCTATTGCTTATGGGAATCCAGAAGAAGGAAGGTCAGAAATAAAGGAAATTAATATTTATTGAATCATCGAATGAGGCAGTGCATATAATAATCTCATTTTACTCCCACAACAATTCATAAATGTTGCTACTTTATTTTATATGAGGGGAAATTGAGGCTCAGAGAAGCTAAGAGATTTACTCAAATTCAGAGTTAACAGATGCTAGAATGGGATTAACATCCAAGTCTGTTTATGTGTAGAGCCCATGATTAACTCCACTGCCCTAAACTGCCTTGGAAATGTGGAAGCCAGTAGTTAATACCAAAAGAGTTTGTCCATAGGAAGTATGGCTTTAGCCACTAGAATGGTGTTGTTGGATAAGGTCTGAGGCCCAAAGAAAGAAACTGGCAAGGTTAAGGCATAGACTCACTCCCAGGGACCATCATTTAAGCAGGTTATAAGGATATGGACCCAGACACAGGGGCCAGACAGACCTGTAGCTCACCTTATATTAGTCCCAGATCTCCAGATAAGAAATTTAATTCAGATCAACTAATATTTGGAGTACCGGCTATGTGCTCAGCCGTGTTCAGCACACTAGGGATAGAACAATACACAAGTCACTATCTGTGTCCCTAAGGAGTTTATAGTCCAACAAGGACTCAAGAAAGTTGACCGGCAATTGCAATGTTGTGTAATACCTCTTTGGAGAAGATGAAGGTAGAAATAGAGTGTTACAGGAGAACATGGGGGATATCTAACTCTGTCATAGGAAGTCAGTGATAGCTTTCTAGAAGAAGTGAGGTCTAAGCTGAGAACAGAAAGACAAGTTGGGACTAGACAAGTTGGGAGGAGAAAGGGGCATTTAGGCAGGGTGAACAGACTGTGCAGAGGTCCTGAGGCAAAAGAAAACATCAAGTGTTCAGGAAGCTACAAAAGACTGAGTCCCACTGGAGCCAAAAGTATGCAGGTAAAGTGGTGAGAGACAAGGCTAGTAAAATAAACAGGCTGTAGAAAGAAAAACTGGCTTGGCATGACAAGACATTTTGTCTTTATTCTGTGGGTAATAGGAATTCATTAGTGGCTTTCTAAAAAAAAAAAAAGAGTGATATAACCCTATTTTTAGTTGAAGGTTCATTTTCATTAGAAGGCAAAGAATGTATTAGAGAGAGGCAAATCTGGAAGCAGGAGGACCAGTTTGGAGGCAAGATTATAGGCAGTAATTGAGGTAGAAATGATGATGAGATATAGTTGCATGAAGATAGACGGATTGGATTAAAATCCAGAGTTTTTAATGCAGTAGAGTTAGCAGGACTCAGTGAATATAAAGGGACAAAATTTGTAGCTATGTTTAATTTGCAAAAGGAAGACTTTTTTCTATTAATTTTGGAGAAAAATGAGCATATTTCATTTCTGTTTTTAAGAGCCAGTAGCAAGGAGAAGAGACAAGTAGAGCAAAGTCCTTGAGGAGGAAGAAAGAAAAGATGTGAGGGGTCCAGAGGGAGAGGTTAGCTTTCTTTATTCTGAACATATTTCCTCCATAAAAGGGACAGCATTCCCTTCAGGACAGGCAGGGACAGAGTTCTCATTAGAGAGCTAGCAAGAGCCCAAACTCTAGACTCCAGACCAAGTGTGAAAGGAGACAGACAGACATGTCACCTTCCTTAGAAAGTTACTTGAAGACCTGTCCACTTACCTGTACTCATACTGGCAGAGTTCTTGCTTAGAAACTTCTACTGTGTTTGTTAAGTAGGTTATATTCTGAAAGCAAGAAGGAAGGTTTGAAGAAAATGAAGATGGTTTGAGTATCACTAAAAGATGTATGAGAGAGCATTGACTAGGAGAATAAAAAAGATTGCCAGGCACTCTTAAGATTCCAATTAGTGGGAAATTATAACTCTTTGGTGGCACCAGTCTTTGCCATTGTGTGATTCTCACCATGACCACATGACTGCCTCAATGTGAGGGCAGGAAGGCTGGCAACTTGCACTAGATCCAAGTGCAGGATTTTACCAAGCAGAGGAATGACAGGGCAAACAAATCTGTCATCAGAGAGTGGAGGTATTAAAATTTGAAACTTTATAGACCTCTCTCTTCCATATGTCGGCAAGGTCCAAGGGGTGAGTATAAAGGAAAACCGATGAGATAAAGTGGAGGTGAAGATTTTTGGAAATGAAGAGGTCACCGTTTGGAGTTTGCAGGGGAGATGCATGACTGCATGAACTATCTAAATAAACACATTTGCCAGAAACTCTGCTTTACATAGAATACATCAGTTAGAATTTTCAATACACCTATGCAAAAAGTAGTTTTATTCCAATTTTAAGATAAGATGAAATCTTAAAAAGTGTGAGTAACTTGCAGGAAGTCACACAGATATTAACAGTAATAAACATTTTATAGCAATTTACTATGTTTGTCAGACATTGCTTTACATTCTAAATTCTAAGTGCTCAGAAAAATTATCACCATGTTAGAAAGGAGGCACAGAAAGTTTCAGTAAATAAGGTCATGTGGCTACTGAGCATCAAGAGCTTGGACTTAGAAAAAGTATCAAGAATATAAATAAAATTCGACGTTACTTCAAAACCCATGTTTTAGCCACTCAGAAATAATGTCGATTTATGACATTTAGATTGCTTTTTATTCAAGAGATTCTGCGAAAAAAAAAATCTCTTCCAAGAATATTAATAAAGATTTTAATCTCTGTAGATTAAAATTTTAAGCATAATGAAATAGATAAAATAAATCAGATTTGCATTGTAAAAAATATATATATGAAACAAAACAAAATATTTGAGCCTAATAGTGGAAGAAGACATGAAGGAAAATGAACAAAAGTCAGGAATTATTGGGGAGATCTCTTTGTTAATTTTCCCTATGAACTGGCAACAGATTTTTCCTACTGATTAAATGTAAGATTTAGGTTTCTCATAAACATGGCTTCATTTTTTTATATCAACAGCTGAAACACAAGAATTTTGCAAGAAACCGTTTACAACCTTCTGCAGTTACTCCTATTCCCATGCACCTGAACCCCTGGGAAGGAGGGGTGCTGGCAGCTTCTCT
>NW_006436298.1:18713692-18836464 GCF_000325575.1 Pteropus alecto | reverse complement strand
CCTACCAGTCACAGAGGCCCTTTTGTGCCAACTTCATCAGCTGGACACCAATGTCAATGGGTACTACCCTCTCTTTCACAACTACTGATTCAAATCTGCCAAAGGGGCATAGGAAACTGAAAGTGACATGTCTTTTGACTCACTGGTTGTGTTACATTTGCATTTAGTACAGGAGCACAAGAGATGACAGTATTTACATGTTTCTATGAGTCTGGACTTGCTTTAGTGACAGTGACTACAATTTTTTATTTATAAATTAACATTAACAGAAAATAGGAACCCCAAAATTGAAATACTGTCATAAGCACAATATTTTTCTTCAAACTTAAGAAATCAATATAGCTTAAAGAAAATAAATACCTGTATGGCTGAGATTAAGTTTTAGAGCCTTCTGTATCACAAGTCACTTGACCTCTCTGAGCCTCAGTCTCCTTGTCAATGTAGATAATAACCATCTTCAGAGAATCATTATTGTAACTAAATTATTATAATGAAAATAGATAATATATATGAATACCATGTGACCTGTTACAGAAAACTAGCTCATAACTCTCTACTTCTTCCTTTGAAAACATATATCTTTAGACCGGGGCATCGAGGTTATATTTGCTAGATACCTTGCGCTAAGATCAGTGTAAACAGTTAAAGTCAAGACAGGATGCTCAGTTTTTGACAAAGATATTATTTCACAGTTGATTCCTTGTGGAGCAAATGAATAGTATATTTACTAAAAGATGAAGTTGGAAAAGTTTCTTACCAGCCCAGATGTTGAAAGTGCACAATTCATGTAGATGATTATTTTTCTTTTCCTCTGCAAATTTCTGCTTTTTAAATCAAGATGACTTATGCATAGAAGCAATACATAATTGGAATTACTGTAAAGGTCACAACTAAATGAGAGCACAATTGTTCAAATATGTGGTTTTGTCAGCAAAACACTTAGTGATTTCATGATTCATTAGTATTTGCTTTGTTATTTTTTTCTTTTTGGTGGGAGTGCGGGGGGAGTGGAGAGAGTGGAAAGGAGGAAGATCTTTATCTCCTTTAGGATATACCTGACTTGGACTTTTAACCAAAACTCCTGGTTGGTAGAATAGTGGCTTTCTTAAGTTCTTCTGATTAATTTCAACTTAATTACATCAAAATAAAAAAATAGCCAGCTACATCTAGTCTGTGAGACGAATTCAGCCTAGAGATATGTTTTGTTTGGGTAGCACAGTTACGGGTTGGAGAATGGATGTACCCTTGGGAAAGGTGTACACTCTCCATTGTCCTCAGCCCCCACCTCCCTGCAGACTTTCTTGCACCTATCTTACGCCAGCCACTTCACTCATTTATATAAACTGCCTGGTCCTGGTGGGCATTGCAGTTTGGGGCTTCTGATTCATGGAAAGGAGGAAATAAGAAATAACCCAGGTATTTACTTTTGCATGACTGTGTCATTGTAGAGAGTTCCATTTTTATTGTGAATACATGCTATGAATGCTGGTACTGCATTTTTTGGCTTTCCAAAAGTTCTGCCACGAAAATAATCTAAACAGTGACTGGTTTTTCTAACATTTCTTCAAGGGCTTTGTTAAGTAAGCAGCCAAAAAGAGAGTAAAGAGCCACTGGATATTCAGTTAGAGAATTCCTGTCAGCCTTACTGAAGGAGGAAAAAAAGCAAATCCGGCAGGCCGAGGGCTTTCTATTCAGTGTCCATGTGTATGATTGCCCCAAAGCTCCTGTGATCTGGAGCAGGCTACAGCACACCTCCCTATTTGCACATGCATGGGAACACTTTTTGTTGAAGCTACTTGACAACGTTTAATGTTTATTGTTTACTTGTCATTCTGAGAAACCACACACAGACTGTTTAGGTTACACCTAATGACAGTTTTTATTCATTTTACAGTTTAATGTTTCTTTTTATTTAGCTTTTGTTATATTTAACAACTCCTTTCATTTATTGGAATTGTAGACAAGTTTGAAATATGAGTGCACCCGTAAGACAAACACACATCATTACCTTTCACTCTCCTGGTGTGCAGCCCTTTGTGAAATCTGCCAAAGGAGCATAGATGCTGAGCGATGGGTAATGGTGGAGAGGGGAAGGATGGCTTCTGAATGCCTGTGGATTTCATGGGGATTTCTCTGAGAACGCTTCTCCTAGTGAGATGGTAGCCATGGGGTACTAGCTAGTCTACAAAGTGCAAGGCAATAATAAAACTTCAGAAAGGATATTTCCAAGAAAATAAAGTAGGATTGGCACTTAGTTTCCTTTCCTCCCTAGTCCTTTGGCCAGGAAAATTACAATAATTTTCAATGAGAAAAGAATCACCTGTAGATAATCTGAATATATACTTTACACCCTGTCCTAACTTCAAATCAGCTAAAATTGAGAGGTACAGGAATGAATATTTTACTTGGGATCGGTTTGTGTGTATTTAAGCAGTTTGGCCTGATTTTAGTTTTAGTTACCTGTTTTCTCAATTTTTTTTTCTAATTAATTTTCAAGCCCCTTAGACTTACTCTGATGTTTGACTATCTTCATGATTTTTAAATATGGGTAATTCATATGACAAATAATTAAGAATACTGACCATACTTGCCTTACTTCTGCCTCTATCACAATAAGACTGGCAAAATAAGGGCACTCAAAGTTTTTGTGTGCCTGCCTCCAAGAATGTTGTAGGTTCTCAGTCCCCTGCTAAAATCCATTAAGCTGCACAATGAAAATAAATGTATTTGGACAGTCTTGGTGTTCAAAAGAAGGTCATGGTACCAAAAAAGAAAATTAAAAATACACTAAAGGGATAATCTGATACCAAAGTAGAATCAAGGAAATATTGACATAGGTACTTGAAAATCATAGCTATTGGATTGAAGAAATTTGAGATAGAGTGATAACAGTATTTTGTTGAGAGTTCACTGTACACGGCAGCATAACTTTGGGGGAAAGGGCAGGGGCTTCCATAAATACTTGTACAAGTAGTGTCTCCAAGGAAGGAATGTCTTTTGGAGGGTAAAGCTATAGAAGAAATGGAAGCCCAGGTCCAATAGGAACTCTGTGAAGTCAGGGAGAGCATAAGGCAGAAGCTCTAGGATCCCGTAGTCATCTTCAGTCCCTGCCAGTGATGCCAGGAGATTTCATCTGGTTAAAAATGAATATTTTTCTTAGCTATTAGTTTTTTCATGTATTTCTAATTTGGGTGAAGCATGGGAGCAGATTTGCCATAGTTCGTGTGTATTTAAGCAGTTTGGCCTGATTTTAGTTTTAGTTACCTGTTTTCTCAATTTTTTTTTCTAATTAATTTTCAAGCCCCTTAGACTTACTCTGATGTTTGACTATCTTCATGATTTTTAAAAGAAATTACAGATTGTGGCAGATGACTATTTCCACATGTGAGTTTATATTTTTACAACTTTTGCATACTTATGGGTAATCTTATAACATTAAAAAATTATTTTGAATAGAGTCAATAATGCTCACACCTCAGATGAAGAAATCCTAATAGTGAAATCTCTGTGGTGTAGATGACTGGTGAAACAGAAGCTGAGGAGTGGAGAAGGAAATGGAAATGTATCTTTCATGGAGCAAAAGGAAATGTATCTTTCATGGGTCATAGAAGCTGTGGTCAGAGAGGGCCAGTGGGGGATTCTGAAGAGCACATGGATGTGTCCACAAAAGAAAGAGTCCACTTTCAACATATGTCTGGACCAGAAAATGGGAAGCCAGAATGCCACTTTACTACCCAACCACCAAATAAGAGCCATTCCATGCATTCTCTTGATCTTTCTCCTCTTATTACCTGTGACCCAGATGAGAAAATGAGAAGAGCTGAAGAGGTGAGGAAGAGGTGAATGGAGAAGGCAGGCGGCTTGCCAGTGACAAGCTAGAAAGGAGAAAAAGGCTTCTTTTTGAATGAAAGTGAAAGAATTACTTAATATTGTGAACTTTTGAGACTTTACATTTCTAAAGTGAGACTATGTTTAATAATTTAAAATGACTGTAGGATTTTCTATTATCTGACTGTGAGCAGAGGAATCATGGGGCTTCTGGAGTTTTCACACAGTGCCGTGGGAGAAAATTTCTACTTCCTAAATAATATGTCCAGGGATTATAGGAAACAACATAAAATCACATTTAATCATATCCCATGTGTGTTTAACATATTTGTTAAAAGCTAATTAAAAGGAAACCTTTCTCAAACTGGCTTAAATAAAGGGAATTTATTGGTTGATGTGACTGGACAGTCCAGAAGTTGGGTTGACATCAGGTAAGGCTTAACCATTCAACACTTCTGTTGGCTCCAGTGTGGTCCTAGGATGTTTGCCCAAAGTACCCAAAGCTACACACTTTCTGTTTCTTGTCTAGCTGAAAAGAGTTTCTTTGTCATGACATATTCAACAAAAGTACTGGGATTTACCCTGGTTGGAACTACCCATGAAACTATATCTGTGGCCAGGGTGTCGATACGTTGATTGCTTAGCTTAGATCACATGCACAGAGTAAGATCATCTTCTCTGGAACCACACGGGGCCCAAACAGAAACCATTGCACTGGCAAGGGGGAATGATTAATGAATTCCAGAAATACAGAAAGTCTGTCAAAAGCTTTACTTTTTATATCAACCTTGTGAGATAGGTAATATTATTACCCCATTTTTCAGATGAGAAAAACTTCTCTAGGACAAATAGCTTGTAAGCAGTGATTTGAGAATCAAATCCAGGTTATTCTAACTTTGCACTTCAAAATCATTCTATTTTATTACACTGCCTATGTAGCACAAATTAAACACATATAAAGGTTATCTGATCTATACCAGCAAAGGATTTTAGGCTTTGTCTTCTATAAATTTCACTTTATAAAGGAACCTGGTGGGAAGCTTAAGGATCTTGAAATGATAAATAACTTTCTTTTCTAGCAACTAAAAATCTTATCGGTCATAAATAAGAAGAATTTTACTTAAATTTTGGAAACTTTAAAAAGGTTCTTTCATTCTGGTTTATGAAAAATTCAGAATATATGTACCTTGAGATTAAAGCTTCTGTTGATTTTAGAATTATCTAATCATACCAATTGCCACATGTAACATTTGTGCTTTTTAAAAAAAAACTTAGGTTTGGACTACATATGACAAGGTGTAAAGCTTAGGAAGTAAAAAGAAGAGGGTATCTTAATAGCCAAATTGACTGGAGAATTCAAGAGCTGTTAGCATTATGAATGGAAGCTATTACCTGAAAAAAATATTGCTGCAGGAGGTTTAGATTGGGGCATTAAAACAAATCGTTGTCCTGGGCATTGGAGTTAAATAAGGGTGCATGATAATGAAGTTTCATTGTCTCAATTCTGTGGGAAATAGATATTCCAGGGCTATGTATGGGCTCATAAGCATTAATGCTGTAGGACTGTACCTTCGTGAGTCTCCTTTGGGGAAAAAGTAACTGAGCAAATTATGCTCGTGGTACATTGGCATATCTTATAACCCACTTCTTATTTTAGAAATGCTTAATATTATTAATTTACCTAAATGCCAGGGGAGACAGATGCTCAGAGATTTTCTAATTGCCCAAAGAGTTATATTCTAAAACTGGAAACCCCAGGTGGTCCCACCTCAATTCTGAATGGCAGGAAAGGAGCCTTGCTGTCATTCTCTTCCCCTATCCAACAGAGCTGAGAAGGTGTGAAAATGCTGGGTCACTTTTTTCCAGCCAGATTGCTTCTTGCTTCTCAGGAATCGCGTTGGACAAGATTCAAATTGAGTAGCTGAACAATGAAGCAGGGGCTTTCAAAAAATCAGGATGAATTCTTTTATATGTAACAACCTCTTTCTCACAGCTAAGTTTCTGAATTGACACTGAAGTAGGGTGGGAGAGCCTATGAAATAGTCTAAAATTCCAAGGCTTATTTTAATCAAACTCTTTCGAGAAGAGCCCCATTTCTTACTTTTTAAAATCCCCTTCTCTTCATGATCAAAAAGAGAGAAAATAAGAGACATGACTTTAGTATTATAACATCTATATATCCACTTTATAAATGTTATTACAAATATTGTTCATGTAAATCTGGGAAACTGATGAAGTAATAGATTTTTAAATTCTGTGGAAAATAGAGGTTTTGTTCTGCCTGTGTAGGCAAGCTGCAATCATCCTAAAGTGTAAGTCTTAGAGAACTCTAAGTCTTTAAGGCCTTTAAAACTAATATCCTTTTAGAGACACAGACATATTTACTGAAATACATAACAGAGAAAATAAAGTCCTTTGCCTTGCTATATACCCTAGAGTGTGATAAATTTTGTGGAGAGTAGAATAAGCCAGTTTCCTTGTTTCTTGGAGGATTTAGTTTAGCACCAAAACATCACTAGAATTTTAGTACTTGATATTTTGGCCTTTGGAATGACCATTTCTTTTGTAGAGTACATGATGTAAACTTCTCTGAAATGTTATAATACCTTTTAACTATTTCCTATAATTATTTCAATAAATTAAAAACAAAATTCCTGTTTTAAAAGATCACCTCTTTGGTGAGGGACAGTTTAGAGCTGATGTATATGTAACTCAACAGGAAGTCAAGAAATCAATGACCAAGAGGAACGAGATAGTCAAATTCTCCCCAAACTAACACATAAAAGGATTTCTTGAGAACTAAACTCAGTAAAAAAAAAAAAAAAAAAAAGTAGAATTAGTCATATTGGATTGGATGCACCAGACCCATCATTCTTTCTCCTAAGGAGAAATGCCTAGTGTTCTATAAGAAAATAGGAAGGCCTCAAGATATATCTCAGGATATATTCCGCAAGTTGTTTCCTTAAAGGGAAAAGATTATTTGAAGAAATTTGGGGTGGAAACATGGTGACAGAGGCAAAAGGGAGAGAAATGTACTGAGTTATCAAGTTCCCATAACTGGTTAAGTTTTAGTTTTCATGGCTATGAATACAAGGACAAGGAATGATCAAGTCCTAAGTTGTTTTTAGATACAGAAATTATCACTTTTTTTGGTCCCATACGCTCAGAAAATATTTTAACAGGAAATGCTTCTCCGTTTTTATCACCTACTATAAACTATCAAGAAGTTGCTACCCAATGGGCATAGAATTTTATAAGCGAGATAAATAAGTTTAGAGGTCCGCCATACAGCACAGTACCTGTAATTAACAATACTACATTGTACACTTAAAATTTTAGAGGGTGAATTTTATGTTAAATGTTGTTACCACAATTTTAAAAAGAAAGAAATCAACAATATCTGCAGAAAAAAAAAAAAGTAATGTTTCAGAAATTGGAGCCCTTGCTTGTTTTCAGAGCCAATGCTAGCTTTGGCAAAATTGGGCACTGGGTTGGCTTGAATCCACTTCGATTTCATCTTCTCTCCAGTTCAGAGGGTTGACTATCTCTATTCCATGTTGGCCCTGGGAAGAGCCAAGCCAAAGCCACCAGTGGAAAGACTGGTCCCTATCTGTACCTTCATATGTAATTCAAAATAAAAGTTTAGTGTTCAAAAGGATAATACCTAAAGTGATGTGGAAATGAAAATAGTTTCCTTCTAGATGTTTTTCAGTTTGCAAAATTCTGAGTACCGTCGTCAAAGGAGAACCTGCCTCTTTTTGATTTTGTTCCCTACCTCCCTGCCTCCCTGCTTTGCTGAGACCTGTGACTAGTCTGCCTATCAGAAAAGCCCGCACGAGCCTTATGCAGCAACAGCTTCTATGGCATTTTCCCTTGATCTAGCCACTTTTTAAAAAGCAAAACTGACATATACTTCGCAAAAATTTCTTTGTCTCTACTTTTGTGGTTGCTAAGTTTAGTTTCTAAAACAAACACATTGTATTTTAATTTTTCTGGTCATTTCTGTTGTTATTTTTTACTGCATGAATTCATGCAAAACTGGCAAGTCACGATTCTGTTAAAAAGATAGGCTCCATCCACAAATATGTTTGCCATGAATCACTGTCTTCTCAATGACATTAGTGTAGAAGATTTTACAAACCTCTCTGGTTTTAGGTGGGTCAAACAACAAATTTGAGATTCATTGTTTTACAAAAACCTTGATCATCTAGACATGCTTTACTCTAGAGCCATTCTTTCTGTCCTACTATTAAATACTCTACTATCTCCTCTTTCCTCTACCTAAATGCACTAGGTAGAGCTATATTATGTCCTCTACTACCTGACTTCATTTGCTTGCTGTGATTTAACTGTGACAATTTCTCACTGCACGTCAAATACTCTTACTCTTCAAAATGACTTGGAATATTAGGAATTTGCTCTTAGTTATGTCTCCAGTTATTTTGGTTTATTTAGGCCATTAATCCATATTTTTTCTTCAACATTAAATATGTAGGATTTTTGGAAAAGTTTTTTTAATTTATTATTTTTATTTTTTAAATAAATTTATTTATTTAAATTAGTTTTAAGTATATAGTACATTGGTTAGACATCTATATAGTTCATAAAATGATCCCCCCAATTGCTCCCTCTCTCCTTGGGCCCTCCACTTAGCCATTATATTAATGCTAACTGTATTCCCTCTGCCATGGAAAGTTTCGTTTTAACCATATAATTTGTTGTACTCTCCATTTTACTTCTTCTGATCAAATCTTAAGAGAAAAATCAAACTGGAAGTAAGAATTAGAGGAGCAACCAGTCCTCACCAAAGATAGGAAAGTCAGGTGTTAATTCATAATACAGAGTTTTAAAGATGACAGAGGTGCCTTGAATCCTTAGCCAGGAGTCACCAAGAAATGTGTGCACTTTAATAACTGAAGTCCCCCAGGTGTGTGATGTGAAAGGAAGATGGGAATGCACTAAAGTCAAAATCACAAATTTGAGAATCTTGGAACCAAGAGAAGTTATAGGAACCTTCCAGAAGCCTGTAAGATGAGTTTTCACAGATGAAAGAGACTTCCAAGAACTTCTCATAGAATTTCTTTTTCATAAATTGATTTTTGTTCATGAGACTACAATTAAATTTAGACCAAGAATCACCAAAGATTCTTTTGAAAGCTCTTCAGAGATTCAAATACACTAGGGAAATAATTTATAGACTCCACTTTTATGTGTAAAACCACCATCACCAATTCCTCCTTGGTATCTTGGACTAGGGGCTGATTTTGCCATGATGTTGCCAGGGACATGAGCACTAAGGGACCAGAAATATAAGAGGAATTGACTGTCCACATTGCCACTGCTAGAGATTTATTTCTCTGTGACATGAAGCCTTTTCTTCAAATCACAGAATCTTAGAAATGAATCTTAGAAAGGAGCCCAATTCTACCATGTTATAGATGAATAAAATGAGGTACACACCAGTCAATTTGTCCCAAGTCACAGTTAGTGTACTAGCTATTTAGTTAGGACTAGAAATCGTCTTTTTTTTTTTAACCCATTATTATTAGTTATGACTAAAATCTAACCTAATGGAAATTTTCTGAAAAAAATACTGGATGTCAAAAGCAGAGCCTAACATGAAGAATTCCTTATTTGGGAATATAATGCCAGGGAACAGGGATGGGAGTAGAGGGAGAGGAACAAAGAAGGTAGAAAAGTCAATTCAAGGAAGAGTTATTAAGTTGGCCACCCCAACTTGCACCAGGGGATCAGGTGACTGGTGCTCAAGCTCTCTGAGACCCTTATAAAATACACCCAGGACACAAAAAAAGAATGTCTTTATCTATCAGCTCCCATTGTTCAATGGTAGCTCCATGAACATTAAATCCCTTGGACTTCCATGATGTGCATACAGAAGTATAGAGCAGATTCCCACACTGTGGCATCAGAGAAGACTCCAGGCAGAAAGTGAAAAATGCAGAGTTTGGGCCTTCCATGAGATGCCATCTAAACCTGCCTTTAAGAAGTTGATGGAAGCCTGCATCAAACAAGTGGCCAAAGCATAGCTAGCCAATGAAGTTAGGTCAGGAGGATTCTGAAAGGTAGTGTAAGAGGTGTCTTCAATTCTCCAAAGAGGAGCTAAAAACAGCTGTGGGATGGGCAGGAAAATTACCTGGCTTTCCTTCCCCACCATCCCTCCAAACAAGTCTTATGGAATTGGTATCTTTAATGTTTCCCAAGTTCTTGATGTCTCTAGTCTCTATGTATCATTCTTCTTTCTCCTGCATGACATAAACATGGCAACCAATGCTTTCCAAGTTTAATATCTTATATCTTTAACCCAGAAAAGAAACCATTCTGCCTCTTTCTGTCCCAAGTTTAAATATATCAAAAATGGGATATTGGCCTAGCCAAGGACAAATGCCAACTCCTAGATCAGAAGGCAGGATCATTGAGTACATGAGAAACGTGAAGGGGAGGCAGTTGTCATAAGAAAGAAATGTGGTATGTGATATGTGGAGAAACAGCAGGTCCCCACTAAATCAGCCCAGCATTTTTCCTTTTAGCTTTTCTATTAAAATGAGATGATGCTTAAAGGAATAACACCAAATTAATATCTTAGTGGGCATTCTTCAAGCTTGGATGACCTCTGAGACAATGAAAATGGAACCCAGGATAGACCCCTAGTGAGGGGGAGATGATATCACGATGAGAGATAGGACCATTTTTTCTGTTTTACAATTAAACCCTTCACGTTAACACTTCATTCAATCTTTCAAAAGACTATGAAGATGTAGGCAATACAATGCGATATTACATATGAATAATTGTTTAAACCCTTGGTCAATACTTTTGTAAAAAGAAAAATCACTACAGGGCATATCTTCCAGGGCATTTTTACTCATTGAGGTTATTTTTTTCTTAAAATGGAACTCCCCTGGAGATGACAAGAGGGAATTAAATCTTCAAATATGATAGGCATGTTGGTTTACATTCTCTCATCAGAAAATGAAAAATCAAATAGAGATTTTAGCACTTGATGTATCTAGAATACTTGCTATCCCCAAATAATAGCTAAAATCCTTTGAATAGTTACCATGTGTCAGGCCGTGTTCTTCATGCTTTGCATGTATTTATTTATCCAGTCCTCAGAACTACCCTGTGAGATAGTTCAGTCTCTCTAGTTGAAGAAATTGAAGTACAGAGAAATGGTGCTCTAGTTTTAGAAGCTAGTAAGTGATAGACCTGGGATTCAAACCCAGGCAGTCTGATTCCACAGCCTGTTTCCTTAACCCATTCGCTATATTGCCTTTCTGAAGAATTATGAAATTAACTTTAAGAGAATGCTCTAAACTACTACATTAAAAGGGAAAACATGGGTTTTTAATAGCATGTTTATTTTTATTTTGCTTGAGTTATCCTGACTTCTGCCTCTACGATGTTATTTATATAAAACTGATATTTATTAGGAATGTCATGTGGTACATGCCCTTTCTAGATTTCAAGATATATTGTAGTAATATCATTCTTTATATTTTTCATAGAGATAGATAAACATTTGACAAAGTAAATCAAATAAATAAACAATAGTAAATCTGATCATTGAGAATCAGTAAAGTGCGTGAGAAGAGGAGCTTTAAAATATTTTCCACCTGAATATAGGTATAAATAAGAACCTTATCTATACTAATACATTTATAAAATACTCCCCATACCTTGTTAGATATTAGATATCAGTTCTTTGAACCCATGTTTTTGAGATCATTAAATTCAAGTACTACCTGTTAAACTGAGAACTGTAATTCAAGAGATGTCCTGAGGAAAGTAGCATAAACCTAAACACTGGTCCATCAGAAAAAATAGTTGTGGTCTTTATATCACATATAGTGTGTGTGTGTGTGTGTGTGTGTGTGTGCATGTGTGTTTAATGGATAAAGGTGTTCCCCTTTTCTTTTTATTTTTTAAATTTATTTTTTAATTACAATTAACACATATATAATATATAAACTAATATAATGCAATGTTATATTAGTTTTTGGGTGGACGACATAGTGATTAGACATTTATATACCTTATGAAGTGATCACCCTGATGAGTCTAGTATGTAACCGACAAAATACATAATTATTGCAATATTATTGGCTGTATTCTCTATGTTGTACTTTACATACCCATGACTATTTTTATAACTGGCAATTTGTACTTCTTAATTCCTTTTATCTTTTTTACCCATTCTCCTCCAAGCCCCTTCCCATCTGGTGGTCTTTTCTTTCAAGTGTCCCTTCCCAACACTGCTTCCTAGAAGCTATATAGGCTGTATGAGAACAGTATTTACATATATCATCTTAAATCCACTCTTACTGAGCAAACTCTGTCCATGTAGAGGCTATCCTATAAAGCTGGGATTACATCAGATTATATGACAGGTGCCTGTTTTACAAGCTAAGTGTGGAGACAGAACCTGCATTCAAAAAGATAGACAATTATAATGATAATTAATTACATGCTGAGTTCCAAGTGAAATATGCTAACAATAAGAACTATGGAAAGTCATAGAAGGACCAGCTGCTGAGAGCTGGGTTGTGGTGGTCACAGTAGAAATGGGAAGGTTGGGATCTAGATCCCTAATTGTTAGGGTCTTCCTAACATATGAATGATTTCCCCCAGCAGAATGTTATCTGATATTTAAACACTTTTGAATCCAACATTTGGGGAAGATTTTGTGGTTGGAACTATTAAATTATCATAGTTTTGTGCCAAATTTGACATTATCACAGTTGAAATGAAAGCATTTAATTTTAAAAGAAGATTTTATTTTTGGTAGTGAAGTGGGAGCAACTTATTACAGGTTGTTCTTTGCAACATAGCACAAGAGGAACAAAGAGAGAAAGCTGCAAGTATCTAATAAAGCAAAAATATCCTTTATTGATGAGTGCTATAAGAAGAGAGTGGCAAACTGTAGTCCACTTTTCTTAGTTAGGATGAGAGATTGAGAATTAATAGAAAAAGCGAGAAATATAGCTTTGTTCTGGAAATTGAGTGGTGAAACAGTGCCCAATAATGAGAATAATTAGAATGTACTGGGCCCATCATGTGTCATCTACTGTGCCTATAACTGATTATATCGCCTAAATATTGCTTTTCTTCCTGTGTGGGTAGGTGTAGGGGAAAGAGCAAGGATCTGAATGGTAAACAGCTGCCCAGATGCAACAAAGGAATTTTCTTTTTTATAATTGTGTATATAAAATGCTACATGTGCCTGGTTAATGCTACTATCATTTCACCTCAGAAAACTGTGCATATTAAATAAGGTAAATGTTATGTTCTTACAAGAAAGGAGATTCAGCAATCTTATATAAATAGTTTATGTAACAGGCCACTTTAGAACAGTTGGTAGCTTTGCCCCACCAACTTTTATTAACATAAAATCCTTTCATCTTGTGGCTCCACCGTCATTTAAAAAGTTGAAGTTTAGGTTGCTGGCTCAAAAAACAATCTAGCTTTTGGAAAGAAAGGCCAAAGTCCAGGAAAAGCAGCCCGTCTTCAAACTGGAGACAATTCAGGATTTATATATGTTATTTTTATTCAGGTTTCCAACCTGGTCGTTGCCACATCCATAGCCAAAGGAAATGTAGTTTTTTTGTTTTGTTTTGTTTAATTTTAATTTTTAAAATTTATTTAAATTAGTTTCAAGTATATAGTACATTGGTGAGGCATCTATATAGTTCATAAAATGATCCTCTCAATTGCTCCCTCCCTCCCCTGGCCTTCCACCTAGCCGTCATATTAAACTACTAACTGTACTTCTTTAACCCTTCGCCCCATTCTCCCAGCCCCCCAATCCCCCTCCCCTCATCCATCACCAAATCGTCCACTATATTTGAGAGTCTGTTTTTTATTAGTGTGTTCTTTTTCTTCCTTAGATTCCACATATAAATGAAATCATATGGTATTTATCTTTCTCTGACTCATTTCACTCAGCATAATATCCTCTAGGTCCATCCATGTTGTCGCAATGGTAGGATTTCATTTTTTTAATGGCCGAGTAATAAGGAAATGTAGTTTTTAAATGGAAACTTGCATAAGTGACTAGAATAGTACCTGGCACATAATAAACGATCTATACGTGTTGGCTATTGTTATTATTACTACTAATATTATTGTATCAATTCCCATTTCTGTTGAAAAAATATATGGGGTATTGAATCAAGGGCTCAATTTGCATCTTATCCTAACTTTGGAAGGTCCAAAGTATTGTCCAAGACTGGACAATTGATCCTCCCCTTTTACCTGCTTCTCCCACGGTCTTTCCCATCTGTCTTTCTTCCTTTTTCAGCTTAGAAACTATGTAATTATTCTTGATTCCTCTTTCTCACAACCCCAATTCAAACTATCAGAAAATTCTGTCTCTTTATGTTCAAATAATATTCAAAATCTACCCACCAGAATATCATTACATCACCACTAGTTTCATTTTGGTCCAAGGCATCATCATTGCTCACCTGGATTATTGTCATTGCCTCCTAACTAGTCTGATTGCTTCTAAGGTTTTGTATCTTGCAAGTATATGAAAATGCAAAAAAGAAATGTACAATGATATTTTAAAACAATATTAAGTCTGTTAATATCTTAGCATACCTAGGAAGATATTTCTAATCTTGGAAGATATCTCCAAATATAAACTCCTAAATGTCAGAGATCATGTTTATTTTGTTCTGTGCTGAAACTTCAAGGTTTAGTAGTTAATAAATTCTCACTAAATTAACAAATATGGATATACAAGTTTATTTAAAATATTTCTTCTCTAGCTAAGACTACCTCCAGAAATACCTCACAGATGCCAATGAACTCTCTTGGTACAAAACAATTAATATCAGTGCTCCATATTGCCATGGTCCCATCTGGAAAGCTATCCATCTTTCTTTTCATCTATCCATCTACTCATTCATCTATTGATCCACCTACCAATCCTTCCATCCACCCACCAAATCTTCATTGAGCACTTACCATGTGCCAAGTATTGTTCTAGGTGCTGAAGATATAGTTGTGAATAAAAAATACAAAACTATTTTTGCCCTAATGTAGGTAGATTTTTTCCCTAGGGATGGGAAGCATCTACTAAGGAATTATTTTTTTTTAAAAAAAAGTATAATATTTTGATGATTATAAGTGCTATGGTAAAAAATACTTAAGTAAAAAAGGGGAATAGGGAGTGCCAGGGACAATGTGTTCTTTTAGAGTGGTCAAGAAAGGCCTCAGTAATAGTCATTTAAGAAGGAGGAGAGAGAGTAGCCATATGGATATCTGGGGGAATATCCGACCAGGCAAAGGACATAATAAGTGCAAAATCTCTGAGGTGGCACCATACTTCCTGATTATGTATCAAGGGGCTAATAAGACTGGAGTAGGGTAAGCAAGGTGCAGAACAGTAAGTGATAAAGTTAGAGATGTAGCAAGAGGCCAGCTCATTTAGGGCCTTATAAGCACCTTTACAGAGGTCTTTTCTCCAAGTGAGGGACATGATCTAATTGCTCTGTTGAGAATAGATTCCATGATTGGTTGAAAGTAGGAAGACTAGTTGGGAAGCAATGACAATAATCCAGGTGAGAGATAATGGTACCTTGGACAAAAATGACAGTGGCGGAGATGTAATTAGATCCTGGTGATTGGATTTTGATATTATTTGAAGGATGAAAGAGACAGAATTTTCTGATGGATTGTATTTGAGGTGTGAGAAAGAGGAATCAAGAATGATAATATGGTTCCTAAGCTAAACAGGTACAAGGACAATGCGGAGGACTGTGGGAGGAGCAGGAGTAATAGGGGAAAGTTAGTTGTCCAGTATTAGACAATCATGTTGAGAGTTCAAATCACCAATCAGATATATAGTCTGGAGTTTAAGAAAGAGATCTGGGCTGGAGATAACAATTTATGCATCATTGCTGCATCAAGTATATCAAATCCTTGAGTCCAAATGAAATGGTCTAGTATATATAGAGGAAAAATAAATATATCTTTTTGAAATATTATACAAATAGTAACTGTCTAAAACTGACTATCAGGCTAGGGAGAACATTCACTTCAATTTTTAGAAGTCCTTAATAAAATTTGTTTTCATTTCAACCTATGACTTATGTTTGTACTAGATCCTGAGGTTTCAAATATGAACAAGATGGGTTCTCAGCATTTGGGGAACTCACAGTCTAATGACTAGACAAAGGTATCGAATTGTTCTCTAACTCACTAACAACATTCTAAGACTTGGGTCAGGAGCTATGACTGAGCAAGGCTTTGGGGAAAATTCTCATTCATCATAACATTTTGTAAGGATATTACCTCTGAAAGCCACCTGAGAGGATGGCAGAAAAGGCATTAGCTAGAAATGTTAAGCATATATAACAGGGATAATACTGTTAAAATATCACTGCACTTTTTTTCTCTTTTGCATTTTTATATATAGGACTTCCCTATTCATCCAGAAATATTCATTTTTATCTGGAAATATTAGGCATGAAATAGGCAGAATAGGAAGAGAAATAAAGAGCCAACATTCACCTTTTCTATACCAGTTTTTGAGCACCTAGTTAGAAAACTTAAAGGCATAAAAGTCCTGGGAAGAGGAAAAAAAAGATTTTCGAAATTCATTGAGCTCGCAGCTTTACTATGTGCCATGAATATGATATACCAGAAGATTCTGCTACATAGTGAAAATCCAGCCCTTGCAACCCAAAGGGAATTGGAAATACTATGAGAGAGAAGTTCAAGAAAGCATGGGACACATGCATCCAGACTTCTCACTGCAGGCCAGGCTCAGGGAGTAGCACCGAATGAGGGTGGAGAAGTAGAAATAACCAGAGAGAAATGAAAGAATCTTAGTATGTATGCTGTAGTGGCCTGTTTTCTTAGAACTGACCAAGAGGAGGATACAAGCCTTTAGGATAAGCTGAATATTTATCCCAGAATCATTTTCAATCATAAGAATCGGAGAAGGCATATTTATTTAAATAGACACGAAATAACACTCCAGATTTCTCATGGCCACACATAATCAAGAAGTATCATAAGCCTTGGTGAGGAGACAGTCTGAGATGATCATAGAAGAAGCAGAGACATGGGACTTGAAAGAAGTCACAAAGTACAGGATATTTGAGATCAGAAGAAATGGATAGGACCATGATTATCAGCCATGGGAACATGATGTCTCATGTGCCACAGCAGATATTGTAGAGGTCCCTACAAACTCAACCAGACCAACCTGGATCAGTCACTTTTAACTGAATCTTTCCAAGATTCAAAGTACAGGACAAGGGACTGTGACTGTAAATTTATTACTTTTTCCCTTTCCCTAACTGTCACAGAGTAACATAACCCACCTCCCATGTGCCCCAGTGTCAGAGGGGGATAATTCAAAGACAAAAGAAGAACTCTGAAAGACTGAGCATGTACCCCCAAATAGAATGCTTTGAAACGAAAGATAATGTGAAAATCGAAAATAGTAAGAGATATTCTTTCTCACACATAACTTATAGGGTGGGTGTTTGAGAAGTAAGATTAACTCAGTTATGGAAAACGACCATGCATTTCAAAAATGCAGTAGACATTTGGGTTAATGAGCATCTCTTAAACATAAAAAAATAAAAAAACCCATTTTTTTTGTACATTTTAATAATGTAGTGATTTAGGCCATTCAGTCAGAAGCACTGGTCAAGGAAGAAGACTGAGAACTCAGAGAAGATATACAGAATAGCCCCTGATCAAATGAGGAGGAAGAGAAAATTTAGTCCCACTGAAATGAGAGTTGACCACAGGGACTGATAGTCCAAGCTTGTGACTAATTCTTCTCTGGTCAAAACTACACCAAACTGAGTTAACCATGGAATCCACAAACTTCAAAAAATTCAACATAAGCAACTACAGTTTCACATACTTCTTTCTACTTGTGAATTATGTGAGGAGCACCTCTATTGCCCACAGTGGCCAACTAGTTCTGTTGGAGATGATCCAGGCCTTGCTTGGTTCAGTAAGTCAGCTCCAAACCAGCAAATGGTTGTCTGCCTTTCAGCCTCTCTTCTCCTAGTTCCTTTTTGTTCTGATTGGAAAGAGAGAAACAATAAATGCAATTTAGAAAAAATCAAAGGCCTCTGCCTTTATTTTGTTTTGTTTTTAAGAAAGTTAAGACACTTTAATTTCACTTTGAAATTCAAATCCAACTTGGGAACATTTCAGAAACGGGGAATCAAGTTGCTGAGTTTTAGCATGACAGAGCGGAACCGGGGAAGTCCTATATACAAGTCCTCTCTGAACAAAATGTCTCTGTCTATCCGTTTAACAAATAAGAGATCCATTTGGATTAATAAGCCCCTTTTCAAAATTGAAAATATTTATTAGGAGAATTACAGCTAGTCATGACCTAGTGAAAAACAAGCAGGTGACTAATAAGTTTTCTGGTAATATCTAGCCTTGCCACACTAGTGTAATGGGGAATTTGGGTTGAGTTGAGTGATAGGAGTCAGGGAGCAAACCTACTTATAATGGGGCTGCGGAGGAGTGGTGGATAGTGTGATTTTTGACCCACTCTGAGAGACCACTCACTGACCAAATGAAGCCTCTGGTCAATAGGGAAACTGGGAGGTGGGAAAATCTTTAGGAAGATGGAAGTGGTCCAAAGCAATTGTATTCCATCTTGTGTTATCTCCTAAGGAGATAACTCTTCATGCCACAGGATATTTAACTCTTGTAACTAAGTTAATCTAAAATGATAGCAACTGTCCTAGCAAAGTTAATTCTCAATTTCCCTATAATTTGGGAACCATAGGAATAGTTGAATAATTTCCATTATCTTCTATTTACAATGAGAAGTTTATGATCTTCCTATACCAACAATGATGTGAGACAGCTGGTTATTCTGCTCAGAGGTATTCTTGTTAAGCAGAGTTGCAGAATCAGAGAGAAGCTTGTTTCTGGAACAATAAGAGGAATTAAGAGAAGACTTTGGGGCAGCTTTTACAATCCTGTGTGAATAATTTTAACTGGATCTGGATGACAATGATTGAACCAGCAAGGTTTCTTTAGATTAAATAAAGCTAATTTCAAGGTCTCTGCTTTCTGTGTTGGGTTGTGTTTTATTTTAGGGCAACATGCCCAGTTTGAGAAAAAAAAAGTCCAATAAAAAAATAGACATTCTGTAATAAAATAGGTTCCTTATGACTAAGAGCAGATAGATTTCATTCATTTATTCGCCCATTCATTCATTTATTGAAATGATCCTGATTTCTCAACCAAATCAGCTGAAAATTGTCAAGACTAATTTAGCTGAAATTGCGTCCTTAGCACAATATTAAAATGCACAGTTACAGTCAGAATTTATATGCCTTTTGGCATCATCACTTCTTTTTTCCCTATTTTCTTATATCCTTAATGCATGCCAGTTCTGGAGAAGGTCAGGAAAGGTCATTCTAACTTTGGTATGGTGGAGATAGTAGAAATGTGTGTGTGCGTGTGTATGTGCATACGTGTGTGTGTGTGTGTGTGTGTGTGTGTGTGTGTGTGTGTACCTTTAGATGAGAAATAGAATTATAAGATCTCTGCTCAGGTGACGAGTTTCATGACTCATCACTCTATATCTAAATCAGTCCCAAAAGACATAAGGGCCCTGCAAATCCTGGAGATCTCCCTTTAAAATTTATTCACCCCTGTCCTCCTATTTAGGTTCCTGTATGCAGCACTCTTCTGTTTCAGAAACAATTCACTTTCTATTATAATTCAGAAATATTCAGGTCCCCAAATGAACCTGAGATTTTAGGCTATTCAGCAAAATTTTTATTTGTAAAGCACATGCCTGCTAGCCTGTGTGATTACAGTTGCTATTCATATGAATGTTGGCAACATTTCATTGTGGGGGTCAATTGTGGTCATTTACCATGATGACATAATAACAACTGCAAAAATGTGAAAGCTAAAGTAGGGTTATTATTACTGTTTGTAAAGTCTGTGTCCCAGATGTTCCTGCCAGGAGAGAGAAAAGCTGGAGTGCAGAGATAGCTGACAATCGTGCTAACCATTCAAACTGCCAGCGGATTGAACATTTTGCAAGACAGGGATGTAACAAGAGGCTAAAGCTGGCATTCTGGCTACACCACCTCCCTCACCTTGAACTGCAAGCTTTTTCCTTCTTGGCATGTCAGACAGAAACACTCCCACCTGCATACATACCCCTGCACCTTCCCTTTGGCTGAAAGAAAAAGAAATACAGGCAGAACATTTGCCCAGAGAGATGGGCCAATAGCCAATGTCATCTCTTGATATATAGTCAAGGAGGAATTTATTTCCAACTAGTAAAGGATGGTGAGGGCGGCGGGGGGGGGGGAGCTCATAAAAATTGTGAAGCTTCAACCTGATGAAATAAGGTTAGTAAAATACATAAACCCTGATACAGCACTGGGAAGTATGCCTCTAGTCACCTACAATTCACCAATGGCTTCATGACAGATAGTCCCACTACCTGGCTGTTCCTTGTCAGTTGTGACTGGTGTGTGCCTTTCAGTCATGCTCACTAGCTTTCCCTCCCCCACCCTCCTTTCCACCCTAGGCACAGGTCTAGGGCTAGGGTAGCAGTAGGCTTGCTGATTGCAGAGATGCTCAGCAGAACCTACAGCAGAACTCGAGTGATAACACTAATAGCAAGCACCAGCGTGAGACAAAAGCACAGTACTTGAATGAAAAATACAACAGGCGTTGAATAGACAAAAAGGTAATAAAAATCCAGCTTGAAAAAAAAATTCAGCTCTGATGGCTGGTTTTTTTGTTTTTTTTTTTTTTAAAAAGGGAAAAAAATCACAGTAGGCAAAAACTCCATTTTTTTTTAACACTTCATACTTCTGTCAGCATGATGTTGAACAAGTGCCATTAATCAAGAGTGCTGTTATTCATTAGGCACAGTGATGTACTTGAATTGTTACTTTAGTATCATTGTTCAAAGCCTCTGGAACAGCTTTAAAGAAGGAAGGAATTTGCAGCTATAGTTTTTGCAGCTAAGACTGTAAAAGAACTTTTCTACTATTAACCAAATGTTAAACATGGTAATAATAGTAATAACACCTTGTATTTATACAGTGACTGTCTTCTGAGAAACTCAAAGTACTCAACAAACAGTAGTATATTCATTGTCAACAACATCCTTTTGAAGAAAGCTAGAGGAAGGTATTATTATCCTCTTTGCTATCAGGCCAATAATACCTTCTTTGTGTTTACAGTTATCTCTGATGTATGCTGCAGGGAATGACAGAAGGGAAGATAGAGAGGGTGGTGTATGTGTGTCGTGGTGGGAGTGGATTGAAGACTTCTATGTATGTTTTGAAAAACTAAACCAAAATGAATCCTTTCGCTGAGTAGTGGATGTGAAGGATTTGTATAAACACTATGGTAAATTTCCAATAATTGGAAATTAATAGTAGCATATTGTAATAAGAATATACCTCCTGAGGAATTAACTTGATGTACTCTGGCTGCTGGAAGGAGGAAGGGCTCCCCAGGTTCTCTGGCAAGTACTGTGACACCCCAAGCTGGGGTCACATCAGAGTGGCTGGTTTTGGCTCTGCCCACCTGACTGCAGCTGATTGGACCAGTGCTGGACCAATCAGATTTCTTCTCCCCAGTTTTTTGAAGTGGATTATGGGGAATCTGGTGAATCTAATGAACTCTTGAACTCTAAAGGGACTTAATAAGGGAGATTTGCGATGACTGTATTTGGTCCATGTAAAAAAGAAGCCTAGAAAAGGGAGCAGAGGAGCAAGGAGAGAGAACACTTTGGTTCTTGATGGATGTTCTGTTTCTATCCTAGTCAAAACTGTGTCAGGCTCTGTGGTCTGTCTTGATTCTCTCCAATAAATTATCCAACCAGCTTAGATGTCGTTGTTGTTGTTGTTTTATTTTCCTAAACAAACATGGTCTCTACGATAGGAATGTCTCAAGAAAACTGCATGCAGAAGACTTTGTAGGGTAAAAGACCCTCAGCGTATTTCATTTGGTGGGGTCTTGACCCCCACATATCTAATAGCTTTTGTAGGGAGTTCAGTCCAGTAGAGAACATTTAGTGAAGTTAATAACTCAGCTCTGAAAAAGGTGACTTTTAATGTGTGTTTTAATTGTCTGTTTTTTGTTTAAACCTAATCCAATTTTCTTTTTTTATCTGCACCCTTTGCAAATGAGCAGTTTTTTGAAAAGCAACAACTTGAAAGAGCTTAGAGAAGATCAACCTGTATTTGTGAATCACTTTGATCCAATAAAACAGGAACAGCAAAAATCTCAACGCTTGACACTTGAACCAGACTTTTAGAACTGAAGGGAATGGCAGAAGTCTGCTGAGTCATTAAGAAAAGTATTCAAATGCAATATTGTACCCCAAGTTCTTGCTTTCCTGTCACAAGAAAAAGAAGCTGCATTCCAATTTTATACCTCTGCACATTGCCTCTTATTCCCAAAGCATTGTCATATTCACATCTGTATAACAGAACAATGGGCATAGATGCTCAGAACAGAAAAAAAAAAAAAAATCAGCAGTGTTTATAACAAGTAAGCAATAAAGGGCCATTTAAAGATTTCTCCAGGAGAATGGACCTGCCAAAACAGTGACCCTGAGGATTTTCTTAGAGGCTGCTAGAGGCAGGTCAAGGATTTTTGAGTGAAGTATGCCTTCCCAGCTTTTTAAAGAATTACTTTGGGTAAGCTTTCTAAGCCTGTTTTGGTGTTCTCCTTACTGTAAAATGGAGTTAACAATAGCTACCATGTAGGCTGTTGTAACAATGAAATGGTGTATATAAAATACCAGTCACTTGGTTACAAAAAGAAAGGGAGTTCTGCATATTTTGTGGAGGGTTATAATATAAACCTTCACTACCATGACTCAGATACCCTAACAGTTATATTAGATGATGATACTGAGATTCAACATACATTTTTCCCCTAGATGTTTTTAATAATTGAAATTTAATGATTAAGCCTCAAAATAGATTCAAATGAAATTAGATGCCCCTGTGCATTGTTACTAAAATAACTGAAGTGTTTCATAAGGTTGTTTCAACCTGTAATCCCTCAGCATGAAAACTGATGATACTAAGGATAATATGACTTAATGGGCAGTAGAGGGACATCTCTGCACACTCTCATTTTGGAAAGCTCCACTTGCTGCACAATTAAAATTGTACTTTAGGATGAAAGGGGGCTGCTGCCATTATTGAGCAAGGCAGATGTGTTTTATTTATATTCCCATGGAGTTCACTGTTGCTTTGAATCTAGAGCCCAAGTTCTGAAGGAAAATCTGTAAAAGCTATCTCTTTAGAAATTTTAATAGAATTTTGATATAATTCATTAATTCCATTCAAGAAAAAAAAATTTTTTTAAAGATATCTACTATGAGCAAATATGAATTGGTCCTCTCTGGAGCAGGGGATCTCTCTCTCCCTGTCACTTCAACCTCTGAACTCTAATCTCTTCACTAACAATCTATAGTTTTCACTCCCGAACTTAAATTTCCCCTTGTGCCTCTATGAATAGATGTAATTTCTTGTTGGAAATCATGGTATTTAGCATAAATTCTAAACTCCTTACCAAGGCATATAAGGCTGTTTATGATGTGGCCTCAACTAAATTATTGTAACTTTCTTCCTCCAACACCGCAATAATCAAACTAAACTCCCTGCAGTTCTTATCAATGAATCTTCCTCTCTTTTCTCCCCTCTCCCTTCCCACTTTATCCCTTTCTTGGCTGTCCATGTCTTGTACAAGAAGTAATTGCTACCCAGAATTTCTTTTATGACATCGTAAGACAAGCAAAAGATATCTGGTATTGAATCCCCCTATGAAGGTTCACTTTGGGGTGAAAGGATCTCAAGAATTCTCAAGGGAACCATTAAAGTGGGGAATAGAAGGAGCACTTCAGTGAGCGTCAGGTATGTCATCAGGAGTCAGGGTGGGAGTTTGGTCAATCAGGGTGGGAGTGCGGAATTTCATCCAGCTCCCAGAAGCAATTGTTAAGCGTTGCCCACTCCAGGGCAGCATTGCTCTAACCTTGCACTCTGCAGCAGGAGAGAGGTCAAGTCCTCCAAACCAGAAGTGATGAGCTCAGCTGTAGGTCAGAGAGAGCCAGTAGAGGCATTCACATGAAAACCTGAGCCCCTTTCCTGCCACCATGGAATTAGAAAACTTTATTTTATGACTGGTATCATTAGTGAAAGAAATGAAGAGAAGAAAAAGCCCATGTTTCTGCATAGTAACTCACCTCAAACAAACTTTACTTAGTGTAAAATTGGCAAGTTAATTTTTTAAAAACATTTGCTACTGTGTGAAAACAGAAGAACCAGAAATGGTGGAACCAGCTAAAAAACTGTGTGTGTGCATGCGTGTGTGTGCATGCGTATGCACACACACAGTGCAGTATATCTGAATTATAGTGAGTAAATTTTGACCCTACGTTTTTCTCTATTCTACTAATTTGGACTTAGCTCATGTTCTGTGTATTGTTATTCATTCTTTGCCTTATCCTCCCAAATAGATTTTAAACTTCTTTTTATCAAAGATTGTGTTTTACTTCTTGATATTCTCAGACTCTCAGAATGTCCTATACAAAGTAGGCTATCAATGTAGTAATAAACCTGGTCATATCCCTTGTCACTATTCCACTAACTGAAGGCTGTATGATACACTGATTCTGTGAGAGTGGAAAAGTATTGGCATGAGTATTACTGCGTTTGCTTCTCTAAATTGAGGAAATTTTCTTAAGGGAGTTGAGTCTTGAATAGAAAGAATGTGAAAGCTGGGAAAATAAGGCTGTCCATGATAGAATGATAGTTTATGAGACGCTTGACACCAAGGAAAGAATAAATGTCCGTGGGGACTGACTTGGAGATCAAAGCGGACAGGTCTATAGCAGGAAGTAATAAAAGTATTTTGGAAAAGAGAGATGGAAATATGATGGTCATTGTCAAAATATTGAAAGAGATGCAGTGTGACCTGGGGACATAAAGGTTTCTCAGCATATATAAAAGTGACCAGTGGGACAATGGGTGGGAGATAAATTGGCTAAAAACATTTTGGATAATTAAAGAAAAGAGGGAAAAAGTGAATTTCAACATACACTAAGTACTATAGAGGACATCAAATAAGACATTGTTCTTCCCAGTGGGTTCATAACATAACTTAGAAGAGCCACTTTTTTTTTTTAACTTAATGTGTGTCCATGGCTCGTCAAGCATTTTAATATACCAAAGGCCAAAGAGGCACTGCACATTTATATTCAGGTTCTGATATTTATATATTGTAATGTGCTGGGATCCATATTACTTTCAGTAACACCATCTAGTTCTAAAGGGCAAAGTACATAGAATTCTGAATAAGTTCATCTCTTTTTCTTCTTCTTCCCTAAAGGAAGGAATGGAAAATTATCAATATTCTTAAGAATTTTAGAGCAGGGGGTAATGGAATGCTCTTTTATTCATTGCTGCTTGCAGTACTTAATGTTAAGGACTCTTATTTTCATTATTTCAATAATTATTTCTTAATTTGAAATGAATCCTCTTTTTACTCTAATCAGCAGCACCAATGATCATTAGAAACTGATTAGAAGGGATGCACAATCTCCATTTATCTTCATTGCCTTTACAAAATTATAGAAGTTTGGAAGTAGAAAGAATCCTAAAGATTATTTATCCCAATAGTTCCCAATGCCTGCCTGTCCGCAGACTTGTTGCCACAAAACATCAAAAACAAATTAGACACAAAATAAAAATTCCTGAGACTCATCTGCCTTAAAGTAATTGAATCAGAATCTGCAGGGTGTGGTCCAGATATCTAGGACAAAAGGGATTCTGATGAGAAGCCAGACTGGAAACTGGCGCATCAAATTGACTATCTTTCTGTTAGAGAAAATGGCCTTCAGATAGATAACTGCCTTATACCAGGTTCATGCAGGTATACACTGTTAGTCTTAGAAATAAAATCTCGATTTACCTTTTCCTAATTTAGTGCTCTTTCTGATATACCATACTGTTTCACATAAGAAAGAATTTACTTGTGAGATATTTCTTAGTTCTAGGCAACTTGAGGTAATGTCAGTTCAAATCTATCATAATCTGTAATAGAATTCTCCTCAAAGCCATTTTATAAACTGTGTGGGGGAAAAAAGCATACATTTTTTTAACCCAGTGGCTTACCTAGATTGCTCTTTGATTCTATTTTTCCAATTTTGACTCAATGATATTTGGCTGTATCACAATTTCATCCATTATCAAAGGACCACTGTTGTCCTCAATGGATGCTATTTAAGAGTGTGTTCTACAAATTCTAAGTTGGCAAAATATCTAGCCTCTGTAAAATACTTATTTTGAAGAAAAAAGGTATTTAAAGCACTGAATTCTGCCCAATGTTTTATTTAAACAATGCTTTCTAGGCACATCTTTGGGTGGTTTCACTTTTTTCAGTTTTAAACAACACTATGGTGAACATCCCCACATACATCTATACTAGCAGCCTATAGTTATTAAAATTTTAAATATGTATAATCTCTGATCTAACAGTTACACAGCTAGAAATTTATCTAATTACTTTTAAAAGATGAGAAACTCCAAATCATACCCATATGCTGGCTAATAATAATAGCAATATAGGGTGCTATCTACTGTATGACTCATATTTTTCTTTCATTATTTTGTCAGTTCAGTTGGTTGAAGTATGCTGCAAATGAAACACAGTCATGAGCTTAATCCGTATGTGTATCACATATACAGATTTACAACATGAATCATATCACGTACAAGAACATCAAAATACATGAAAAATTTAAGGATAAATTTAAGCAAGAGTGCAAGATCTGTTCACTGAAAACTACAAAGCATTGATAAGAAAAATTAAAGACCAAAATATATGGAGAGATATGTTGTGTTTATGAATTGGAAGAATCAATATTATTAAGTTGTTAATACCCCCAATTGATCTGCAGGGGCAATGCAATCCCAATCAAATTCCAGCATTTTTTTAAAAAAGAAAATATCAAGCTGATTCTAAAATGTATATAGAAATCCAAAGGACCTAAATTAGCCAAATAAGTTTGAAAAAAACATTCATAACACTTTTTTCAAGACTTACTATAAAACTATAGTAATTAAGAAAAGGTGACAATGATATGAGGTTAGACATACAGATTAATGAAACAATACAAAATCCAGGAATATACAAACAAAACAATTGTCAATTGACAACCTATAATCCAGGAATTACCTTTCTAAGGAAATTCATGCTTCTTGTACTTGAGGTTTATTGAGCTTCTTAAACTTGCTGGCTTATAGTTTTAATCAAATTTAGAACATTTTTAGCTATTATTTTTTAATATTATTTGTCATTTCCCTTCCCCTTTGAGAACTATAATTATATGTTTATTGGGCTGCTCTGACTTTTCTCTATAGCAGGTCTGTTCATTTTTTTTGAGAGTCTTTTCTCTCTTTGTTTCAGTTTGGTAGTTCCTATTGCTGTGTCTTAAGCTTACTAATTTTTCCTTCTGCATTGTATGATTTGCTGTTACTCCATTTAGTGTATTTTGCATTGTACACATTTAAGTTTTCATCTCTATAAATTCAATTTGAGTCTTTTTTTTTTTCATCTTTCATGTCTGTACTTATTCAATTTTTCCTCTGGCTATTGAATACATGGAATGCCATTATAGTAACTGTCTGGTAATTCTAACATCTGTGTCAGTTCTTAGTTTTGATTGATTCATTTTTATCCTTATTATGGATCATATTTGCCCACTTCTTTGCTTACCTGGAATTTTTAAATCAGATTCAGACATTGTGAATTTGACTTTGTCAAGTGCTGGACATTTCCTATAAATTTTCTTGAGATTTGTTATTGCATGCAGTTAAGTTACTTGGGACCAGTTTGGTCCTTTGGAGTCTCGCTTACAAATTTTTAGGCAGGACTAGTTTAGTCCTCTGTAATCCCTACTACTGAAGCAAAACCTCCACTTAGTGCCTCTGGAATGTTGAAGTTTTTAGTTTGACCAGTGGGAACAGGCACTATTTCTGGCTTATTGTGAAAGCTGGATATTGCTTCCTCTAATCTTTCCAAGTAGTTCTTCCTTTGGCAATGGGTAGTTTCTTTACATGCATATAATGATCAGCACTGTGATGAAAACTCAAGGGGACCCCTCTGCAGATCTCTGGAGTATTTTCTCTGTGAAGCTTTCTACTCTCTAGTACTCTGCTCTGCATAACCCTTCTTTCTTGGTCTTCCCAGATTCTCAGCAACATAATCTCAACTCAGGGAGTCTACAGGGCTCAACCTTTTTTCCTAGGGATTGTTCTTATCAACATTTATTCCTGGAATCTAGCAGAGTATCCAAAACATAGAAGGGTCCATGGAAATGAGATCAAACAACATTTTTTAGGTTAAAAACGTCTTCCCTTGACACACAAAAAAATAAGAGGCTTTTCACTTGAATGAGGCATTCATAGAAATATATCTGTGCCTCTTAGCCTCATAGGTTGCCTTATGAATCAAAGACTGGCCTTGACATTATTGACTTTCTCAAGGTAAATATCAAATTATCTGTAATGATGCATTGGCTTTAAAAGATCACAAGATGTATACTATAACAAATTGGACAATCTGGAAGAAATGGACACATTCTTAGAAACATACAATCTCCTAAGACTAAGTCAAGAAGAAACAGAAAATCGGAACTGACCAATTACCATCAATGAAATAGAATCAATAATCAAAAACCTCCAAAAAAACAAAAGTCCTGGACCAGATGGCTTCATAGGCAAATTTTACCAAACATTCAAAGAAGAATTATCACCTATTCTTCTCAAACCATTCCAAAAAATTCAAGAAGAGGGAAGACTCCCTAACTCCTTTTATGAGGCCACCATTACTTTGATTCCAAAACCAAGAAAAGACATTACAAAAAAAAAACAAAACTATAGGCTGATATCTCTTATGAATATTGATGTGAAAATCCTCAATAAAATATTAGCAAACCAAATTCAGCAATACATTAAAAATATCATACACCATGATCAAGTTGGATTTACTCCTGGAATTTAAGGTTGGTTCAATATCCCTCGCAAATCAATTAATGTGAAAAAACAAAATCCAGCATCCATTTATGATAAAAACTCTCAGCAAAGTGGGAACAGAGGGAACATACCTCAACATAATAAAGGCCATATATGACAAACCTACAGCTAACATCATACTCAATGCGGAAAGGCTAAAAGCATTTTTCTTAAGATCAGGAACAAGACAAGGATGCCCACTTTCACCACTCCTCTTCAACATTGTATTGGAAGTCTTAGCCACAGCAATAAGACAAGAAAGATAAACAAAAGGCATCCAAATTGGAAAGGAAGAAATAAAACTCTCATTATTTGCAGATGACATGATACTAGATATAGAGAACGCTGAAGTTCCCCCTAAAAAATTGTTAGGACTGATCGATGAATTCAGTAAAGTAGCAGGTTATAAAATAACTATTCAGAAATCAGTGGCATTTTTATACACCAATGATGAACTTTGAGAAAGAGAAATTGAGAAAACAATCCCATTTACAATTGCATCAAAAACTATAAAATACCTGGGAATCAAATTAACCAAGATCGAAGACCTGTTTTCAGAAAATTATGTCATTAAAAAAAGAAATCGAAGAAGATACAAATAAATGGAAGCGTATACCTGTTCATGGGTAGGAAGAATCAACATCGTTAAAATTGCCAAAGCAATCTATAGATTCAATGCAATCCCTATCAAAATACCAATGGCATTTTTCAGAGAGCTAGAACAAATAATTTTAAAATTTATATGGAGCCATAAAAATCCCCAAATAGCCATGGCAATCTTGAGAAAGAAGAACAAAGTTGGAAGTATCACACTACCTGATATCAAACTATACTACAAGACTACAGTAATCAAAACAGCATGGTACTGGCATAAAAACAGATACATTGATCAGTGGAACAGAAGAGAGAGCCCAGAAATAAATCCATGCCCATACACTCATTTAATATATGACAAAGGAGGTAAGAATACACAATGGGGTAAAGACAATCTCTTCAATAAATGATGTTGGGAAAATTGGACGGATATATGTGAAAAAAAGAAGCTGGAACATCTTCTTACACCATATACAAGAATAGACTCAAAATGGATTAAAGACTAAAATGTAAGACCCCAAACCATAAAACTTTTAGAAGAAAACATAGGCTGTAAACTCTCTGATATTACTAACAGGAATTCCTTTTCAAATATATCTCCTCGGGCCAGGAAAACAAAAGAAAAAAATAAACAAATGGGACTACCTCAGACTAAAAAGTTTTTGTACAGCAAAGAAAACCATCAACAAAACAAAAAGACAACTGGCTGTTTGAGAGAAGATATTTGCTAATGATACATCTGATAAGGGGTCAATATCCAAAATTTATAAAGAACTTATACAACTCAACAACAAAAATACAAATGATCTAGTTAAAAAATGAGCAGAAGACCTGAACAGATACTTCTCCAAAGAGGAAATACAGATGGCTAACAGACATATGAAAAGATGCTCAAGGTTGCTATTCATTAGAGAAATGCAAATTAAAACCACAATGAGATATCACCTCACACCTGTCAGAATGGTTATCATCAATAAATCAAAAACCAGCAAGTGTTGGCGAGGATGCAGAGAAAAGGGCCTAAGAAAAGTTTTATTAGAAAGATGACTCTGATGGCAGCACAATTTACAATAGCCAAGATATGGAAGCAACCTAAATGCCCATCAACAGATGAATGGATAAAGAAGTTATGGTTCATATTTACAATGGAATATTACTCAGCCATTAAAAAAAATGAAATCCTACCATTCGCAACGACATGGATGGACCTAGAGATTATTATGCTGAGTGAAATAAGTCAGATAGAGAAAGATAAATACCATATGATTTCACTTATATGCAGTATCTAAGAAACAAAAAGAACAAACTAATCAAAAACAGACTCAAATATAGTGGACAATTTGGTGATGAACAGAGGGGAGAGAGGTTGGGGGCTGGAAGAGTGGGGTGAAGGGTTAAAGAAGTACAAGTTAGCAGTTGATAGTTGAGTATGGGGAGCATGACAGAGGGAATGCAGTTAGTGTTAAATGATGGTTAGGTGGAGGGCCAGGGGAGATAGGGAGCAATTGGGGGGGATTGTTTTATGAACATATAGATATCTAACCAATGTACCATATACTTGAAACTAATTTAAATAAATCAATTTATTAAAAAAAATCACAAGATGAGCACTATTTACTTAGCTTTCAATGGTGATAATATAGGTCACTATAAATAAATATGTATTTGAATTAGTATGAAAATAAGTGTAGATTATATAAGCAATTATATTTAAAATTGATTATATTGATAGTTCTTAACCTAGTAGAGGAGGCCTCCCATGAGGGTTATGTGGTTATGTTCCAAGACACCCAGTGGATGCCTGAACTTGTGACAAGTACCAAACCCTATACTATGTTTTTTCCTATACATGCATGCAATTCATGGCTTCTCTTTGGCATATCCATATAGCCAGCATCACTGTTCTTGTGCTTTGGGGCCATTACTAAGTAAAATAAGACTTACTTAAATACAGGCACTGCAATACCTTGAGAGTTGATCTGATAACCAAGATAGCTGCTATGTAACTAATGGGCAGGTAGTATTTACAGCATGGATACACTGAACAAAAGGATGATTCATTTCCCAGGCAGGATGGAGTGGGACAACAGGAGATTTCATCATGCCACTCAGAATGATGTGTAATTTAAAACTTAAGAATTGTTTATTTCTGGAATTTTCCATTTAATATTTCAGACCGTGGTTGACCATGGGTAACTGAAACCACAAAAGCAAACCTTGGAAAGGATATAGGGAAACTACTGTATGTATCAAAATCACTTGGAGAGTTGGTTTGTGCCTAAGAGATTCCAATTTCACCCAAGCCCTCCAGATGTTTGTACTGGGGGATTAACTCACAGGTAAAATTTAGTGTATCAGTTTCTGTACTGCAAAATGGAGAGAATGATTATTCTCTACCTCACTAGATTTTATGAAACTCAATAAAATAATGAATTTAAATCATGCAATTCACTGGTTGCCTATAGTGAATACTTATATATTGTAAATATGTAAAATAATTTTTCTTGAGGAAAGATATACATGTCTACGAGAAAATTTGTTGTTTGTCTTTGGATTGCAATAATTTATAACCTAATCTCTGAAATTTCCTGTTACCTTAACCCAGAATAGTCTCTAATGACTGTTAAATTACTCAGGATTTAGGAAATTAGAAGTTTTCTATTATAGATTTAAATGCAAGAAATTGGGGGTTATAACCACAATGTACAATAGGCAAGTGAGAATAGCTGGGAAGTGGGCTGAGTTTAACTACAAGAGTCACACAGAGTAGAGTCTTTGCTTCAAGAAAGTGAGTCACAGGGGGTGTTCAGCTTAGAAGATTTCTTCATAATATTGTCAGAACCCAAGTGAATCTTTTCTGTAGGCACTTAGGCACTTTTAACTCATCTCATTTCCTTTTATTTCCTTGAGTGGAACCAACACTTGGATAACAGCAGATAGAGAAGTGAGGGAACGTTAATATTAGAAAAGAGCCAGTTTTCTTAATATTTACCTAGGAATTCAGATTTTTGCTAGCTATATTGAGTTATAATTCTGCAAAAATGCCTCAGGTGAACTTAAGGTACAAATCTCTAAAAGCTCACCTGGGAGTATTAGGTTTCTATTAACAGACCCTAGTCAAGTCACTCTTCATTCTCATAATGTACCAGGTAATATAGGTCAGTAATAGAAGCGGGAAAATCCCATGATCAGATCAAGTCCGAAGGTAAAACTGCTTAACACTAAAATATATTACAAATGAGGAGCTCTTCCTTATTTCTTTATGATTGTCCTATAATATGGATGTCTGGGGAGTGATTTCTTTCATTAATAACCACTCCTCCACAATGTATTGAGATCTTAGACGGTGTAGTTCACTACTTTGCATTAGACATGATGGGAATGTCAGTAGAAAAAAATAATACATCTTCCAAATGTCCAAGAAATTGAAAAAGGAAACTCAAATCTTAAAATTCATTAACAGAATCTTAACTATATTCAATACAAACAGATGAAAGATTCACTCTTTGCCCCAGATCTGAAAGCTTTCTAACCTTCCTTTAAGCATATTCAAGATGTATGATTTAGTAAAAAAAAAAAAAAAGTTATTGTGAAAAAAAGCATAGATCTGATGTCTGATGCCCAAGGACCCAAAACCCATACTGTACACTTATAATGTTCAATGATAGATGTTATTAGAATTAACAAGAGTAATTTTACCTACTAGTAATTAACCCCCCCAGGCACCTCCCAAATTCATGATATTGTATAATACTACATGCAAATAAATGTGCTTTGGTTAATGACATAATGACATGTAGAATCAATTGTTCTATGCCTAAAAATGAACCTAGATAATTAAAAGAAAAAATCATGTCAGAACTGAGGCACCACAAGGGCACTTACATTGTAGATTGTGTATGTGTGTAGATTACAGGGGGAAAGCAGTTTACTGAAAAAAGTGAGAAAATGATTGCTACAAAATTAGCTACAAAAACTGAAATCATGTTTCACTTTCAAAACAACTTTCATTTCGATATGAGTGATATTAGATATCTTTTTCTATGCCATTTACCTAGCTCTTCTCTTTATTCAATTATTTGGCAAGGATGAGTCAAAAAGCATTTAGTTTACTAAGGTGTGTGTAGTACCACTTGTTGAAATCGAAAGTGATTAATAGCATGCAAAAAAATTCTATGTGTTACGTCTAATTAATTGTATTTATCATAGGCAATAAATGTTTCTGCACATACTATTTATACTTTATTGTACCTAAAAACAGGTAGATTGATTTAAACAGCATAGACACAAAGAACATTGTTAATAAAGTTAGGACATAAAACTAACCACATCCATTGTTTGGAAAGACATGAAAAACAAATATTTTTAGAGTAAAGAAATGATTTGTATGTATATCTATTTTCTGCTTCAATTTCACTACTACTTTAAAAATATTATGCACACATCTTTTGGAGATACAGTATTTTAGTGAATCATCTAACCTATTTTGTAAAGTCCAAGTTTTTTTCCACAAATATTTGTGGTAAGTGATTAAATACCAGTGTCCAGTTTGAAGCCATCATGATGGCAGCTTGTGAGTAGATACATTTTTCTTCCTAAGGAGGTTACACTGTGCACCTCAAACACATTTGACATCAGCCCTTTTGAGAAATCATCTTCGTAAGCAGGGTGGATTTAACAGTAGCTTCCTCACAGGTTTATGTGTTTAATTAACTGACAGAACAGACCAAACAGTAGGGGCTGAAGACTTGCTAGGGAAAATAACGTGAAAGTGGAGTATAGTTTTTATTGTGTCAAGCACTATTAATAATAAAAAGTATAGAAGAAAATTAACTGAAATTTTTCATTTCTTTGAAGAGTCCAGATTTCAAAATGCACCTGGTCATAATAAATTATACATCTCACAAACCACTCACTCAGTGAAAAAATGTCCCAGTTTCAGACAGTATATCTGAGTTCAGGTCAGTAAAGCTAAATTGAGAACTAGGGATGAGGTTGTGGTCATAGAGGTGGTGAATGCAACCGAGATTGATATAGTTTAACTCTAGCTCTCATTTATATTTTTAATATATAAACGGGAGCTCAAGAAATAGTTTCCTCATGTCATATGCTTTGTTGTACATATTTCTCCTATGATTTAATGAAATTCTCTTGTATTTTAACATTATACATATTCAAAACAATGCTCTTATGTATATTTATATATTGTTTGTTATAGGAATTATCCACACAAATATGTAATAGTAATAACTTATATCTTATATTAAAGCATAAAAATATATTTGAATCAATACTTATATAACTTGTTACCAGAAAAAAAACACATGAGTTATAACAAAATTTATTTAAGAAAATAATTTAATTACTCTCAGCAGTGAGTTTTTTGTTGCAATTTGCATTCCTCATTGATAACAGTAAAAATAAATTTTGTTAAATTCAGAATTTATTTAAATCTTTTGGGTTATAGTACTTGATTCAATTTGGGCCATCTGAAAGTTTAATTTCTTTTCAGATTTTTTAAAAAAGAAAAATTTTTTAAAAAGGAATATCCTTATTTTAAGAGGAAAAGGTAGCTTTGAAGAGATTGTACCAAAGATTCTACGGATTCCTGCATATTAAATAACTTACAAAATAGAAATTTTGAGGCACTTTTTGCAAATAATTTCAAAATAATTTAGACATGACTAACTTTTACTTTAGAATGAAATATTTGGAAAACTGTTATAGACAATTGTTGCAGGATGAAAAACCAGGTAACAAATAAGGAAATTCTTCTCTGAATCTCAAGTAATAATTACATATTAAATTATACTAGCTGCAACAAACAAACAGGACAGAGACTCATAGACATGGACAATAGACTAGTGGTTACCAAAGAGGAAGAGGGAGGGGGAGGAGGGAAGGGGGAAGTTAGATGGGGTACAAGAGGTCAAATATGTGGTGACAGAAGAAAATCTAAATATGGGATGTGAACATACGATGCAATATATATATATATATGCGTTGCCGTTAAATTGTACACCTAAAACTTACTGGATTTCGTTAACCAATGTCAGGATAGATAGATAGATAGATAGATAGATAGATAGATAGATAGATAGATAGATAGATAGATAGATGATAGATACATAGATACATAGATAGATACATAGATATGTAGATAGTTAGGTACATAGGTAGGTAGGTACATAGGTAGGTAGGTGGACAGACAGACAGACAGACAGACAGACAAGCTGCTTCTTAAAATGGTCAAATCATGCATCTGGATAGCATGCCTTATACTACTATGTGTCTGTGGTGGGACTGACAATTCCCAATGGCTATAAAGTTTTCACAGATGGAGGATGTGGATTTTACCTGAGGCCTACATAGACCAATCCTAGGCAAGTATCCACAATATGGTGGCCAAAACTCTTTCATCAGGGGAACTTATGAAAAGCCCTTCTGGGCCTGGAGATGATAATCCATCTGCGGAGACCTAAGAGAAGTTTGAACATGAAAGGCTAGGGAGAACAATTTCAATTCTTTGGATGAAAAGGGTTATTTGAGGGAAATATAAATATTCTAAGATCTGTCCTATTCAGACCAGAGCAGATCACCTGTACTCACCTGCCTAGTAGGAATCTAGGGTTTCCAGAATCAATGTGGGTACCTGGCCTGTGGCCAGAGAAGCCCTGTTGCATGTACCAATTGGTATTTATGCCTGACTACTGGCTATGGTAATATAGCTAATTTCTTTTTTTAATTCATCTGAAGCAAATGTGGGAGGCATCTTTTTTAATGTTCTGGACATCATTGGAAATTTATTAAAAGCTTAAACACCTCTCTCCAAGAAAATTATAAAGTTCTTTAAGCTCTAGGTATGTGTCCCTGAACCTAAGGTTAAGAATGCTTGTCAGCAGATGGTTATCACTGTTACCTTAGCTTGAAAGACTTACCTTGTCCCTAGCAATATGTCTGGCTTGGTTTGTTGTGGCCTTTTGAGATGGTGTCACCGTTAAAACATGACAAAAATGGATTTTTACTTTTGGAGTAAGACTCTCCTGTGGTAATTTAGGCTCTTGAGGGAAATAAAAATTTTAGATTTATTGTTTTGTGATCAGTCAAATGCTTAATGAGTGAAAATACAATAATGATAGTAGTATTTACTAATTGTGCTCTAACAGGTGCTTTATAAACATTATCTCATTTAACCCTCACAGCTCTCTGAGGCAGGAATATTATTGCCCCTATCATTTTACAAATGAGATTAAATAATTTGTTTGAGACCACAGAGCTAGAGTGGTAAACTCGGAATTAGAAACCATGATATGTGACTCTAAGCCCTGATGTTCTCTGTAGCTGCAATATAGACATCTTTTAATTCTTCTTTTGGTTGTCTAATTCTGTTCCCCACACTTCAAGTGGGTAAGAACTACTCAAGAGACAACCTCACATCTTTTGCCTTGATTCCCTACTCCATCTTCTCATTTTCTCTTTAAAACTCCCACCTTTGTATTCTTTTCTTGTAACATCCCAAAAGAGTCAAGAAATTGAGCCCAGATGGGGATGTGGAGGTGAGGAGTTGCTTGTGCTCTTTAGATGACACAGTCAAGGTTGATGAGCAGATGGAGTCTGATTTTTTAATTATGGGGATTATTATAGCTCTTTTTTTTTAAATCTCAGCTTAATCCTTCACTAAATGGTGAAGGTATCAACACAGAATAACTCCTGAATAACTGTTCATGTGTATGATCTAAGAGAGGAAAGTCTGGTTAGGTAATGGTAAGTTTGAAAAGACAGGTTTGAATATGAGACAAGAAATATCAGGACAAATCTGTAACTGCCACGTGAATAAGGGTTACTTAACTTTTCCCATTAAAATATTGCCTTCTATTTTTTTTCTTGTGTTTTGTCTCACTTAAAAACAGTTGCAAATATTTGTTTTCAAGTAAACTTTTAAGATATACATAGAATGAAAACATTTCAAGTCACTCTCCTAAAAGTTTAATACTATTCAGACATTTCTATTACATTAAATAACTAATAAATTTGTTCTGTGCATCCAATAAATCATCATGAACTCTTAATTTTTATAAAAAATAACCCAAATAATTGAAAGGCAGCACAAAAGCTTGATCTGGAATACAGAACAATTGTTATTTGAATATCCTTATTTCAGAGAGCCTCTTGAGTTTAATTAAAATAATTTAACATCATTAACATTTTGTTCTCAAAATAGTCTGATAGGTATTATCTTTATTTAGAGATTAGGAAAATAAAACAGGTTACATTTTAATCAGGATTTTAAAGTAAATCAATGAAAACCAGTTTTACACTAAGAAAATTAAAAGAAAAATTGAGAAAATCATCCTTATAATGAATTCTCAAACTGCCATTTTTTGCATTGATTGTATTTTGTTCAAATGAAATAGTTTTTTTTTTTCTTCTTAAGAACAAATTCCTAAAATAGATATTTTTCTCTCTTTAAGAATGGCATTATTTAATTATGGAACAAGCAAGAAGGCTTTAGACTGACTGACTCATATAACATTTCTTTTGGTACATCTATTTAAAGAAAGTCATAAAGGAGAAAATCACAGCATGGCAGCTATGTTAATGACTGATAAAAAAATATAAAGTAGAAGACTTTTTTTTTTCTGTACACAATTAACCCTTTAAAACACCTGATTAAATCGCTGCATTTGATAACAGTATTTTCCAAAATTTTTCTAAAATGAATTCAAATGCCCAAATTTGAAGACTATGCTCCACAGCTTATGACAAATTAATAAATTATTCTGAGATTTATTTACTAACTGATTTTCAAAAAAGATTTTTGGACATAAATACATAAATTAAATGTAAAAACTAGAAGTGTGGCTGTTATTGTCACTGAGAACCAAGATATAAATATATGTCATCTTTTGCAAAACTGTACACAGTTCTTTTCTCTATAAAAGGACTAGAGAATAGAAACTATAGCCGTATTCCTTTACTCTCCCCTTTGCCTCTTTGAAAAAAATTTAGCCTATTTGTTTCCTAACATGCAATGCAAAAACATACTAGTATGTAATTTTCCTGAGGGAACTATTTCCTTTTCTTAAATCACAGCATGAACCTAGAAGCTTTTTTTTTTTTTTTTTTTTTTAATTTCTTATTTTGGTATATCAGAAATTCAAGGGAATCTGTTTTTCGCCCCTCTGGAGGAAAGGGTAAACTGGCTAGAAACTACAAGAAGCACTCAACACATCATGACGATTCTTGGAATTAGTGAGTTGCTGTGGTGATCCCCCACCAGCTGCTGTCATTTAGAATGTGAGTGCCAGAGAAACTACAATAGGTACAGGCATCCTCTTAAATAAGAAAGAGAACATTATAAACCAAACACATTAATTGGCCAAAATGTAAAATCAATAAAAATAAATGAGCTGGGAACCAAAGCAGATGGACACTGGCAGCTTGTCTCTTTTCTTCACTAGAGGTTTTCTGTTTAAAACTATCTGGAGAGATGTAATTATGTAAGCATGACTCTGCTGGTCACAAAACAAACACCATTGTTAGTTTACTATCTTGGAAAATATTCACTAAGCTAATGTGGGACTGACTTAACATGTCCTGAATTTGTCTAAGATTAAGAGTGATGGATGAAAACTTAAGTTCAGGTGTCAGTCATGGGTGTTACCAGTGTTTAGTCAATAAAAATTATTGTTTGAGCCATTAATATCTTAGTATCTTGGCATTTTGTATAATAGTTTCCTATACCATATAAAATTACCTAGAAGCCTGTGATCAAACATTGTCTAATTTCTTGCTAAGGTCTAGATTGGGTCAAATGTAAACCTTATTTGAAAAACATAAGATATAAAAAAAGTGTTGTAATTGGAAGCTTTCATTACATAGCGTGAAGAAAACAGAATCACAGAAATGCAGAAATAGATTTTATTTTCTAACAAATAATAATGTCCATCATTTATGTTGTTGTCAATTATAAGTAAAAAAAGGTTGGCTCTCTTGATCATTTTAGTGGAACACAAACTAATGGTGATAATATTTGTATATTGTCAAAAAACAGGCTGTTCATAAGCAACATCTTTTTCATTCTTACTACATGCCCCAAACATAAACTAGGCATTAACTGGAAATATCATTCTACATATGCAGGTAGTAAATATTTCTCCAGAAAAGAACCAGTTTGATGTAAATTGCTCTCAAATGTCCAGGTGCTTAAAGTTATTATCAGTAATATAATCAATAACTGGCATATAAAAAACGTGTTTTGTGCCTCACTTCTTAAAAAAAATTACATCTACCTTTAAAATAACCATTTTATATATCCAGTCATGGAGGCATATAGAGACCAAAAAAAAAAAAAAAAAAAAAAAAAAACCAAAACAGAATTTGTGCTATTCAGAACTGTTTTAATATGGCTAGACATAAAGTCAAGATATAGAATAATTTTCAAATCTACCTGTATGATTATGGTACCTGGATCATTATTTTAAGAAAACCTGTTGACTGTTATTCATTGAAGTTCTTACTATTACTCTGCCTGTTTCTAAACTGGGGTGGCAGTGGGATCTAAATTTTCTAAACTCTTTTTTACATAATTTTCTAACACTAAGTTCACTAACCTCTTAAGTTTAGCTCTGATAAATACACAAGCAGCTAAAGGCTTACCATCTATGTAGATATAAGCAGATTCACCTAGGCTAACAATAAAGATGGCAGAACAGAGCAGACATGCAGGACCTGGGCTTAGAGGCAGATCTTTACCTGGACCAGGGTCCATGGCGTGGGTACTGACTGAACACAAACCTGAAAGCCATCTCCTCTGGAGGATGTGGCACAGACCCAGGGGATCTGCTATTAAGTGGCAATAGGTCTCTATTAATAAGAGAAGCGCCAGGTGGAGAATTTCACCAGCAAAAAGTGAAAAGGGGAAGTCTACCAGGGAATTCTGTACCTTGGCATTGATCCTGTAAATATATACAGTCCATTTGCATGAAGTAAATCCTCATGATTGTTCAAAGACTGACTCCAGCTTCAAAGGGTATTAATAAGAGCAAGAAAGGGTCTGGTTCCGGAAAACAACAAATAATAATCACAACAACAAAAATATGCTATGGGCAATGACAAAGACAGTTGCCCAGAAAGAAGTAAGGCAGAAGTCAGTTGACCAAACTGAGGCAGATGATCAGTGCTGGTAGGCCAAGAGTGACTTCCTAACAAAGGTCAGAATCAAATGACTCTATTTCTGGAGAGAGAAAAGATTTAGCGTCTGGAAGTCTGAGGAATATGCTCAGAAGCACACTGATGGTGAAAAAGGAGATTTTCACCAGTTGACTGCAAGCAACTATCTCATGTCTGACTGATATCTTTTATTGGATTTCCTCATAGACTATAGAAGTTTCCCTTCAGAGGAAGTATTAATGTCACATAAGACCTCCAATAAAGTTCCCTAGCACCTTCTTTACATAAAACCAAATTTTGCTAGTCATAAGGGGTAATTAAGAGAAAAAGCAAATGAAAAGACCTCTGCCCTCCAGAAATTTAAAATCTAAAACCTCTGAAGAAAGCAATATCGATGTCCCTTCCATGTGGAGCTAATCTCAGATATTAAATGTTGGAGCTTAAAAATCTCTTAATGTACTGGAATAATAACTTTGGGGGCCATAATATCAGAGAGAGAGAGAGTCCAGTCCATGGCTCTAAGAACCAACCCAATACCAGAATACAACAAGCCATACTTCAATATAGTGATACTTAGCAGTTGCTAAACTATTGTGAAAACAAACAACAAACAAGCAAACAAATAGAAGAGAAATAGTAAAGGAAGCCAAAAGTAGGGATGGGGAAGGACCAGACCTATCAGAAGCATAAGAAATTGTTCTCTATACTTCCAGCAGAAGGAACCAGAGAGGATGGGGTAAAGTGACATCTATAAGCTTCGGGATAACTGCCTCATGGCAATTCCAAAATCCTAAGGAAAATGTGTCTCCAAATTCCCACTCTTTCTTCTTAAATTTTGTCTCAATCACTAAGTAAGTGTGCCTGTTATTTTAGTATTTTAAGAAAGCAGTTAACCAGATCTATCTTATTTTGATGTTGAACATTTTCTCAAACAATCTAGCTTTCTTTTTCTAAACTGAATGTATCACAGAAACCTATAAATTGCAGTAATCAGAAATGGAGCTTTATAATTTTTTTACTGAGCTTTTACAAAGATTCAGCATTAGATCCATAGAGTGACTCAAGAAGCTGGCATGGTTTTTTGCAGTCAAAATTGGAGGAGTATCTCGCTAAAAAAACCTTGGGTCTGTGCCACTTCTTCCAGAGGAAATGGCTTATTGTTTAAGAAGCAAGGCTTGGAAGGACTAATTTCTAAATTCTAAACTATGATATGCAAATAAAATACTAGGTACTAATTAGGTGGTAAAAATAATAGAATAATTTTAGAGCAGCACAAATAAAAAAAATTATTTCTCCCAATAGAGAAAATTAGTGATTGGATGAAACTTGTAGCCAATCTTAAAAATCCTAATAACATAATATGATATATAAGAAAAAATAAATTGGCCATATAGAAAACAACACATTACTCAATCAGAGAGTGATGAAGTTCCCACTATGCATTTAATACAAGGGTCTCATGGTAATGATGATTGTGGTTTCCCTGTGGGCTTCTTTTAGAGGTGGAGGTCATAGACATTTCTAAACTTAAATAGATGCATCAAGGTTAACACTCTGAAAGACAGAGAAACCTGAATTTACTTTTATCTTTCTACAGGAATAACTAGTTAATAATAGCAAGATATTTCGAGTTATGCACAGACAAAGATTCTAGAGTCCACCTACAGTGCTAAGCATGACTGGGAATTCTCATATACCAAGTGCATCATGTAGTTACTACACTGTGGAAAACTGCACTCACAAGACAGTAACAGAATTTTCAGAAGGGAAAATTAGATATCATAACTATGTAATGATAGAGAAATTGACTATAAAAGAATGTCAGAAACTCAAAATTTGGCACATACATGATTAAAAATATTCAATTCTTAAAGAAAACACATGTAAAACACTGTTATCAAAACCATTGGGTGATTTTTTTCAAACCTTTTCAAAACACTTAGGCACTGGTGCATATACTTTAAAAACAAAATTTTAAATTTGAGTGCATATATATTGATACATTAACTAAATGTCATATTTCTGTATACTTAATTTGTGCCCTTTTGAACCCAATATTTTTTAAAATTTAAACTTGCTTAAATAAACAATTAAATTCACATGTGTGACGATTTAATGCTATCTGAAAATATATTAAATATTAGTCTATATGTTAATATTTATCCAAAATTTTGCCTCTTGAACATATAAACAAAGAAGCCTTGTCACTCAGAGGTATGTGACCAAAGGGACTGTGACTATGAAGTGTAAGTTTTCAAGTCATGTTTCATGTGGAGCTGCAAAAGACTATTGTGATCTTATAAAGGAGTGACAGGCAGATATTTGAGATATGGCTGCAGGGCAGTATGACTGATTATTTTAATTAATATAACTGAATATTCGTCAAAATCAGATACTTCAAAGTGGTCATCTTGCTAGGTATTAAATACTCATTTCGATGATGCTACCATTGCACAAACCAGTATTGGATGTTCGCTTTTAATAACTGTCTTCAGATGCTACTGCCTACCCTTTTGAACATTTTTTTATGATGGGAAATCTTTGTTCAATAAAGGAAGATTGGCTTTGAGAAACTTATATGGAAATAAGTGTGGTGAACATAGGTATCTGTTTGGGGTTTAAAAATGAAGTATGACTATAAAGCAAGAATATTTTCCTAAAAAACTTTCTCACTTTGAAGACAATTCCAAAAGAAGAGTTTAGTAAATGGTTTGAGCAATGTGAAGAGGGAGGCCACTGGCTTCAATGAAACTTGAGTATCGATTCTGTAAGGAAGGCCATCCACATGTCTTATTGTTTCAAGGTGGTCATATTTTGTTTTTAATTAGCAATAATCACTCCTTGGATAAACCTCATTGGCTATGATACTGCCGCTGCACAAAGCTAAGGTGGTCATATTTTCTAAGAAGAGACAAAAGAACAGTGTTGCTCACTTTTTTATAAAATAACCCATAGGTACCTGGGACTTTAACATTTAGACTGAATATAAGATTTGACTTTACTTGCCAAAATTTCTCTCTAAAGAGGAGTTTGGCTTCTCATTCTTGTCTTAAAGGATGTTTCTAGTTTCCTTATGTTGAATGAGAAATTAACGCATGTACTTTGTGAATATGCGCTGAGCATGAACTGGAAGGCCTCGGGAGGGCAAAAGAAGGCTTTTAGCTTCTATGTACAAATATCTCTTAGATATTCTGATGAAATGAAAGAGAGTCCTACTGAGGTTTATTTTCACCCCAATGAATCTTAAGGAAATTATAGCTGTGCCCATCCAAATATCTTCACATGAAAGCTTCAGGAACAAAGTCAAGCAATTTTACAAAGTTCCATGTGAAAAATACTGTAAAATCTCCTTTTCTGAGAAATTAAATTTTCTTAAATCTTTCAAAAATAGAATGTAGGGGAAAATTTTTTTTTGTAAGATTCTGAAAAAAAGAATTCTCATGTGTAGAAAGTACTGTATTGGGTACTTACCAACTTCAGAAATGATGATTGAAATATTTTGTCAAAGTTCATTCCGCCAAATCTACCACAAATAAACACTATCATGAATTAGATGTGTCTGAAAAGAGATGGTTAAAATGTTATTATAAACTCAATCTAAAACATCCACTATCTATTTCATTGAATTAATATTTCTCTTAGTAACAATATTACTTCAACTTAAATGAAAATTAGCTCTACCCTCAACCCACATAATAAAGCGAATATGACACCTATCACTAGGAAAAATTAGTCATATTTCATCTAACAGAAACTATTTTGTGAACTAGCTGCTAATAGCATTTGGGGTATTTTCAGCATGGCTATTCAATTTGAAAAATTCAATTTTTATTTTTATGTCAGATGCACGAACCTGTTTGAGGTAATGTTTTTCTAAGGTAGAAGGGGGAAATACTTTGTATATACATCAATATAATACTGCAGATTGATTTTAGCAGGGATTTTAGAAGATAGACGAGAAAAATCTTTACTTTTAATACTTTGACAGATGAGTCATTTAAGAAACAAAAAAGTATATGTGATCATGCATGAGTTAAATTCTGAGGAACAGACTGCTTTTTGTGTTATCAACAGTTTGAAAAAATTAAGCAAAATATGTGCCTAATTTCTTTTTTATTACAGTTCTAATACAAAGTGATTGAAATCATTTTGTAGTATTATTACAATTGCTAAAAAAGTAACAACTTGGGAAGTGTTTATGAAAATGTAAGCATTCAAAATCTAAACAGAGATCACAGGACTTACTAAGAGATCATATATATAATTTTTTTATGATTAAAGCTGCTTTGTCATCATTACTACTGTTACTAATAAGTTATTAGGCCCTATATGTGGAATTGCTGAAATGAACATTGTATGAAGCAAGTTTGATATGAATTCTCTGGAAGTTTAATACTTAAAATTGTGCATGAAAATAAAAACCAAGTTTGTGCAAGATTTTGGAGAGCATAAGAAAGTAAAGACAGTATATTAAGAGAAAAGATTATATATGTAATTTGACCACAAAAGGCCACATATTTAAGTGAAAACAGAATTACCTTTCAATTTTAAGAAAAGTGATAAGAATCAAATTATTATATTTTAGTGTTAAAACTAAAATAACGTCTCACTTTTTTTGCAATTTTTAAATGTGATGGAAGGGAAAGAATTTAGCAAAGTCACCTTTAATACATAACAATATGAATATTTGCTAAGCCTCAAGTATTATTAATTATTCTCACTTACTTATGGGAGGGTATGAAAAAAAATTTCAGGATTTTCTTGCTATAATCATTTATTATTAAATAGAATTGTTTCAATGTAGTTTTCTCAGACAACTTAAAGAGGAGTTGAAATTACAGCATTTTAAAAAATGAAAACCAAAATGTGCTTTAACTACATTTAAAAAACTATTGAAACTTAAATGGTTAGTTATTTTATATTCTAGCTACTTACCTAAGATGAAGGGCAATCTAAAATTTCCAATGATGACCAAATTAAAAATTTATTGTATATTAAGAGAATAATTCTCAGGTTTCTTTTTGGAAACACAAATCAGCAAAGGGACTGAACTAATCAGTATAAAATTAAGAGGTAACACTTGAAAAAAATCAAATCTAATGAAAATAAAATTAGCAACAGATTTCGTCATTTAATTATCTGTATTAGGTAACATATGAAGATTCAAAGTTTTAAACTGGCTTCCAGCATTTATAAAAATGTATGCGCATCTTCATGCTTTAAAAAAGGACTATCATACAATACATAGCTTGGCAACTTTTTTATTTGTTAACTGTTCTGCTTAAATGTTTTAAGCTAATAATTAGATATATTGAATTTAAAGTATAGGCACTTAATACTTTAAAATTTTTTATTTAGAGTATTGTATTAGGAAGGTGTGGAAATAAAATTAGAAAAATAAAGTTTGCTAATTATAATATCTGATGCCAAATATTTAAAAATGTTAAAATAACGTAATGCCTAACTTCAAAGTTTAAACTAATAAATCCCAGAGAAGCCATAAATGAAAAATATTGATTAACAATAAGATAAAGTTTTGAGTAAATTTTTTATCATTCAAAAATAAAATCAATTTATAAATATAATTAAGTAATTTCGTATTTTTCTATTTTTCTATGTTTATTGTGTCAGACTTTAAAATTTTATTTTCTGTGTATATTTTTCGGAGAGTCATAATTCAGAGGTAAATTTTTAACAACAAAATAAAAATCTCTACATTCATTTCTTTGTTCTATTTTTTAAAATAAATATTAATGCTTTATTTTGAAGTAGTTTTGACTATTTTTATCCATCTAGTACAAAATAATTCACCAAGATAAATATGATATTTAAATTTCTGTTTCTATTTTGTGTAAGCCTTGATTTCTATAGTTTCTTTACAATTATAGTTGCTAAAGTTTTTTTAAATGTTATTTTCATGGCATATAAAGCTGTTTCTACAAATAATTATTTCTCTTGAATTAGAAATTATTCATCTTTGATATCAAACTAATAATTTTTGCATTCTGCCCTTTTACTTATGATTGTTTCTGATAGCAACACCAGCCGCCTTTTTTAAAACCATGTAACTAAAAATTGCTTTACACCTGTATTTTCTTTCTCCTTACTTCCTTTCTTCTTCCCTTCCTCCATCCCTCATTCCCTTCTCTCCTTTCCTTCTTCCTTTCTTTTTTTCCTTTTCTTTCTTTTTTCTTCTCTCCTTCTTATCTCTCTCTCTCTTTTCTTTGTAAAGTTATTGAATCAAGTAGCTATCTAGTGGGAGGAGCAAATGTTATTACCTGTACTCAAGTGTCAAGAAAAATGAAAATCTTCATCATATGAGAAGTATTTAAAGCAAACAGATTTATTCAGAGTAAGGCCTGAGAACAAGGAGACGTTGTTGCAGTCTAGCACATAAGCTTAATTCTTGTTTAGGAGTTTTTGGTAGAATGTCTTTACTTTCTGAAATACACTCTGCTGATTTAAAAAAGAAAAAAAAAGCTGACAGTTAATTAGCACAGACTCTTATTACAGAAGTCTCCTCTAAAGCAGACATATTCAAGTTATCTGAGGTGATTGTCATAAGGGGTTGTTTGCTGTGGTGATCACAGATGGCAGAAAAGACAGCCCAGGAACGCAAACAGCCTGATAATCAAGATAGCCTTAAAATATGGGTGAGTTTTCGACTCTGATTCTGGCAGCAGCCTCTTTTCAAATATCTTGGGTTGTTATGTCCAAGTGGTTTACTTTAAAGCAGCCTTGTCATCAAAGGGGACCCAGAGTCAAGAATAATTATGATAATTACCCAGAATTGCAACCCCCCCAAATAATCATAATAATAATCCTGAATCTTAACCAAGTATAATATTGTTTGTGCAATACACTGCTACAATCAAAAAGATAAAGTGCTAGACAACTACGATCTATTCTTGACTGACAAAGCTCCTATAATTGTATGACTTTCTGGGATAATGGTTTAAACAAAAGTAAATAGTTTAAAAAAAGCCCCCTTTGCCCCCTCCCCCACAAAGAAAGATTGGAAAGCTTAGCTGTGTTTAGTGCCCATTGATGAAAGCAGTGTTCTCTGATCCATGCTGCTATTGTTGGTTTTAGTTTAGCTCCCTCTCAATCAATATCTAACAGGGCATGATTTAATAAGGTTTTATAATCTCCAAAAATGGGGGGGAGGGGGTGGTTGTGGTATTGTCATTCATCAAAGGGGGCCTTTCAGGTTTCTTTGCTTTCACCTGCTGGGACCCATTTGGTCTCTTTCAAAGAGAATGCAATGACAAAATGAATGAGAAATGCTAGAATAAGAGTCCCTTATTCTACCCAATAGTATAATCAATGGGTACTTGTAATCCCTATTGTACCTCACAGAGGTAGTTGTAAGACAATTAAATCTCGCTTCTCAGGCAAATGATTTTGGTAGTTAACCTGAAACAGCCAACAATATTGAAGAGAATGAATGCATTTGAAGCAATGATGTAATGGGATACTGCCTGGCCAGAAAAGCATGCATGTGTACTGACATGTGTATTTTTATCTCAATATACTAGGTCTATGGTTTTCATGGCTTATAGTCCTTTAAATATTACATGGGTAAGCGGCAAATATTTTAAACAATTCCACAACATGTCTTTTAATTTTCACTTTACATGAACATGAAAATGTTCCCATTTTTGCAGCATTATGCACTCTAAACTGTAGTTTCATAAACAGAAAACATTTACATAGTTAACATCAGTTTGATGTGACAACCAATTTAGTTTTAATTTCATTTGCATCAGTAATTGAATGTCAAAAGGAGGCTTGTAGTCTTTGGAAGACACGTGTATTTGTTTCAGTCTGCATTTTTTGTCCACCTTCGGTTATGTGGACTTCATATTCTATTTCAAGTATTGTCTATCAAGAAATCTTATGGTTTACCCTTTTTAAGAAATAATAAAAATGTGGCCAGTGATAAAATGTGGCACACAAAAATTCTAAAAGATTTGTGTAGAGAAATTACACTCTTGTTAAGTCCTTTGCCTATTGATAAATATTGAATACCAAATAAAGGGAGCAAAGAGATTGTTAGATCAAATATACAAAGATGCATTTTACTTCATATAATTTAAAAATTAAGGGATCCTTTCTTTAACATAATTTAAATATTCTCTTTTAATTTTTCTTACATCTTATTTATGTTAAAATGTCCGTATTCCTTTGCCAAAGTTCTCTGAGAAACCTCAATCAGTTATTATTTACAGTAATTCTCAACTTTATTCTTCAGGCAAAATATTACATTTAATTAATACACAAACATGTGATACACACTTTTATCTCTGGAGGTACACATTTTCTTCTCCACCTAAGGAGTTTTTAATAAAGAGCTATTGATTTGGGAGGTCTGTACCCCAAAAATATATTGACTCAGACACAGATATTCACAGATGTGTGCTCTGCACACGAGTGCATATGTATTTTCCTTAACTCATGCAGACATGAAGCTATCTTATATATAAATAGAATTAGCTCTTCATTGATGCTCGTACATATAATTCTTTCAATTACCTTTAAATATTGAAAAGCAACTCTCGGGAAACTAGAAATGTTGTCCTATATGATTTCTAAGACAGAAATATTTGGTATCAGAATTCTGTATACTTGTAGATATTTTTAAAACCTGTTAATTTGTTATGTTTTGATCATACAAGAATAAAGAAACTCACTAGAAAAATAAAAGATAAAATGTATTCTCTTATAATGCTGAGTTTAGCGAAGAGTGAGACACCTGACTCCTCTGGATACTTCCAGATGAGTCTAGCTAATTGGGGTAACCCAAGCCAATGGCCATTTGAAAGACTCAAGGTCAGGTGTTTTATTACTGGGATAGTATTCAAAAAAATGACTGTCAGGGGTGAATGAAGAATTATGTCAAGAGCATTCAGCATTACTGCCACTAAAGAGAGAGGAGGGGGAAAACACTGTGAAGAAAAACATGTCATTTTCTAAATGAGCAAGGGGAGGAGGAGAGGGCAATAATGTGGCCTTCAGCTGTTGGTTTATTAGGTTTCCATTCCCATGATCCACATCTGCATTAGGCAGAAATAGTCTTACTTTTAATACAGTTGCACTCTACAACGTTGCTTCCTTGTGGAGTAAAAAATAGCTGTGAACAACATGCCGAGGAAGTTTGTTCTTTGTGGTTGTTTGTTTCCCCAACTCTTATGCTACTTTCCTGGTTCTATAGCCAATCTTAGCATTGTTGTCTGATTTGCCATGGAACAGTGAACATTGCTTTTCCTAGCCAAATCATCCAGTGTTAAATGGTATGTGATACAGATCAATAGGGCATCTACAGCTGTACAAAAAGGGCAATGTTGTTTCTATTAACAATTTTGAAAGAGAGTGTTGCCTAGTGGTTAAAGGATTAAATTGCGTAGTGAGGGTTTTGATACCTTGAATTCTAATTCTACCTAAGCCATTGGATTTCTAATGAAGTTGTTAGCAAGTATTTTCGTCTCACTCTTTCTGAAAAATTATCAAAGTGATCTGCAACAATATATTAATGGGTTATATACTTGGCCTATCATGCGATTTATTCAATAAAACATGAAAATCTGGAGAACTGTTGAAGATGATTGAAAAAACATCTTGGTGACTTCAAAACATATATTACTTTAAATATTGTGTCAGATTAAATGTTCATATTCTATGCTTTCTTTCTATTGCTTGTTTCTATGCTTCAAGCTATTTTCTTGTCTGAACCCATTTAGCTGCAACTTCACATTTATATATTTGGAGCTTTAGTCAAACTGGAGAAACAGCCTGTTTTGGTTCTGGTTACCTACATTCTCCTTCAGGAAAAGGATATGTTTCTATTTCACATGAGCTCCTTGTCAGCGGCATTTTAATAAAGCATAATGTAGAAAATAGCTTTGGAAAAGCGGTCAGCTTTTTGTTGCCCTTGCCAATGCCAGGTGCAAATGGTTATTCTTAAAGATCAGCAACACTCATCTCCCTTTATTTCAGTTCGGGGTAGAGGCCTGTGTGGGTATATGTGGGCGAATGTGCCCATATGTGAGAGAGAAAGAGAGACAGAGACAGCAGCAGAGAGGAGTTTTATAAAGTTGTGTACTATTGTTAACTCAAGCTAATCTTTGAAAGGAGGATAGGCTCTCTTATTGTATTTCCTGCTCAGATTTCTAGATTCCAGTTGATCTGAAACTTCGCCCCTCCTCTTTCTCTCCTCCTCTTTCTCTCTCTCCTTCTCTTTTTCTTCTTCTTCTCTCTCTCTCTCTTCCTCTTCCCCTCCCACCTCCCCACACCTCCAATTCATTTCAGAAGAATGTTACCTGGTTTGTAAAGAATTCACTCAAGGAACAAAGTAACATACCATTCTTAGTATAATCAAATCATAGGGGTCCAACATTAATTTTATTGAAATGTCTGTGGTTCTGTTTTATTTTATTTTACTTTATTTGTTGGGTATTGCACTTAGCAGAAGTGGAAATGTAGTCCTTGGTAGTTGACTGGTGAAAAACTAAAAGTTTTGAGGCTGAAGATATTGTTCAGGGAGATGAAAATTGTGGTTCTTGCTTTGGACTCAACCTTGGTCACAGATTAAATGCTTAGGGCAGTGCATTGTGGGAAGACACTATGTAAAAACACTTGGAAAACTAGATGAATACATTGATAAGATAGTGCCTTGATTTTTAGGCTAGCTGACTTAATTGCTTAAGTTTCTGTGAAGGAAATAAATGAAATAGCCAACAAATAGTATTATTTTCCCAAATTAATGGTGAATTTTTAATCATTTCTTCTATATTTTGCATACTAAAGACATATGAGTTTTAGTCATCTCAAGATGCTACACTGTTTTCTATGGCCTTCTTTAAACTCTTTTTAGATTTCTTAATTTGTCCCAACATAAGATTTTTATTTTAAAAATGTAATTCAAATTTATGATACTCCAAATCACAAAAGGGTAATTTTGTGTGTTTTTTTCCCAAAGAAGTATATTTATTTTATTAACAGTTTCCGAATTATTAGTGGGTCTTTGTTTAGTTTTTCTTAAAGACATACAATGACTTTGTAGAATCTTGACCACAAGCATGAAACACAAAATTGCCAGGTGAGAGAAGCTTGTTTCTATGTAATCACTACTGTGCTATTAATCTGTGCTATTTATGATCACAGAATGAATGTGATATTCAATTATTTTATTATTCAATTGTTAAATTATTTGATATTCAATTAATTGTTTGGCCAAATAAGCCAAACAATATTAAAAGAAAACACCTCTCTCAAAAAATCCCCCAAAACAAACAAAAAATCCATTTTATTTTTTAAGTGAGATTCTGATCAATATTTTTTTTTATGTTTTATAAATACTAATATTACAGGAAATCAATTGACAAATGAGAATATAATGAATTACTAATCATTTCAAATACTAGTTAGGTCTGCTTAGTGTGACTCCAAATATAACTTGAATGTGAACATTTCTGCTTAACCTAGTGCAGTTACAAAAGCGTTTACAAAATTCTTTTTTTCCCAGGTTATTTTTGCAAAAACTCATATTACAAGTTTCATCATACTCTTCAAATTTATGAATACAAAAAGAACAAAACAAAATGTTTGTTGCTTCCACCTCTCTAACATGAGAACTTGGAAGTGTCTCCATTTTCCATTTTATGGAAATAGTTTAGTAATTTATTCACATGAGAGTCCAAATTTTTTAAGAAGAATTTTAAAAATTGTTTCCATTGGAATAATTAACTGAAATCATTATGGACACAATGTTCCTCTCAAAACTAGTAAAAAGCTATTATTTTCAGCAAGTGATCAAACAGAACTGAGCAGAGTTTCTACAGCATATGTACATATACACATACACACATACATACATACATACATACATACATACATACATACATACATTCATTCATTCATTCCCAGGTAGATTTTCAAGTATAAAGTGACCTTATGTTCTACTGGTATTAAATAGATGACACAAAAAAAACTTAGTGGCCATTCATAATCAGTTGAAACCACACTCCTAGAAATTGCTTTTAGATCTATATATAAAATCACTCACTCTAAAAGTATTAGTCTATATTATATCCTTTATGACCAATTGTAAATTACATAGAATGTCCTAAGAAAGCAAATCAATTGCATACACATAAAACTCCTATTTCAAGAGATCTTATATCTATCAATTTATCTATCTATTTTATAGCAACTCATAGTATAATAACAGTGGAGTTTTTGAGATTCTACCTAAAGCGAATATTTTAAATGATACCAATTAAAACATAGCTCATGGGACTCATTCTATGCATCTATTAATATGACAAATTAACTTATGTTTCCATAAACTGGATCTACAGAGGGTAAAATCAAGATATAATGTTGTCTATGAAGCAAGTTTTACCAAGTTGTCCATTTGGTCTTCAATATTTGTATTTTAAAGAGGTGTGATTATATTTTATTGAATCCTTATTTTTCTAAATGTTTTAATTGAATGTCCTCATAAAAATCTCTGTTTTTTCTAAGGAGATACTTGAAAAATGATAATCTTGTCATACAAAGAAAAAAACTTTTTCAAGGATGGCTCAAAACTAAAAAAAAAACTTTTAGAAATCTTTCAGATTTTGAACTGGTATGATATAACACAACTGTAAAACCGTTATAAGTATAAACATAGCTATATCAGTAACAAGTGAAATAAATTATGCAGTTCAGTTTGCCAATGTGTAATATAATTTTTGATCATATGTAAATTTGCTATAAGAGGTTTTAAAAGGAATCTTTTAAAATATACCCCAAACTATAACAGATTTGTCATTCATGCACTGCTGAGCATGGAGGCCTAATTTTACCTTTTTGCTATTATTTCAAATTAAGGCACTTATCCAAAATCAAAACAGCTTTTACAATGGACATTTTGTGAAGCGAGATAGTAATGATATCTGGAGGAATATGGTAATTGTTCCTGTTGTGGAGGCACAGGGAAGTATATGCCTTATGCATATATTGGGAAGCTGGAAATACACTCAATATAAAACTATATCTCAAAGTTTGGAGAGTAGATTAGAAGGTGCGTATTGATCAGGCAGAAACATTAAATGAAGCAAAAACATTGCATTTGAAAAGCAAGAACAAAGACATTTCTTTTTGCTTTGCTAGTAAAGAATATTAAAAGAGGACAACTGCCATTCTGACAGCAGTTTTAAATCCAGCTTTTCATAGTACAGTCCTTAATGAGAGACCCCACAATATCAGATGAAGAAAGACAAAGAGAATATTTTGATGGAAAAAAAATTAGGGAAAAGAGAGAGATGATTGAGAATATGCAAACTTTGTCTGCAGTTGTTTGAGTACAGGCTTAATGCTAAAGGGACTTCTCCTTCCCTCTAACTACCTATTAAGGAAGGCTGCATAACAAATAGCAGACTATCCCCTAAAGAGCTGAAAGGTAAAGTTCTCAGGAAGCCCCAGTAAATACAGAAATGATTTTTACTATTCCAAATTTAATTCGACATTTTCTGAGTGTGTATGTGTGCTGGCGAAGGGGTGGGGGGATGTGGAGGGCAAAATACCCGCTTCGTGTCCTGAAAAGTGTCATGCAACACAGATTTCTCTGGAAGAAAATGCATCTTACTTGACTAAACACTGAGCTCTCAGCATGAGAATAAACGCCTTAGACGACGTTACACGCTGCAGTGAGGCTGAGCAGGCCCAGTGCAGTGCTTTCACGCCATCTAGTGGCTTTATGAGAAGTCTCCCGAATACCCTCTGATCTCAAGGAACCATTCTTTTTTTCATTTGATAGTGTCTACAAGGCAAAAGAAAGAGAATTGTCATAATTACTCATAGAATCCAGGCAAAATGGGTTATTTTTCTTGAAAAATATAAATATTTTAGGTTAATATATCCCAGAAGTTTAAACAACCTGGCTTTAAATTGTTGGTGCCATTTTGCTTTGTGTGGATAATAGTCCAAGAATTAAGGTTCTTTTTCTTCCTTTTCCTTTCCCTTTCTTTTGATTTTCTGTTTCTCAAAGAATTGAAGTATTTGGAGGGTGTGGGGCTTGTATCTATCGGGCTTTCTTTTCCAAGACTATGACCACATTTGGCCCTCTAATTTTGAGATATTGAGAAGTAAAAAACGTCAAAGAATCACCTTCTTGAAAATACCTAAAATAGTTATATTATCTGAACTTCCATTACTCCCCCTCTAACGTGGCCCTGCAAGCAGCACTTGGGTCATCAAATTGTAAAGGTATTGTTTACAAGCTGAGGTATTTTTGTCACTTTCAGAAATACAGCTTTCATTGTCGTTTTTGCAAAATGTCATTAAAATGACCTTATCCACACTATTTATATGTATATAAGGTGTGCTTGAACTTTTTTTTATCAAGTCGATCTTCAACTGGTATTGAGTGCACTTAACCAAAATCATTCCTTTCTGTCTTTCTTGTTTGAGATTTACTCCATAGACATAGGATTTCTTTCTTTTGATCCCATTAATTCACATGTTTAAATATTACTTTTATTGCACCTAGAGATATAAATCGTTGTCCTCTGGGAATATGGAATTACTTCTTGTAATATGAAAAGATTAGGTTTATAATGTTTTCACTGATGAGGTATAGATGTCTTTTAATGAAAAAAAGTGGATTTCTAAATTTGCGTAACAAGCAGCTGCATAGTTTTAAGTCATGGATCAAGGATTACAGTTTTTTTTTTTTTTTTCAGATAAAGACTTAAATTACCAAAAAAAAAAAAAGAGGGGCTGTTTGTGGAAAAACCTGTAGCATTATATATGTAGGAATTATGGAGACGTCATGGCATAAGAATTATATATTTTTTATTATGGTTGGAGATCAGTAGGAAATACAAATTATAACTTTATATACATAAATATTTACATATTTATATTTATAACTTTATTTATATACATATTGTTCAATGGCTGATAAATATTTTCCATAAAACATCTCTACCTGAAAGGATTTAGTAAATGAATTTAGTACTTGTTGAAGAGATGTGGAAATTGAACTTTTCAAACATTTTAAGTAATACTGCAGTGGGAAATAATTTTATTGGTTATTTTCCTTTTGGGGGCATATGTAACATTCACCTTCAGAGATTCAATTATGAACAAACAGAAATTTATAAAATTTGAATTTAATATTTGTGTGATTGGCATGCTGTATTTGCTTTTGTTATGTTCTTTGTGAATATTTGTGTTTTCACCATTTGATTTAGACAATGAGCAGATATCTTAAAATAAGGATGCTCTTTTTAAATGCTGAAGCAAGCAGAATGTTCTTTAATTTCTCCACTTTGTGCTAAATTTTAGTATAAATTTCTTAAAAAGAGGTCAAGTCTGGGTTTTCACTTTTCTCATTTGTAGATTTTAAACAACTATATGGGAAAATTCATGTCACACAAAATCTTAAATATTTTCCTGCAATTTTTTCTCCTTAAATGGCAATATTAGATTCTAAAGAAGAAATGTTTACTGATACATATACATATATAGTGTAACTGTTTAGTAATTTTTTAAAATATTTTTTCTTATATAATTTTTTACTTAAACTGATAATTTAAAAATTGAATTTAGTTTTTACAATCCTACTAATTATTACATATGCACTTCAATTTTATGTCCATATGTAAAAAGAAGCAACTTATAAAATCTGAAAAATATTGGTTCGAATTTTTAAGATAGCTGTCTTAATTTAATGTATAAAAATTTCAAACCCAGTGTCTTTACTACATTTTTTAATGTCAAATATATTGAGAACCATAGAGTCAGGTCTCTTAAAACAGCATTAAAAAAAAGTTGGAAAGCTAGGAACTTTTTTGTTGCATAGCATAACAGTGCTTCTCTATATTCTTCTAAGTAGATTCACATAGAAAGAAAAATAGACTTCCAAAGCGTTTGGAAAATGTTTTTCAATAAAATATTACTTTTTTGATATAGATAAAAGGAGTACAACTGCATGTATTCATTGTTTTAAAGAAGTGAAAAAAATCTCAGGGAGGTTTCATTTCAGAGAAAAAAGCATATGGGCATCACACACATTGCTGTCTGAGGACAGTCCTGAATTTTGATGAGAATAAGAAGCTAAAATTGGAGTGATAATCTTTTACACTGTTTTTAATTGTAATCAGTGCAGATGTTTGTAGCTTTAGGATAGGAAAATGGTGCTTTAAAAAAATGTATAGTTGATCATTTTTTTAGGCCACAGGCTGCTCAAGTTGGCTCATTTTAAACGATGGCTTTGATACTCAAAATTACTGAAGAGCAAGAAATCCATAAGTATTTTAAAACAAAAATCAACCATGTATGATTAATTCAAATGTATGTTTCAATCTTATAAGCTTACATAGGTAATTTTCTTTTTTTTTTTTTTGCATCTTTTCTGCATGACATGAAATAAACAAGCTCCAACTATAAAACTAGAGAAAAGAATTTGAATTACAATTAAAAATATTTTGATACAGAAAATATTGAGATCTTCATAATTTAACCATGATCTCTCCAAGGAAAAGTAATTCGGCTCATTCTTCAGGTGTTAGACTTGAGTCCCGGAAAAAGCAATTCTATGCAAGCATTACATTTCTTCATCTCTTTCTTTTTGCCTATTTTTATCTTAGGATGAATTTACTTGGTATGTATGTCTCCAGATAAATTCAGATTTAGATCGATACAGATATCCGAATTTTCCGGTTTTTATTCAGATGTTTTTGCTGGATTTAATGGAATTAATTGACTTTGGCATTTACATTATATACCTGAGGGAGAGTCTTTCTATATTTTCTGGAGGAATGGTTTGCAGTCTCATAAACACAAATCAAGAGGGCCCTTTTCTCCCTTTCATGTGTAGGAGTGTATTTGGTGTATAGAAATCTCGTAACGAATGTCCTTGCTCAGATGTTCTCCACCTAATGTTGCATTTAGAGTCAAACATTCTGGGTAGTGGAGCCTTCTTTCACTTTTTCTGGGCTAAATTACTCTTTTGGGCTACACAGCTAGGCTGCAGCACTACCCCATTTTGTCTGCCTCATAAGTGAAGCAGAGGGTGGAAAATCATGGCCCACACAGAAGCATCTGCTGTATTTAAAACAATACATGTGTTCAAGACTCAACAAGGCATTTTGAATCACAGTGAAGTTTAGAAATTAGCAGATTAATTTTCCACAAGAATCCTAGGGGAAATCATTTTTTTTCTTTGTATCAAAAACACAGTAATTAAACCTATCACAAACATCTGATTATATTTTGTATAAAAGAGAGTGCATATGTGTCGCAGCTAAGATTCTGAATTGGTTTACATCTAAATTAAAGACTAAAGGTAAAGAAATTTAAATAAAGTAAACTCTAAATTCCTAACTTAAGAAAAATGTCCTATCTTCATTATAATAGCAATTTAGAAATTGTTTCATTACTAAACTGTTTCGAAATTTTATAAGAGAATTTAAAATTGTTAATGACTAATACAGATAATTTTAATAATAAATAGCTATTTAATGCCATCTGCCACAATTTACATTTTATTTTTGCTCATCTTGAGAATAATGTCAAAATAGGAACTATTTACATCCTATACATGAGGAAAATGAGACTCAGAGAATTTGGTTGACTTGCCCATGATCACTAAGCTAACAAAGACAAAATAAATTTAAATCCATTTCTGCTTCATTCTAGCACACATCTTCTTCCTGTATGTTATACTGATTACTAATTGAAGTCAGAGACTATTTCGTATTCTTCATGTATATCATCTAATTATAGAGCCTGTGACTTTTCCTAAATACTTCTTAAATTGAACTGAATGTGGATTTGTAAATAGCAATATCTTTACAATATTTGCTTTTCAGAAAAAGCAGACATAGAACTCTAATCAGGTATGTCAACAATCAAAGCACTATTCTTTGGTCAAAATCAAGGGTCATAATGTTAACAAACTTGATTTACTACAATAGTAAAATGAACTCTAGTGGATGAATTTGGTAATTATTCTTTTATATATTGTGTATCATTACTTCATTTTACAGATTCTGGAATGGCATTATTTCTCCCTTGTTTCTTCCTGCTGCCATTTATCTCATTTGCCTAGAGATTCTTGTAGTTGACTCATTCATCTTACCACTTTAAACATACATCACAGTAGACTTACACTAGCTTGTTAATCTCTGCCTTGCCTGGCTTCATACTTTTTTCAAAGTTCAATAATGATACCTCTAGGGACTGTGTGGTAGTAGGTCACACTTGATTGGATCACTCTCTGTCTTGGCACTACTCAGCATTAATCTCTACCATACCAGTTTGTATAATAAACTTGTTATTTCATTTCATCTATGTTCTTGATATCTTAAATCATATTGAGAGCCTTTAAAGTAGAAACAGTTTTCACTTCTTACATTTCTATGATATCTATCCAATGTACTCAGTGGACTGCTCCAAAGAAGACCTACCCTGTTCAAGAGTTAAAACTGAGCCAGATGGATAGCAGAACACCAAGTCAATTCCCCAGTCTTAGAATAAAAACAACACTTGATTTTATTATATATGTTAGGAAGACATTGTTAAATAAGATGTGGCCAAGATGAATCCTTACAGAATATTATTTGTTAAATATTTTGGGGGATAGTCCAGGGAATAATAACCTTCTTTGGGATACAGTTTTATATCCACTTTGAAGTTTTTACTTACTCTTAACCGTAGTATATAGATGAGCACATCATTAGGACCAGAATAAAAGTTTTTTTGAAGTTACAATACATTATAACCATTACTATTCCCCCATCTACCAAAGATTTTTGATAGAGTATCTAAAAGGAATTATTCTTAATTCAGCCACACTGATTATGACTGAATATCTCTATTTTTTAAAGGGTTTTTGAAACTATATATGTTGGAAATAGCTGCATATATATCTATTACATGGGTCAAATAAGAAGGTATAGATCATTCACATTCACTCTGTAGTAACAAACTGATCTTCTTGGCCAGAACCCCTCCACATCTATGCTTGGTTAGCCTGCCCACCTTAAAAACAAAACAAAACAAAACAAAACAAAACAACAAAACAACAAAAAAAACTTTTTAAAATTTAAAAACCAGGACATTTCAATTTTTTAGAAAACCTTACTTCTCATGAAGAACGGGAGTGTTTTGTAACACTGGGTCCTATTTCTGGCAGGGTAAAATCACCTTAAACTGAGCATTAGTTATTCTCTTTAGACAGGACATACTTTCTCCAATTTGCTCTAGTCCTCAGTACTTCTTAGAGAGATTTCCACCAAGCCCACTTCCAGCATTCATTATCTGCCTTCCATCTGTAAGTATTTAAGTGATTCCTCATTTAGTCTAAGTTCTGATTTTAAACTATTAAAAGGAAAGCTGAGTCATTCATAGTGATACATCTAAGTCTTGGGTGTTATCCACTAAGTGATTAGATGCTTCAAGAGTAAGTTACTTTTAGAAATTTTAAAAGAATTTTTAAAATGGTAAAAGCATTCTATTATAAATACACATATACATATATGCATGATATAATTATTCATATTGTCTACAATATGATTTATTAAACAAAATGTTTCATGTCACATTTTTCAGAAGTTGGACAATAAAGTGGGTAATGTATGTTTTCATTAGCTATGAAAGACACAAGGCGTTCTATGTATTTAAGAGAAGAAAACGTAAAGAGTTTCAATGTAGATAGTTCTGCCTGGCTGAGAGAATTGATTTTTCAAGAATATGGGTCAAGCTCTTTCTTCCTTGTTGTCTTTCTGTCAGTTGGTGCTAGAGTGTCTGATGATGAGGATCCAGCTGCTGAGAGATGTTGATGGGCACCTTGACATTGGCCCAAGTCCTAGAGACTTGTGCTGTTCCACACATTCCCAAGGAGGATTCAAAGAACTGAAGGATCTTACTGTTCCCAAGAACTGTCTAGTAGTCTGACTCCTTGGAATTTCCTTAGCCTCCTTGAGCAGAAATTCTGACTCTGGGAGAGATTCTTCTCTAAATAGATCTTTTTCTTGAGAGCAAACTAACAGTAACAATGAATTTATTTAAAGAAAAAGAATTGGCAATATAATTTTTTTATCATTCATAACAGAACATTTCTTAGATGAAAATGAACACTTTCCCCAAAAACACACATATGAGCACTCACCTTGGGTAATTTCTTTTTATTTCCTATCAGATTTACCCCAGGCAAACTGAGAAAACATAGAAAGCCAGTTTCAGCATGGTAGCAATAGCTGATAAGCCCACTTGCCACCATATACAGGAGCTTTTATCAAGACATAATAGAATGTTAGAGAACTAATTATAGTATCATTTTTTCAAACATGACACTCTCTAGAAGTTCAGGTTAATTTGTTCCCTCAGTAAGTATTTGAATGCAAAATTGATGAATGACACCGGTTGATGTGCGGAAGATAGAACAAAAATATAAGATCAAAGCCCTACCCACCAGTGGCTTATTGTTCAACTATGGAAAAAGTCATAATGCAAAATGGCATATGACCAACACAAAGGAAGTGGGTAATAAATGTTATCTAAGACAGAAGAACTTAATGAATGTATATAATAGGAGAGGTGAGACTTGAGCTCAACCTTAGAAAATGGAGAAGATGAAGTACGGAAAGGCTTGAGATTAGAAATGTGCTGGTTCAGTTGACAGTAAGGATCTCCTGCTGTCAGAAAGGTTCACATTGGCAAGGAGTAAGTTAAGTAGTCAGGAGAGAACTTCGTGGCTGAAAACTTGTTCAAGGCCAAGCTGCCTAGGTTTAGATTCTGGATCTGTCTCTTACTACTTGTATAAACTTGGGCTGATAACTTTATCTCTTAAGTTTCAGTAAAGCAACTGCAAGGGCTATGATTAGAATAGGAACAGTCTTATAGAGATATTTGAGAGATTATGTGAATCCATTTATGTAAAGCACTCAGCACAGTTCCTGGCACATTAATGCTACTCAGTAAAAGTTAGCTACTCTTAGTAAAGGCAGTAGAGAACACAATATTTGATGGATTCAAATGCCAAAATGAGAAACCTAAACTTTACCCTACAAGTAAAGTGAAAGCCATTAGTGTTTTTGTTTTTGTTTTTGTTTTTGTTTTTTAATGGATTTGATTTGCTGGTATTTGCTATAGAGAATGTGTTAAAGAAGGAGACAGGAGAGAGGGAAGTCATCTGGGAGGCATAGTCAAGGTGTGAAACACTGAAAGTCTAGATGGAGAGATTTTAAAGGGAAAATACCATTGAGAAGTTGATATTAATTAGCTATAGGATGTTGAATCTTAACCATTTGGGGGAATGGGCTTCTTAGTGTATCTGACAAAAGTTATTGGATCATCCTCTCATAAGTATACAAATACACTTGTGTAAAAAATCTGCATGCAATTTCAGGGGGTCATGGGTGCCTAAAAGCCCTCCTTTGGACCCCAGATGTAGGGGATGAAAGAAAAGGCAGAGAATGAAGACACTATCACGAATAAATGCAATAATAAACATAGCATAAAGTAAATAATAGATTATATTGCAAATTTTATAATTTTATTTTACACTTATTTGTTTGTAAATTGTTTTGTAATTTTCGTTTGCCCCATTGAGCATTGACATATTTTTCTCTCGATTTGTAATACTCATATTTTCTCTTATCCTTAAATTTTTCCTCCTGAGAAATCCTTATTTTATTTAACTGATCTGCCAAATGCTACTTTCATGCTCAAATAGTAAGCACAGAATATCATACTGTACTCCACACTGTCAGATTATGCTCTTCTCTCTTGTTTTGAAAATCGATAGATATCTTGTGTCTTTTCCATTTAAATTTAAAAATCAGGCCATAAACACTGCCCCAAATTATTTTTTGAGTTTGAAAATTAAAAAGAAATCTTATTGTAATTTTTTTCTTCTCCATTTAGAACATCAATTATATCTGAATACTTGGAAGAAGTGTATGAGGAGTCTTTTGTATCAGTCTGACCTTCACTTACCGTTAATTACTCTTCCGCGCACTTATTCCTATGCCTCATATCATAATTAAACTGGCTAAATAGTAGCCAATGGAACTTTAATTTTATTTTACCACTTTCTTTCCGTATAAGGAGACAAGAAAGTCCAAGCAGTAAATATACATTTTCTTTGGCTCAGCTGTCTGATTGCTAATAGTTGCTCCAAATGCCTATCTTTAGATCTTTTATTATTTAATGTTTAGAGCAAGCTCATCCATACTTGGAGGATACCAAGAACAAATTGTGTCTTAATTAAGAGTATTTATATATCACATAGGATGTTTTTTTAAATAATGTATCTATTTCTCTCTGTCAGACTGATTCTTCAGGACAGAAGTCCTCCACCCCTAGGCCTTGGACAAATAAAAGTCCGTGGCCTGTTAGGAACCAGGCCGCACAGCAGGAGGTGAGCAGTGGGCAAGCTAGGGAAACTTCGTCTTATTCGCAGCTGCTCTCTAGCTCTAGCATCACCGCCTCAGTTCCACCTCAGATCATCAGGCATTACAGTCTCATAGGAGCCCTGGTCCCTGGTGCCAAAAAGGTTGGGGACCGCCTTTAAAAAGTCTTAAGTAATATTTTATAAATATTTACCAAGCTCTCATCATCAGTCCTGAGGATTAACAATCTAATACTGCTATTTAGGCTACATCTAACACGAGACTAGATATGCTGTTTGAAAACTGATCAAATTCTATCAAAGAGGGTAAACTAAGGTAGATAATAATTCAAATGACCAATTGACTCAGTCAAAATTTTTGTATTTTCATAGGTGTTAATTACATAATATACCTTTAAATTTGTATCAGTTATTATTACAAATGTAATTCTCCCCAAAATACATAGATATTGGCTTTTGAAAAAGAAAGTGCAGTATCTAAGATCTTCATTAAATCCTACTCTAATCACCAGAAAAAATGTTTGTGCCTTGACTTAGAGGAATCAATTTTATATGATGCTAAATGTGTTATAATAGAATTAGTCTATAATTTTTTAAATAATAATACATATTTTATATGTTCATATAGGTATAAAGATAAAAAACTAAAAGCAATTTAAGTCAGAACATTTAAATTTGAAATTACAATTGAATTTGTTAGACCAAGACTAATTTAAAAAAAAAAAAATTTTCTCAGTCTCACTGACCTAAGAGAAATGAAAGTTTTAAGTATAGTCAGCTTGTTCTAATCGAAGCCTCACTAAACTAGAAGTTTGAGGATTAACCTTTCCTGTCATTAGCATCACTGAGGCCATTTCCCATTCTGTAAAATAAAAATAAAAATACTTTCCATAGCGCTTTTGCAAGTTACTTGTAAGGATCAAATGAAATAAAGGGTGAAAACACTTAAATAAGAAAGTATTCATCTTATGTGACACAGTTATTTAAAGAGTAGGTTGTTGATATTCCAAATATTGACTTGTTTTCCTTCAATGGTCATTTTTCCCTTTGATTTTTTTGATGATCTCTGCCCTCTCTTACTATGGATAAATCTTGGGACTATTTTTTTTTTTTGTAATTGGATAAAATTAGTAAGTATCCTATATCAAGTAGCAAGATGCCTTAATCATTACACATGTAAAACTTAAAAGAAAATTGTTTGGGACTGCAAGCCCCATTCAGGGATTTCTATTTTATAAGCAATATTGGTGTGGAAGTCTGTGAGTAGAACTCTACCATGCTATACTTAACATTTACCCTTAACTAAGCAGATAAGTCCATGTTAAAAAAAAAGCCCAAATGTCCACTCTTGCTTTCAATTCTCATGCTAACAAAGAGAACTGAGTCTCCATTTCACCCAAGACAAAGGAGGTAGCTCTTTTTACTAAGCTACCTTTAGCTGACAACATCCTGTACCAACCACACTGAAATCCTAACAACATTGCTCCAGCAGGCACAGACGAGCCCCGCACGTCCTTTGCTATCCAGGCCTGGGCAGAGAACTTGGCTCACACCACCAGAAGGTGCGAGCTAAGAAGCTGGGAGGAAGGTGTGAGTCGAAGCTCCCCTCAGCACTAGAAACAAAAGTGGGGGAACATAGCACTTGGTCTCCTTTCTAAATGATTCTTGAGTTGCTCTAATTTTGTTTTAGTCTTCACATGAGTTAATTACAATGCTAATTAGCCCAGTTTACAGGACTGCGTGCATTTGTACAGGAGAGTTCTTTGTTTGATCTGCTACATCATTAGCTTAGGCATCTGCTTACCAGCACGGAGGGATAGCATGTATAATTGAACGTGGAAGAACACACCTTCATCTGTGTTAACAAAGAAAACTATTGAAAACCAACAGACTAATTAAGGGTAATGATGAACAATTTTGATAAGCAATTATTTTTTAATATTGAAGTTTGCTACTGAAAAGAGTGGGGAGAGAGGACAGAGAAGCTCACCTTCTAGCTTTCTACCCAGAAAGAGAGAGAAGGAAACAGATCCTGCTTCATTTCCATTTCTTCTCCTACAAACTGTTTTAACATGTAATTGAACTGATACCTTTATTTCAAAAGAAAAAGAAATAATTATAGAGTTTGTTGGGATTATTTTCTGAAGAGAAGATATTATGCGAGCATGAATTCCATCGGTGATCTGAGGAGGAGCAAGCTGCTTGGACCATTACCCATCATTGTTGAATAGCAGAGTAATTAATTGGGCAAATACGTCTAGATCTGGCAAGTTCACATGTGCAATAAGTGGGCAGCAGCAACATACATATTCCTTTAAAGTGAATAAAATAGCAATAGTTTTACGTGCCTGTGTGCTATATCAGATGCCTTTTTTTCCTGTTGACTTTACCCATTCCAGATTATTTCGTCCATCTTTACATACTCCCTTGAAAGGGGGCTGTTTATTACAAAGGAAAAAATGATCTGCAGATGAGCAAGTTTGATTCGTATGTGTCAGTTTATTTTTAAAGGAATAAATTTGGTTAACTATTTCTTCACTAACTAATTTTAAAAGTAATTCGATATTTGCACTCAAATGTGTTAAATCAGCATGAGAAAAAGAACCTTTTTTATGTTCCCAAAGGCTTCTCAAATAACCACCAACGCCTTCTAATTACTATACAATATTAATGTAAAAATTTAATTTTTCATTTAAAAGTTATCTGCAAATATAGAAAATAAGGCACAACATTTGCCCTGGATAAAGTGATAAAGGATATTTGGCCACCACCTTCTTAAAATATCTCTATAAAAGTATAGACAAAAAATATAGCACTTTATTTGAACATTACCAAAAAAAAAACTGACAAGGTTTAGAGAAAGTACTCACTATTGTTATTGTTTTTAATGTAAATCATCTCCGATGGTTAAATCTAAATGTAACAAGAAAGCTTAGGTCTTGATTTCAAAAAACTCGATTCCCCAGCATCCTTACCTCTCAAGAGGTTAAATGATAATTTTTTTGTTGTTGTTCTGATCACATTTTAATCCAGATAACAGGGAACCCACACTTCTAATTCAGACTTTCTGGTAAGGCTCAGCTTGTCACAATGTATAGCTTTCTTTCCTTTGATAAGGTCAGTTTGCCAAAAAGAACAAAGTGCATATGAGTAATACATTACTCAACCACTTGTATACATACATCTATTTTTCTTACCAGGTCTCACTATTCAGAAAGGTACAGACATGGCACCATGATAAAAAGGGTCATTTAAAAGACTTCGCAGAGGCTCTGTACTGTGAAGGATTGAATTTTCACTTGAATGCCTACATTTTCACATCTTTTTCTTTGCAGAAATATTCCTTTTGAATGGCAGACTGCAATTGGGTAGCTTTTTTTTTTTTAAGTCACTGACCAGGAATATATAAAATATTAGAAGGCATTTGTCCCAGTGGAGGAACACAGTTCACTGAAAAGTACTGGGTGGTTTTTAAGGAGGTTATACAGCTTTGCCTCTTCAGATTGGAGGGCTTCCTTTGACAAGAGCCTCAAGTTCAGCCAAGGTGGAACACCAAGGTATTCCACTTCTAAATGATAGACAATTTAAATAACTTGTGAAATCATTAGCCCCAAAGCCATCTATCTGGTAATTTTTCATAATTAAACCCAATGTATATTTTGAGGACCACACAATACTGATTCCAGTTTTCTTTCACCTTTCTATCTACTTCACCATTTGATTAGACTCTTATGAGAAATACACTCATGACTAATTTTTAAAACTTCTCATTTTCCCCTAGTGGTTTTAAATATCCCAAATTCACTTGGATTCTCTGTGGAGTGTGTTAATTCAGTTCAGCTGAATGCAACAAATATTTCTTGAACTACTACTACCAGTAAGGTGTTCTGCCAGGACATGGGGAGATATAAAAATGAATAAGGCATCTTCGCCACCCTTAAGAATTCTACAATCTAATGGAAAAAGTATAAAGTGCACAACCCTAATAAACAATAGACTATAATGATTGAGAACAGAAAGTCACAAAATTTCATCAGAGCAAATCATGGACATTTCTTCTGGCTGAATCAAGGAAGAATTCCCAAAGGAGAAACTACTTAAACACAGCATTGAAAGAATTCAATTGGGACACCAGTAGAAGAGGGACAGGGATGGTCTGATAGAATGATACATCCAGGTAGGAAAATGGCAAGAGAAAAAGCATCAAGATGGACAAATGAAACACATTTTTGTGTGACACAGAGTACCTGGAGTGGGTATAATGTGAGTTGCTTGAGGAGGAATGATGGAAGTCAAGAGTGAACAACTCCATTGACACTTGATGACTTTGCTACGAAGTTTGGAGTTTGGTTGTGATTCTATAGGCAAAAGGGAATTTTTGAGCAGGGAGTGTCTATCAGCACTGTGATTTGTATAGCTTATAAAGTATTCTTTCTTCTCATGTATAATTTATCTGTTTTTGCCTATACTACTAAAGATTTTTCTTGAACTTTAATTCTCTTTTCCCCCCTCTCCTGTTAAAACTAAATCAGAGAAATGTAGAAATCACAGACAATCTATGTCACATACAAGTATTCATGTCCATTGGGGAACCAAACTAAATTGTTAAGAAACTCTGTAGTAACAATAATGATTTTGTGACTCTAAGTCTAGTGGAAATTGCATATTGTTATTTTATAAAAATACTCAGAATTACTTCTGAGTTATATGGAATCAAAAACAATTTTAAATTCTTTCAAAAGCAGAACAAGGATATCTTGTTCATATTCTATAACAACACTGGATGAAGAGATATTGCTCAGGCTTTTAAGAAATAAACTTGCAGGCCTATCTTAAGAGTGGACAATTTTATCTCTAATGTTGACTTTTGGAAAAGTTAAAAGGAAAACAATACATCGATCTGTCCATATACAATGTTACCACACTGTTTAAATGCAATGCCCACTGAGCCCCAACCACCGCCATCCGATTCTCTTCCTAACTTTTCATAGCTAACTGAAAAGGTGCCTGCATTTTATAACTTCAAGCTCTGATTAGTAAAGATAGATATAAATTATCCCTTTCTAAATTTTATATTACTCTTAGTTATGGAAAATTAAACTAATTCTATTTTGGAAAAAAAAAGACTTGAAATGGAAAGAAAAAATGGCAGCAATGACAAATTTTAGCTCAATAAGGTTTTTAGGCAAAACAGGTAATTGTGTATGATATTAATAAAATTAGAAGGTGGGCTAGAGCTATTCTGAGGGCCTAGCAGATCAGTAGTGTACATGGGTGAATGACTGATCAGACACAGTCTAGTCATTTTGGTGTCACGTGTTTTTTATCCAATCAATTGCTAAATATTTAGCTATTATGACAGCTGAAGCAAATGATTTGACACTAAAATAATTGAATTACTGGCTCCACATTCATACTCAGTATTTGGAGTGGGCAGACACAATGGGAAAGTGTGTCTTTCATAAGACGATCGAATAAGAAGAAATGCTGTTCTTTCATTTATGAGTAAGAATAGAAATATTTTTGTATGTAAGCTTTAAAACATAGCATTAGTCTTTTGCAATTTCAAAACTAGGAAACCATTTTTTTTTTAATCTGAAAATAATGGCCTTAATTTAGATAATCTGTCTTGTCTTGAGATATTGACCTCAGTGTACAAAATCATATTTCTCATTATACTGAAAATTGCTACAACTAGAAATTACAATCTGGAAAGAGAAAAGAATTATGATCCCTATGAAGGTAATATATTGACAGATATTGAAACTAGCAAAAAAGGCTGGATGACTCATATTTTCCAGTTTTATGAAATGTCTTATACTGTCCTCAATGTAACATTCTTAAATCTAGATATCCATGTTAAGTTCTAAACTTATTTTGTCTTGAAAGAGATATAGTTCAACTAGGGATTTCTATCTTTACTTAGATCTCCAGATATACATCTGATGAGGATGGCAATACCTAGTACATAGTCATTCTTCTTAAGAATTCTAAGATTTGTATATTCCTTGGTACCCTGAAGCCCCCTGGAATCTCTACCTCTCCTAGCCCAGAAGAGCTATTTAATCTACATCATATTCTCTTATTGGATGTATTATCAACACATCTTATGCCTGCCATGAACTGTCTGCTGAGGAATGGTAGATGTCTTGCTCCAAATTATTTTTGTAAGATTCCCACTTCTCACTCCTTCCTAGCTTATAGTAGATTTCTCCTTCTGTCCCTTAGACAATTACAGTACCACTAATAGTGGGCTGCTTACATAGAATAATTCAGAGACTTCTCTGATTTCCAAAAATATTTGATTAAGTATAGGTTTCCCTGGTAGTTTACATGTAACCTCCAAGTTCAGGAAATTGCCACTCTGTCCTTCCAAAACCTGTGGACTGAAATATGTAAATATGATAAAATCAATTATTGGATAGCTATTAAGAACAAGATGTAGATAGTCCTCAAATTACGATGGTGTTACAACCCAATAAACCCATAAACTGAAAATATCATAAATCAAAATGCATTTAATACATTTAATACATCTAACCTACTGAACATCATAGCTTTGCCTAGCTTACCTTAGACATTCTCAGGACACTTACATTAGCTTACAGTTAGGCAAAATCATCTCACTGCCCCTGGCCAGCATCATGAGAGTACCCTACCACACATTGCTAATTCAGGAAAAGATCAAAATTTAAAATTCGAAGTACAGTTTCTACTGAATGCTAACCATTTTCACACCATTGTAAAGTTGAAAAATCATAAGTCAAATAATTGTAAGTCAGAGACATCTGTATTGTGTTTGACAATGTATGAAATACAAATCAAGATCTTATAGGTCTTGTATAGGGGCAAGAGGGGAAGGATTTGTAGTCAGATGATTTGTAGTCAGAGTATGAGATCCAGTTAACACTTAGAAGATCTAATATGGGGTAATACACTTAGCCTTTCTAAATCCTATTTCCCTCTTTTATAAAATAAAGATAACAATATTCTCTATAACACAGGATTGTGGAGACATTTAAAGATGATAATGTATACAAAAGTTCCTTATAATAGTAAACTATTCAATAAACATCAAGAAGCATAGCCAGGATCCTCTGGGAGGGATGGCCTGAATTTAGGGATAAGCTGAGTGGAAACAAGGATTTGTCTTGGGAAAGCTCCATTCCTTAAATAATAAGGGAGACAAGAAAAATACCAATTCCCTCTAGAGGTAGCAGAAAGTTCCCAAGGCTTCCTGGTTTTGCTATAAGGAGTAAGAAGAAACTTAAGAAAGATGTCAGCTCCTAGTAAAAAAAAAAAAGTTTCAAGTCCTAGGCTTGAGAACTGGCAAAGACAGCCTCTCTACACAACACTAGTATCAAAAATTAGAAGTAGCAATACCTTTCATCCAGCTTCACTTCAATGGCTTCACTCTATGGTCCCACAGAAAGACAAAATGGGAGAGCATAGCTCTGTGCCTGGAACTTGAAAACATAAGCAGACTAAAGAAGTAAAAGCAGCACTGAAAGAAAAAGAAGTAACTAAAACTAGAAGTAACTAGAAGAAGAAACTTAGGGAAGAGTTCCTGAAATTATTCCATTGAGGCCTCAGGATCATGAATGTGTTTCATTACTGGTGACTCCTTTTCTTTGATTTGACCCTTTGGCTGGCAAAGCTTGGAAAGCACCTGATACTTACAAGAACTTTGAGGTAGAACTTTCTTTATAGATGTTTAACATGATTAGGACAAAAGAATATCTTTGTGTATTATATTCACTTTCCAGAAGAATCCTGATTAGAATCAATTTTGGAAGGATAATTAATAAAATCATTTGTATTCTATTCTTACTGATAGACATATTTCCCGTTAACATACTTTAAGAAAATCACCTAGTCCTTGTCTTTCTGTGACTCAGGAATCCGAAGACAATCCATACCTAGTACTTTGGTTTCAAAAAGCCCAGATTCATACATGATTGGCTGTACTTGCCATTAGGAAGAAGATTCTCAAGGACTAGGATTGTCTAACATGAGCCAATTGGAAAAGTGAAAGAGGTTAGGAGAGCTTTTGGGAAGATAGAGCAAGGAAGGGGCCGGGCAGGATCTTATAGGTTCTGCAGGTGACAAGAATAGAGCTTTGGTTCCATGTAGCATCACAAAGAGGTGTCTAGACCTCAGATGGAGGCAGTTAGGGCAGTACCTGAAGAGAGTGGACACTAGGTTCTGAGTCTCCAATTTGGAGCAATGCTGCTACCTGCCTTTAAGGGACCTTGCTGTCTCAGGCAATGAACATATCATGGGGCCAATATGGACTGAAAAATACATGGTGCTTTATTGAACAGTCTGCAATGGGTAGGACCCTAGAATTCTTACATGACCTAAGGAGTAGAAGCTTCTCAAATTACCACTAATACTGACTTGTCCTTCATCCAATTAGGAAGCTGTTTAAAGCAGTTTTATCTGCTTTAACAAAAGTAAAATTTTAAAAGTGGCAATTCTTAAACTCTGTGAGTTATAGAAGATAATTTATACCTACTATGTCATAAAGGGTTTCAATATTTTTAGGTACCCACATATTAATAGTGACAGTGTAGTAGACAATGATTTATATTTTTGAATGTCTCAGTAAGATAGGTATTGCTACAACAACGTTACAGATGAGGAGAATAAAACTCAGAGATGTCATTTTTCTTGCTTCAAGTTTCATAACTCATAACTCATAAAATCATGATTTAAGCCCAGGTCTCAAGCTGGAAAGTCAAGTTTCTGCCATTAACTATACTATTTCCCTAAAGTACAGTTTTTAGAGAACGATATGGCCAATGATAGGAATGGGTCAAAGGAGAAGCTATTCATTCATTAAGTAATTCGATTAATACTTACTGAGGTCTCCTATGGGCCAGACATTGTTCTGGGGGCCAAGGAAACAACAGCAAACAAAACTGGCCCTTGTGGATCTCACATTTTAGTAGTGGGAACTTTAGGAGGAGACATTAGAAAAAGACAAATACATAATATGTCAGATGGTAGTATGTGATAAAAATAAATAAAGCAGTGGAAGGGGGACAGAAGGTGATAAGGTGCTGTTCTATTAATGATTGGGGAAGACATCTTTGATGAAACAACATTTAAGTGAATTGTGAGGTCTTTGACAGAAGTGAACTAACCGTGAAGAACAGAAGGTGAAGCTTCTGGGCAGAGGAAACAGAGGCCCTGGAAACAGAAGATACTTGGTATGTTAAGGAACAGAAAGGATGCAGGGTTACTGCAGGGGAGGCAGAGAAGCATAGAGAGAGAAATAATAAGGTCAGGGTTGAGTGACAGGCCACATTCTACTCAGAAGAACTCAGTATCTTCTTTGACTTGACTGGTATAGTTCAGATCTGCGCAAAAGTATTTTTTAATGTCCTCAACCAATTTTGGGTTCTGATGAACGTGGAGCAAAGATCTTGATGCATTTTTATACTTACTTTGTAGGCATTGTTTGAGTCATTTTCTGTTGAAAAAGTCAAGTAGAATCACAATGATTATTTTGGTTGCCTTATGAGATCAAATTAATGATCTCTCAATTCAGTGTTTGCTCTCTGAGAGGGGTGTATCTTGCAGAAAGGACAATTTTCACTCATGATAACTAAGCACAAATGATCAGGCATGACTATCAGACATAGTGAAATATGACTTTAAACAAAGCCAGGAACACATGTCTTGGACTTCTCATTTGGAACCTGGAAATCTTATACTTTCTAAAAATAAATCTTACCTTGTTATTTAGTTTGTGCCAAGTGATTATACTTAGATTTGCCTCTGCCTCAATCCACTATGCTTTATGAGAGCAGAGTAAATTTTCCAATGGGGTGAAAAAGATTTAAATAATATCCCATTCTGGTAGTTTAGTGACATAATGTTAATTAGGAAAATGACAAATAGAAAAGTTAATTTTGATTTTACATGACCTGCTGTGTATGTCAGCTTCCAGTTCACCCAACTTGTATCCTTCACTTCTTGCACAGATCAGGTATTCCATGTAGGGATGCCATCTGAGTAGAAAGTAAATGATCTATCCTCTCACCAGTGCCTAAGGAATTTCAGGGGTAACTTCCATTAACCTTGATGGATCTTACACATAAAAAGCCTTGAATGTCAATGGGAGACTAGACTCCAAAGAGTTTCTTCTACTTTCTTTGATATTGTTCTTTTAATCAAAGAACGACAATGAAGCATTTATCATCAGAAATTATACAGAAGTATTTTAAAACTTTAAGTAGAACCAATAAATGATTCACTAAAAGTGTCAAAGATGATTATTACAGACACTGTCAAAAATATTTATTGATTAGAAACAAAAACAAAACACAACACAGTAACTGCTTCTCCCATTCCTTTTTTCAATCCACAAGTGTTAAGATAAATTTCCTTAGAGAAATAAATCATCTGTGCCAACATTTGTCACATGCCTCTGTTCTGAGTGTAGCCTTAAAACACAGTTTTCCAGCACATTACTACTATGTGTCTGAAAGTTACCATGGTGCTCTGCACTTTGCATCACTATTAAGCTCCCTTCTCATGGGAAGCACTACTGTGAGCCTCTTAGTCTCAAAACTATGCCCATTTCAATATCAATAAGATAAATATTAAATACATTGAGAGGAAGGACAGCACCTCTTGCTCTCCCACTATATCACCCCTCACTTACTTACTCAGTCATCAAGCACAAGAGCTTATTGACCCTATTGATAGGAAAGGCCACAGAGGATTGCAGAATTTTGAAAATTAGTTTGTGTCCCCTGTGAGCTATACAGTAATTTATACTTAATAGGAATTATAAAGAGGTCTTCCACCAAATTGTGTCAGAGAGGCAATGGGTTAATAAGATATGTGAACTTAAATTCCATAGAGAGGAGGCTGAAAGCCCCACTCGAAAGAAATGGATGCATGAGGGAATGCAGGAAATGTGGTGAGGGAATTGTGGAAAGGGGTGAGCAAAGAGAGAGAAGCCTCTGAATTGGTCAAAGGCAGTGTGAAGCCATTGCCAAAGCAGGCGACTTTAGTAGAGAGCAGACAATTTGATTTTTAAAAAATCAGTCAATTTAATTGCTGATGGGTTTGGCCTCTCTAATGGTGGGGAGAATAATGAGACAAATTGTTAGATGTCAGAGTAGACAAAAATATTCAGTTAACTGACACGAGTTCTTCATTTTCCGACAGACTGTTGTGGTTTATAAATGCAGCATTAGTACGTGAATGTATGTGGCTGTGTGTGTACACACATGCTTGTGTGAGTGGGTGGGAGAGAAAGAAGGGAGGCAAGAAGAGGTCCTTATCATGAGGCGAGCCTGCGATAATGGCATACAAGACTTCAGTTTTCCTGAGGTTTATAGTCCTAACTTTATGTTAGTGATCTTTGCTTAGAAAACAAAAATTAGATATCTAAAAAAGTTAAGTTGTTTTAGATCATGATGTTTTAGTTTTGAATATGGCATGTTATGTTATTGGTAGTAGGTAAGATTATCTTTCATACCCTACCCCAAAGGAACTACACATGCACAGAACATTAATGGGCCTATGTCATCGTACTGTATATTAGCAGTGCAAAATACTTTCAGAATACAAATTCTCAAAAAACAAGGGGAAAAGTCCTCTAAAACTATTTCTCTCTCTCTCTGTCTCTGTTTCTCTCCCTGTGTCTCTCTCTCGTTTTGTTATAATCCTTAAAGCTGACTCTGGTTAATCCAGTGAGAAGCAAAGATGGTAGCACAAAGTCTTGGCTGCTTAATCATTTGTTCTCCCAGGAACTTTAAAAAATAATGGGCGATCATAGCAATTGCTTCAAATTACAGCCATTTTAAAATAAACTGATATTATTAATGATTTTTATATCAACAAAGATATAGCCATTAATAACTAATAAAAGTTTGTTCAATGTTGATTCATTCAAAATAATATGTAATTCAAAGTCACTTGTAGTTCTTACTGATTAGGTGTTATGCTTTCTTTAAAAAATATGGACTAATCTGGAATAATTTAACCTCAAATCAGTTAAGTAACGTTGAATTCTGGTGTGTTATTTGCTGAGTTAATAAGAGTTTGCTTTAATCGGTCCTAACTTCACCTTTGATCCTGAAAGAATCCCAGATATGCACTTTGGTGGTCTTGAATGGATGACAGTCTGCTGTAGATTCTCTTTCTCTGCCACCCATCTTCTCCCACTATCCAATCCCATTTTTCACTGAAAAGAAAGACTAACACAGCTTGCTAAAGAAGCTGCGTGGTGTGGTGGTTAAAAGTATGGACACTGGAGCCAAACCGTATGGGATTGTAATCACCACTTAACCACTTCCTTGCTGGAAGAACTTAGGCAAGTTACTTAATCATTCGGTGCCTCAGTTCATTCATCTGTAAACTGAGGATGATAAGAAAGGTACATGATTGATAGGGTTGTCATGAAGATTAAATAAGTTACTGTTTATAAGGTGAGCAGAGGGTGCCTAAAACATAGAAAAGTCCATGTTAGTATTTAAAATAAATAAATGTTCTCAGCAAACGTGATGTTACTGGGGAATTATGATTACTTTAAATGACCGTAAAAGAATAGCAGGTGTCAGAGAGGAAAAAGTCCAAGCTCTGCCCTTCTGGCACTCTTCCACTTCATTCTGATCTCACTTGAGCCCAAATGCCTTGAGACTTCATTATGCACAGGAAGGGTGTTTTTCTGAACCTTCCCCCAACTCAGAAAGAAAAACAGCTGTTGCTGTTACAAATATCTCTTCAATTAACACTAAATTTGCAATTTCAGATCTGTGTAGACAGATTTCTTATATGGTCTCAAGTTAGAAAGAAAAAGAAAAAACACATCCCCAAATTTACATATCCTCTAATATTAAATATGTTCCATGTATGTCTGCCCTGTCTCCACAAAGAATTGAGCAGTTATCTATTTCTTTAAAATGAAGTAACAAAGGTGAAGCACGATGTATATTATTGTTTTTCATAAAAGAGTAACTGTCTTTCTCTGAAAGATTTTTTTCCCATGGAATTAACTTTATTTTCCCATGCTCCTGACAATGGCCTAGAATAAGGCATTGATACTCCCATGCTGATGACCTCTTTTACACATAAAATCCAAGTTCAATTGTATTTTTTACTCTAAGTTCAATATATATAGTAAAATTACCCTGCAATTTCTTGTTATGAATGAGTAAATCTGAGATATAAATTTTTTAATATCTCACAAATCAAATATGGTAGAAATAGGGTTGTATGGGAAAATGGATCCATGGAAACATCAACACATTTGTGCAAATTGCCAAAAAATATTCTTAATGAAAACCAATTTGTAGGATATTATAACTAATTTTTCACACTTCAAGGAGCTATAGTATGAATATTGCCCCAAATATTCCATCATTTCAAAGAGATTTTTTTTTAAATCATGCTTGAATCCGTGATAGAATGAAAGCTCATAAAACAGAAGTATTTTCCTAGAAATAGCTAGTAAGAGAAAATGTGTATTTATAGAGAAAACTATTTACTTAAGCTTTAAGTTTTAAAGCTTAACTTCCTATATATTATTGACCACTAATGATATAGTATAAATCTTGGGGAAAAAAATCAAGGAGAAGCGAGAACATAGAACACTAACCATCTGGCTTGATTTCTCAGCTTCTCTCAGTATCAGTGGTCCAGAGGCCCTGCTCTTTGCCAAAAATAAAAAAAGGTAATTCCATCCCTGAGCAAGAGCAAAGAATGCTTCCTTGTGTCTCTCAGCACAGCGGAGGGAAGTTTTTGGTATATTAAGAGTGTGTCTCTACCGTTTATTGAATTATTTCTGTGTGCCAAGATACTGCCAAATGTTTGACACACCATCATCTCATTGAATCCTTACAATCATCATTCCCATTTTACAAAAGAAGTCAAATAAGGTCAAGGACACACAGTGATAGGACTGGGAGAGGAACCAGCTCTGCTTACCTCCAGAGATATCTGAATCATTAAACTGCTTCTCTTCAACACAGGTTATCTAAAGGGCACTCATTTATGAAAGGGCGAGAAGATCAAATTGAACTTTCAAATTCCACATCTCCTCTACATGCTAAAACTAAATATTTTATTGCTATGTACTGAAAATATTAAAACATGAAAATTGCATTGTGCTTTTTATAATGCTAGTGATTTCTGGGCTATGAAAGACAATAAATGATAATAATAACACCTTTACCACCATCTAAAAGGAATAATTTCTACTGCCATTTACTAGGCATTTACTTTAAGTACTTTGCTAAGCACTTTACATGTATTATTTCATTAAAAAAAGAACTAGCCACAAATCTCACAATCTAAATCTCAAACTAAATTGAAACATGTATATATATTTTTTCAAAAGTGGAAAATGTGGACACAATTTTGTATTTCCCTGACTCTACTCTCACTTCAAGAGGACAGATTTTCTATTGTCCAAAGTCCGGTTCATACAGGTCTGAACGATTAAATCTATACCTTGATCCTGAAGAACGTGCAAAAGGTATTGAAGTCAGTTAGTAAAGATCGAGCAAAGTAAGACTTAGGTCAAAGACCCAACTTATGACTAATTAAAATAAATTTACTTTTATTTTTTTCACCTGCTCATGCCAGGTGGCAGAGGATAGATATAATATGACTTATATGCTTCTCTCAGCATTTACCTGTTAGCAGGCCAGCATACTGTCGCCTTGGGCTGATGGGGAGAGTAATTCTGCCATCCTCACTTAATGGTACATTAGGGGAAATGAATCTCCTTCTGGTTTTGGGGGGATACTCATTTATCAGATGATTTATTTACAGTGCATTCTGCATGACAAGTAAACAAATATGTTATTTTTGCCCACTGTAGTTAGATTTTAAACATGAGAAAGAGACAGAGTAAGTGTCTTTCTAGGATATGCGAGTAGCTCTGACAACAGCTTTGGAAAATAAAGGAACTCCATTACGAGGCGTTTAGCAAGAACTGATTTACATACTAGAGTAGATCTTTCATGAATTCTGCCAACGTAGAGAGGAAAGGGGAGGGAAAAAAGGTTCCAATTGCATGCTACCACTGTGCATGTTGATGAATCCCCCAGCACATGTTAATTAATGCCCTATTGTGTTTGGCAGACTACCAGGGACTGTGATTGTACACGAGCTGATCCTTTAAATGGAGAGTGGCTTACTCTATATTGAAAAGAAAAAAGATTTGTATTTGTATAAGCCACAGCTATTCCTTAGGAATAAGTGTTTTGCTTTTAGTGCAATTAAGAGAGAAGAACTGCCATCTATCACAATATTTTATCATTACATGTAAAATAAAATCCTCAACCTCAGTAAAGTAAGTAAAAAAATTACAGAAATGTCATTGTTTTTAAGGGAAAATAACATTGCTCCCATTGTCCTATCCAAATCAGTGTCCAAATTTTACTCACAAATGGTGATAATGAATACTGTTATTTACCATCTTGTGCTCTGGATGAAGCAGAGGATTGTATTCAAGAAATTAAAAGGAAATCCTCATAATAAACACGTGGCAATCTTGGAAAAATTAAATAAATAATGCCATCTGGCAACAGAGGTGAATTAAATAGAGAAAAAGAACTGGGAGATGCAAATTCCCCAGTCTTCAAGCATTCAGAAACCTTTTATCTTGCTAGAATTTTATCTTTAATCGTGGAAAAAAAGATTGACTAGTCACTCAGCTCTCATTTTCTTATTTGTTTTAATTTGCTTTTTTATCTTGCTAGAATTTTATCTTTAATCGTGGAAAAAAAGATTGACTAGTCACTCAGCTCTCATTTCTTATTTGTTTTAATTTGCTTTTTACTACTTGCACTGTAAAGAGCTGATAAATATTGAATGTCTTAAAGCATGAGTGGCCTAGAAAAATAAATTGCCTTATATTATTGCTCCTTATGAATAAAATTGACTTATCTAAGAAGTTGCTGCCATAGAGTCCAAAAAAGATATTGCAGCCAAATCAATTAATTGTCTTTCACCACTCTTATTCAATAAGCCTTGGCTTATTGAAGAACCCACCTTTTTCCTAATCTACATTGCTTTAGCTGAAATAGACTGAAGTCTTTTTTATTTGTATTTTTTCCTTAATGACTTCAGTCATTTTGGATCCTTTGTATGCAGAACTCCCTCCAGACTTCCGCAGTACATTTAAACTTTATTTAAATCGTGATCTTCAAAGTGGAGTACAAGAGCCACCTAAACCAGAATCGCATGGGGGCGTTTGTTTAAAACATAGTTCTGGCCATGCCTCCAGACACTCTGATTCAGTAGCCTAGGACAAAAGTCAGAAATCTACATTTTTAATAAATACCCAAGTGATTCTGATCATTTAAACTATTCTATGTGCTCTTCTTTTAGAGTTAAGTGGCTTTGTTTTTTAAATTCACCAGCTCTTCTTTTTGCCACAATGCTCGATTTCACTGGACGAGTGTCCCTAGGGAGTATGATGTCATGAACTCTGAGATGGCAATGTCTGTTCTTCTGGTCTGAGGCGTTTGAGAACCAATACCATAATGGCATTTAACTCAGAGTGCCAGGACTGAAGGCCTTCTTTGCCAGTGGAAAAGTGCCACCAGGCTGTGGGAACATGAAAATTCAAGAATAGAGCAGAGATCATCACAGAGTGAACACAGAGATTTGATGTGCCCTCCAATCTTTGGGAAAGCTTTTTTGGGGACGCCATTAGCCTTACTAATTTTTATCTCATGTTTTTATCAACCTAGGTATGCAACAAACTAAGGGTACAAAACTCCAGCCTTATAAAATAGATCTATTATTGATTTTTCTTGCAATATAAGAAGATTCTTGGGCCTATTAATGAATTACAGCAATAATTTGTTGAATATTTTCTATGTGCCAAGCAAAATCTAAGTGTTTCATATATATTACATCATATCTTTTCAGCAATAATCCTTCGAGATAGGTATTACAACCCCCCCCCCCGCCCATTTTATAGATGAGAAACTAAAATTCAAGAGAAAAACTGGTTTACCTGAGGTCCCTAGTTACCAGATTAGTCTGACTCTTCAAGGGCCTGTGCTTAACCAGCCTCTAAACTTAAGTGGGTTTTCTCTTTTCTTTCTAATCATCTAGTCTTTGTGCCTCATGTCTTTGAAATAAAGTCTAGGTTGTATATGAGCATCTGCTTCCTTTGGGGGTGCTTCTGGCTACTATTACTATATTATAAGTTCTTTGAGATGAGAACAAACAGATTGAGCCCCACCTCTGGGTTTCCTTGCCAGCACTGTCAGATCCACAGTACAATGGTGATGTGCTCAGGCTAAGTAAGTGAGGCCCTGCCGCTCTATTTTAGGACTCAGAGCTCTGACAGAGAGCTTACCGTTACACTAGCGCACAATATGATTACAATAGATGAAGTCCCTTTCAAGGGAAGCCAGAGCCTATACCCTGCCAGCACTTTGTTTAATGAGCCCAAGACAAAAATAACAACATCTAATGGGCAGGGACGCTGAGCGAATGGCATAAAACGGTCTTTACAGAGTACAACTCTGAAATACAAAGTAAAGCAAAGGCAAACTGAGAATTGATTTTTAAAATCCCACTTTGCCCCAGATAATCATTGCTTTACATAGAGGATTTCTTTCTTAAGTGTATCCCATAGTTCTTCAAAGTAGATTGACTGTCTTCTCATCAGGCTTCTCTACCTCTGTATTGCTGCTCACGCCACTGCAGTCATTGGGAAGCCTCCCTTATGCAGATATCTCCTTTCCCGTACTCTGCCTGTCCAGGGACATTTCTTTAAAGATGATGGACAATGTGGCTATGAAAGTGTGTTCTTACTCTTTTAAAAAGAAATCTATGCAAGGAGATTTAGGGCTGAAAATAGGTTCTAGCACCTGAGTCTTCTCTTTAAGTCCACAACAAATCTTGATGCTTTATTTGTTTTTGCACACTCTTGACCTGGCTTTGGTCATAATTCTGATTCCAAAATTCATTCCATTCAGTTCTTACAACCACTCATCCTCATAAGTGAGTATTGGATTCTGATTCTGCCCCTGGAAACCACAATTCTTTCCTGGAGTGGCTCTGATGGCTGGCTGCTATTAGTTTAGCATCATCCCTCAAATCTCTAGATCCACTTTCATTTTCCCTCAATCTACAGCTAATGTTTGATTCAAGAACTGTGAACTAATGGTCACCCTTAACCAAAATCTTGCCCAATTATTCAGGCAATAAGTGATTTATTCCTCCCTGTTCTTGACTTAAATCTTTTTTTTTTTTTTTATGACATTGATATCGCTTGCTATGTAAAGACTATTTGTATATTTGTATTGATATATCTAGTTCTATCAGCTCCTTGGTGTTAGAGACCAGGCTTTATTCACTTTTATATTGCTCATAGTGTTCTGAATTAATAATAATGTAATAATATCAGATAACATTTAGTGAACCTCTAACATGTTCCAGGCACTGTGCTACAAGTTTTTTTTACTCTTTGTTTTAATTCTTGCAGGCATACTGTGAAGTAGGCATTATAGTTATTAACACTTAATAAATGAAAACATAAAAGCTTAGGTAGTTTCAGAAGTTTGCCCAGATTTACACAGTGAGGACATGCGTAGTCAGGATTCTAAATCAGGTCTGCCTAACTTCAGAACAAGAACCTTAATCATTGTACTGGAGATTTAGATCCATTTACACATAGAGTAAACTGTTAAAATATAAAACTATTTAATGTTTCAAGTAAATACATTACAGGCCCAATATCTTTAAATACCAAAAGAGGTCTTTTTTTCTCTGACTCTACAATATTTAAGGAATTTATGACATTTAGAACTGACATGTAAAGAAAATTTCCATTAAGGATGTAAATAAAATGAGATTCAGTCAACCAAGTTGGACAGCTAATGGAAAGTGTGATGGGTGATAGTAAACACCCATATTTGTTGAGTTAAAAAAAGATTGAATTAATGAACCATTCAATCAATGAGCAAAAATTGAAAATCAGCCTATATACTAGCTACTTTAAAATAATTTCTGAAAATGTATAAAAAATCTGGAATTAGACCTACTATCAATGGTATATAATGCTGCAAGAAATAAAATATATATGCTAAATGATCCCAACAAAATCTCCATAGTGAAATCACACCTGATATAAAATCCTAGAGTTAGCAGCTCAAGCATGTCATTGGTTTATCACAGAGATGGCTAATCCTAATTAACCACAACATTGTAGATTAAATGGAATGTAACATTTATGTATAGTACTTTGGCACATAAAAGGAACTCAGTAAATGTCAGTTCTCTTCTCTTATCCTATACCTTCCTATCTTATTCATTTAGTGGAATGGCTTCAACTAATTATATCTTCCTGAGATCACACTTCCTCTAGGTCTTAGACAACTATCGTAATGGTGGAAATCATAGCTGGCTTTTTCAGAAGTCTTCAGTTCCATCAACAAGGGACAAAGAGTATTTGTGGTAATTTCCTCTCTCAATAGATATCTAAAGGGAACCCTCAAATAAAGGTAGTGCCTGTTCTTCCTCTAGGCCTTCTAACTCTCTTCAGGGGAAAAGAAGGGGATTGAGAGTTACAGCAAAACCCTGCTTCCTCAAAAGTCTCAGCTACAACCACAAGTGTCAAGGCTTTGGACTTGGACTATTCACAGCTTCCCCAGACCTCATGGTCTCTGCCAATAGGAATCTAGAGGGAAGCCTTGACACTCAAATCTCCTATTTAACTATATTACACTTATTGCTTTGCTGTCATGCTCTGCTCTAATATACTAGGACTAATCACATTATTCCCATTATCCCTAACTACATCAGTTATCAAATAAAGCCCAGGATCTCAATCATCCCTCATATCTGTCACTTTCTCATAGGGTTCTGCATACCCTCTGACCTGTTCCCCTCTCTCACTACTCCCCAATGCATGAAATCCTTCCACTGTGCCCTCTGGAATTCATGTCTGTAGTCGACAAAATCCCCTAAATCCTTAACTTCTCTGAACACTCCCTTTACATATTTTACTTTAATGGAAATCTGGCTTTTTCTTGAGAAAGTTGCTTTCCTTATAATGTCTCTAAGGTAGTGGCTGGGTTTCTTGTTATTTGTTTATTTGTTTTTCTTTCACAATCTTCATACATCTGGAACTGGAGGTTGGGGTCACATCCTACGAACCATTCCTTCTTATTTGTCAGTGACAACCATATTGCTAAATCCAATGGTAAATTTGGGTTCTCATCTTTCTTATCATTAGCATTTGACCGTTGGTTCCTTCTCCTTGAAACTTTTCTTCATTTGTCTTTCAGTACACCACAGGCTCCTGATCTTCCTTCTATGACACAAAGTATTCCTTTTCAGTCTCCTCTGCTGGTTCCTCCTCAAATCTCCAACAAAGTAAATATTGGAGTTTTCCATGGCTCAATCCTTGGGTCTTTTCATTTCTCTATTTCATTTCTTCCATGATTTTGTCCAGTATCATAGATTTAATTACCACCTATATTTTGATAGCGTGCAAGTTTATACCTCTAAATTTCTCTTCTGATCTCTAGATTCGCATAGCTAACTGCCTACTCAACACCTCAAAAGGGTTCAAGAGATCTTGAACCCTTGGCCTCCCACAATCTATTTTGAATACATCAGAACAAAAAGTTTCTCCGAAGTAACAGAGCATGTCACAGTTCAGTTTAAAACCTGCAATGACTTTCTCTTCCACTCAGAGTGAAACCCAAATCCTTAGGCCTGGAGGGCCTCGTAGAATCTGGACCATGTTACCTCTCTGACTCCACCCATGACCACTCTCTTCCTCACTAATTCTGATCCACCCACATAGTTTATGTGCACCTACCTTAGGGCTGCTTGTTTGACCTGTAGAGATTTCCAACAGATATCTGAAAGTTAAATCCCTCATACCTTCCAATTTTTGCTCAAGTGTCACCTTCAAAAAAAGACTAACCTCAGCCTAACATCCCTAGTTCATTTCTCAACCCCTTCCCAGCCCCCACCACACTCCAAGCCCCCTTTACCTGGCTCTATTTTTTTCTTTTTCTTTTACATTATATTTATTCCCTTTCATATACGATAGCATTAACTTTTTTTTTTACATCTCTTGTTTGTTTTCTATCTTTCCTGCTAGATTATGAATTCCATAGATTTAGTTCTTTGTTGTTTTCTGATTTGTACCAGGAACATGGAAATATGCTTACTACATAGTATACTACATAATACTTATTTGTTAAATAAATGTTAGATTTTTATAGTGTTTTACAGTGTATGACAGCGGTCCCCAACCTTTTGGGCACCAGGGATCTGTGCTCCTATGAGAGTCTAATGCCCAATCATTTAAGGTGGAGCCGAGGTGGTGTCGCTAGCTCTGGGGAGCAGCTGCAAGTTTTTGCTCACTGGCCTGCCACTCACCTCCTGCTGTGAGGCCCAGTTCCTAACAGGCCATAAGCCAGTACCAGTCCTGGGCAGACCACTGGTGTATGGCATGCTGTCACGTGTTACAAAATTGTACCCTTGAAACTACCCTTTGCTATTGCTCAAACAATTGTTATTATTCCTTTTATTCAAATTAGGATGCTGAGGCCAGAGACAATATTTTTCTGACTCTTAAATTCATGTTTTTGCTACTTCGTATTGGTTATGTGGGCATTGTTCTTTAATATTTTGTTTAAATCATAGCATAGAACAATGACTTAAATGTTTATGGGACACTGTATGCTGTGTGCTGGTGATTATGCACAAACACAAAATATAGCCCAGGGCTGGGCAAACAAAGTTTTCAGTGAGAAGGATATGCCTGGGTCTTGATTCCTATAAAACAAAGTGTTTTTCCTTTACCAGCAGAGCCACGCACACCCTCATGTCAGTAGTTTCTTTTCAACTCACAAGCCACCTGGTATCCTCAATTGGTTTGACATGTTCAGATCAAGGTTTTGATCTTAGCATTACTCTGAGATGGCACCTTGGAAGGTGACTAATACAATTTTATTAAATTTAGATTTTGGTAATTTGCCAGCACTTACTCACTTGACTGGGGAGCAAGGGTCTCTTTGGTACTTCTGATTATGAAATTTAAATAATAAAGCTCTTACTGATTGCTCTTGAATACATAAAGCATATTATAGGCACAGCTTTATGATCAGTGACCAGAAGCAATCCTGTGGTTAGCTGGCAATCCCAGCTGAACAGAAATTTTTTCACTGGAAATTTCTTGTTTCTCTGAACCATGGTCAGAACCTTGCCTTTGGCTTCGTTGTTAAAAGCATTACTGCTCTTTAAGAAGCTACCCACTTACCTACTATGAAGGCATGTAGACCCTTACAGTCTTTGCAGTTTTAAGAGCTGTTACCCTTGTTTCTGGCTGGCTAATAATTTCTAAGATTCCACTCAGGCATTCTCTAAACTTTCTTTCTTTTTATTTCTGACCAGAGAGCACAGTTGAATTGATTCTAGTAATCAGTGAAGTTGTTTTGTAAGACTTGAAGTCGATTTGCGATAATTATTGATTCTTGTTTAGCGTGCAAAGGAACATGTTTACTGAGTGATCACTTCCTATGCATCACAGCTGTTTCAGGTACTGCGCACACATTAGCTGATACAGTTAGCCTTGCCATCACTCTAAGAGATAACTGTGCTCAAGGCCATTTTATAGATAAAGACATAGAGACTCAGGGAGGTAAGGTAAAGTTTCCTAAGGTCACACAGCTAAGAAAAGGCAGAGGAAAGATCTGAAACCACATCTCCAGACTGCCTCAAAATGTGTTGTCTACTGTTCTTTTGTACCGCACACATCTAAAACGTAGCCACACAAAACCCAAAGAACTATAGAAATAACAGATAAGACAATTTCAGATTTGAGAACCACAACTGTAAAATGCTAGTAAATAGAGGTCCTAAGCCAATCAAACCATTCCCAGAGGGGTCAGGCTGAGAAGCCACGGGAAACGACTCTTATCAGTTATCTTATGAATGATTAGCAATCAACCAGATATGTAGGAAAATAATTCAATTTGTTTGAAGTTAAAGTGGTAAATAGGATGTGGCCACTCAGACAGAAGAAAAAAAATTGAGACAGCTTTTCCACTGTTTCAATGCACAGAATGCTAACTAAATATTTATTATTGAGTAATATTTATCAGATATCAGATGAATATTTAATCTGATATATTTGTCTCAGTCAAACCTCCTGAACTCATGTGCCAGAAAAGAACTTCTGGTCTTCCTTCTCCTCTTTCCTTTCTCTTTCTTCTCTGCCTTCTCCATCTTCTCCTTTTCTTTTTTACACTGAAGTCCCTATTACAAATATGTTGAATGACCTTGAAATAGATAACGCTGTCTCAGGAATCATTGGTTTCCAGGTTTTCAGCTATGAATATGGAATTTTTATTACAGAGTCAAAGATCAGAAGAACATTTCTTTCAGTGTTTCAATTCCTTTTTCTTTTCTGGAATATCGAGGAAGCGTCTTGGCTCTGTTTTTTGGATTATAAAACACACTTTTCATAATTTCTGAATGCCAAACTTTAATTTTCCACTTAATCCTAGTGTATTCTCAACTCCTCAATATCCTTTTTTTTTGAATGTGCTCCAAATCTCTTATATGAACTTGACTTTCTTTTTGGTTTAGAAGAATCCTAATCCCAGACATGTTTAATTTGGTCATCATGATTTTCATCTTGTTTTTAATAAAATGTGAATGATTTTAGATGAGGCATATGCTGTACTGTAAATCACAGTCCTAACACCTCTCTATTGTTTAGTTTCTGACTCCTTCCTACATTTATGATACTTGCTTAGGCCCTGAAGGCATTTCAGTTTGTAACTCTTATTTAAATGAAAATCAACAGCAATATGATTTAATGATGGTTCAAGATGTCTTTAAAAATATGCATATAGGTTCATCACACCGTATATGTCACATCACATTTTATATCTTTATGATCAGGTAATACACCAAATATATTCTTATTCATATTTATTTGAAAGATTCTTTGACATTTTAGCAACATTTTTTTCTCTAAAATGGATTTGAATTTTACAGGGTCATTTTTGGAAGAAGAATTTGGCCTAGCAAATAGATTTGTACCTTTATCTGCCATTGATAGTTTAGTGGTTTCAAATACAAAATTAACTGCAACCTTCCAAATATTTTTTAAGCCAAGACACCTTTGTGCCTGTAAAATCTAGCAATAGCAGTATAGATATGTCTGAGTGATTTTCAATATTTAGGGAATACTTACAAATTATAGGAGATAACTTGTTAAAGAAATTTGTTTTGATCAGTTAAGTTCTGATCAATGGCTCTGTAATTAGTTGTTAATCACTTCTCATTATATAGAACTTATCCATCCACTAAATAAAGATCTGACTCCAATGGGTATCTAAGACTCTAAAATAGTTTGAACTTGAAAATATAAATTGCAATTCATTTGCAATATAGAAAAAAAGTGCCAGCTATGTTTTTAGCATATTTTTTTACAGGTTCATTTTGAATAGAAAAAGAACATATTGTACTTACTACCCAAGAGAAATGTTTGTGTGTTTAAATAATAATTACTCCGTTGAGATCTTTTTATATTCTTTTCTTTATGTTTTTCATAAGTCAAATTACTAAGGAGATTATTTGAATATTAAAAAATAAAATATTTATATTTTAAATGCCTTTTGTCATAAAATTCAAAGACCTAGTTTTTAAATGTGGTTCAATTTTTCCTTGAAATATCTACATTATTTCTAAGTACCACTAATGCAGACACCAGAGAAAAAAGGTTGAATATTTACTAGCAAATTCAGAGATGAACAAGAACTGTTGTAATAAACTATTAAAAACAATCAGGATTACTTAAACCTTTATAGAAAAGAATATCTACATTTCGAATGAAAAAAAAAGCTTCAATGCAGTCTCGACATATATTAAAATTGTGATAAATTAAGGCTAGAAGGAGACCTAAGATTCTTTCGTTAAATACTTCATTTAATACGTGAGTAAACTATGTTTCGGCTAGTTGTAGAAGAACTGAAACTAGAATTTACATTTCTGAATGCCTAAATCAATGTTCTCTCACCACCACCCACACTCGTAGAGGGCAGTCAGAATAGCTACCAATTTGGGGGCTGTTATGTGCCTGGCATGGGAAGTTTTATTTGCTTTATTCTCTTAACAATCCTGTAAGGTAGATTTTAATATCCCTGTTTTACTGAGGAATCAATTATAAATTTCTATTTTGAGATTAAGTAACTTGCCCAAAGTCATGTTATAGGGCCAGCAATCTAATAAATGTCTACCAGAATTCAAAGTCTCTCCTCTTGCTGCAGAATTATATATTTAATTTTTAAAAATCACAGACAGATCTATAGAGTTGTATAGAAAATGGCAAGTACAATATACTGATTGGCTTCTCTCTTTTGATATTCCCCCATTATGTATATAAAGTTAAATATTTATGTAAAATTTATAACCTGTGCTCGTCATAGGATATTTGATCCCGAAGAAACCTGAGAATAGCTAATCTGCTTCACTCATTTGTAAATGAGGTAATTAAGACCAGAAAGATCAAGCACTTTCCACCAGAAGGACAGAACTAGTGTAGAGTGGAAGTTCTGGCTTGAAGTTCTCTGATTTGTCCACTAGTCCACAATCACATTTTTGTGGCTGAAGTTGGGGGAAAGAAAGGGGAATAGGAAGGGCTGGGAAGACATAAGCACTACTATGGAGGGAGCAGGGTGCTGACAAAGTCAATGGCAGTACATTTTTTGGAAATAGGTAGTTTGAATATTACTGACCTTCAGGGGGCCTCATAACATTTTTAGCTTTTCTATGAATCTTATGAGAGACAAATGAGCAGAATATGCTCTCCATGTTTGGCTAATAAAAGACAGCCAGTAATGTTTATATTTCATGCGTCCTCCAAATAAAATGCTATTACATAAAGTAAGAAGTTAATTATTAGTTAAAACACTAGTCAGCAATTTACTTTCTTTTCTTTTTGTCTTTTTATTGACTTTTCTTAGGAGAAATTAATGCTAGTAAAAAGAAAAGCATCAATAGCACATTTAGTAATATTTTCCCAAATGTAGTTTAACTTACTTTCTTGGGGAGAGTGAGGTGGCTATAAATACTTTTACCACTTGATCTTGTAACCTTAAATGAGGGCAAAACTCCCCTTGGCACTAGCAAGAATTTTGTCTACGAATAGTTACAGAATTGGGTCCATGATGATTATGAAGCAATTTGGTTTTTTCCCAAGAGATAGAAACTCCGGCACAATTTTCAGATGGAATACACATACTAACACCTTGTCCATATTCCTAATAATAACAAGAATGAAGCTGGAAAAAAAGCTAGGAATTCTTGCAGGCTTCAGCCGGCTTGCTTCAAAAGCCTGTCAGCTAAACAAATAAAGTGAAGTGGTGGGAGGGAAAGGCAGGAAATTAACTGCTGTGGGCTATAGTTAATGAGTAGTCGGACAGAAAGGAAGTTACTGCCATGGAAGTGTACACGTAGAAGGAAAAAAATTAACATTACCAAAAAGAGTTAGCATGCACAAATTAGATTTGTTTTCAGTCCTGAAGTTTATTGCTTTCTTGCGGGATCTGCCTTCAACCAGCCTACAGAAGGTTTTCCCCATCCCCTCACCCCCAAACAAGATGAGCGAGATCAATCAAAAGACTGAAACTTTGAAGCATGGTTAGGCTGCTGGGTGAAAGCATGCAAAATATGCCTGAGACTTCATTAAAATATGCCTACACAACACCTTGGGTAAAATCCACAGCAGCTTAGCATTGCCGCCTCATTAGGAGTAAAATGAAGTGGTCATTCCCTGAAGATTGCCCTGCCATATTCTGACCAATCCCAGGAGTGTCCTGCTCACACTCAGTGATTCAAAGCCCAAACTGCCACAAATCTACTCTCAACCAAGTCCGTGTAAGGATCTGTTGGCTTTAGGCAATACAGCTCAGGCAAGAGCAGTGTTATCTGTCCAGGCTTTTAAAAGTGAGGACTGATCAGAGATTTTTCTCCAAATAATTTCTTGTTCTTTTTAAAAATTTTTGAAAACATATTAATTATCAACAATTTATTTGAAGAACTAAACTACCCATTAAAGCAAACATTGCTCTGGATGTAACAATGACTAGAATTTTTAGAGATAGGGACCGCTATAGAAAGGACGTTCTTAAAACAAATGCTTTGTTACCTGGTATCCCTCTACCAAATGCCACAGGGAGGTAGATAAGGGTAAAGGGGGTCAAATATTTGGTGACAGAAGGAGATTTGACTTTGGGTAGTGAATATGCAATGCAATATACAGATGATATATTATCGAATTGTACACTTGCAACCTATATGATTTTATTCACCAATGTCACCCTGATAAATTTAATTAAAAAAAAAAAAAGCTCCCAGGACAAAAGAGGAGCAAGGCTTTCTCCTATGTATTCTCAATGATCATGCTACTTAAAGAGCAGTTCAGGGACCAGCGTCACCTGGGAGCTGATTAGAAATGCAGAATTGGGGCAGATCCCAAACCTCCTGAATCAGAATATGCATTTTAACAAGGTCAGACTTTTGCACATGAAAGTTTGGGAAGCACTGCTCTGAGTCAAGGGTTCACAATGGAGAATATCACGGAATAGTAATATAAATCCTTATAAATGCCATTCTACATGAACAACTTACCTTTGCCCTGCCTTTGTGTCAATGTGGTTCCAAGTAGCTTACTGACACAAGAGGCTTCAGAAGTATACTAACTACAAAGTTCCAGTACCGTGAGACACAGCAGTTGGTTAGGTTTGACAGAAAAGACTGTGGGCCACTTATTCCACTTAAAAGACTGATGGCACCATTACGAACTTTTATGAAATATTTTATACTGGAGGTGGAGAGAGTACTACGAATAAACTTACGGTATTTGTGTTTATTTGTTTTCCAAGAATAAATTTTTAAATAATGTAAATTACCCCATAAAGAACATAGATAGGACCAGACCAAAGCTCTCTGTCCAGTCAGTGCCTCAGTTTACACTAGTAATTTCCAATCAGGGCTTCTTACAATCAGAGCTAAGATGATATTGTCAAGGATAAACCCGTCATCAGCTATTCCTCTGTTAGCATATGCGTAAATGAGTCAATGATATGCTGCTGAGGAATCCTTTAGTTAAGTCAATGGCTCTATTTTTTTTTAATAATAATTTTTCTTATATACGCTTTTGTTATAATTTTTTAAAAATTACAGCAAAAATATTAGTCTAAATATTAGAATGAATCCCTAAGAGCATGATAAATGCCATGAAGAGACATATTAGATGGACCATGGTCCATCACTCAAATTTTATGTTGAACAAGCTCCTGATATCCTAAAATTTGTCTTTACAAAAACACATATTTCTGGCTTTCTTATTTTCAGTTACTATTACATTATAGTTCTGTGATTTATGAATTTACCCAATCTAGCATTTTCTAAAGTGTGTTTGGAGGAATACTAATGCTTAGAGACATTAGGGTCCAATGGTTAATTAAATTTGGAAAATAGAGGATTAAACAAAATACAGATTACTGCATGACATCTTAGAGTCTTCAGTCTGCTAAAATACATTATTATCACACTCAATAGCAAGGATATAGTACACAGTATTTTTTGACCTCAACAGTCACACTTAAAAAGCATTTTTTATGATGAATGTCTTGAGTTACACCTTAATCTAATCTAACTTCTAATCCTGTTTGTATTGTTATTGTTATATCATTTATAATAAAAACAACAATCCAGCAGATTTGTTGTCTACAAAATTTGTATACTCATTTACATTTTTCATTGTTTTGTCCACTGATCTGGCCTCCCAACTAGATTGTAACTACTTGGGCAGTATGAGTTATGCTTTATACTTTCATATCCACCACAGAATTTAGCACTGTGCTAGATATGTTGGTGATAAAGTATGTCGTGATACACTGAGCTATGTTAAAATTAAGTTTTGTTTCTTTAGTTTTTCATCTGTTCTAGTATTTTAAGACCTGATGAGATAATCTACTTTGTGTAAACTTTGATCCTATATCCAATAAAACTTTGTCTTTCTGAGACAATGAATATAAATATATCTTATATATGATTATCAACATACTACAAGGATATGAATCTTTTTCCAGACTTAAATCTTTACCACAGATTTCACCTGTGTTATTTAGACAGGCCAGATATTCTTTCTTCAATTGCAGGAAGTAGACATGCCAGGAAAATTCTAGTGATGATGCACCATTAATTTGAACCTGTTTTGTTATTTATTTCATCACCAATTGATTTCTTAAGGAGACTCAACAATTGTTAGAGTTTGACGCTGAGGAATAATATTTAAAATGTAACTTCAAAAGCTATTTAAAACTTTCTTCATGCATAAGGGTGCTGAGGCCCAGGGAAGTGAGATCAATTTCCTTCAAGAATGTTTACAAAGCTACCTATATTTAGTCTTGCTGGTACATCATTTTTACAAGTATAGCATCATTATTTTTCTTTAAAAGAACAATAGTAACATACCCTTATTTACTGTGAAGTTCATGTGTTGCTTTCCTCCATTTTCACCCACATTGTGAACTTCTACTTGAATTTAGTCTTTTTTCGTGGACATTTCAAAATTCAGGAAGGAAAAGTACTTTTTAAAGCTTGGAAAAGTCACTTAGTGCTCCATTTTTTGGTAGGGTTGGGGGGGTGGGTGCAGTGCAGCGAGGTAGTGATTAGGGAAGGCTTAGAGATAAGATAGTCCCACTTTCACCATTTCAGCCCACTGAAAAATTCTCTTGGTAGTTCTTTTTTATTCCTTGAAGGGAGATTCTACAAATATTCACACAAGATCTTCGGGATGATATAGAGAGCTTGTATTGAATTTCATGAATTAATAATAACCAGTCACAGCCATACCTATTCAATAGTACAGTGGTTTATAACAGAATAGATTAGTCTGGAATTTACCCCCACCCAGTAATAGAATTCAAATTCCCATAGCAGACACACATTCGGGTAATATTTGGTACGGCCTTAGTTCCTTAAATTGGTACGTTGGTGAGTAGGGAGAACAAAATTCTTTTTTCTCCAGTTAGAAGATAAATCCCTTTGTTTTAAGTATCTGTCTTAGGTGGTTTGGCTAACTGCCTGCCTAAGGGCAGAAAATTGGACCCAATTATTTATCAATATCCTTTATTATGTTAGTCCATCTATCCTTCAACTGAGTACATTTTTTTTAAATGTTGGCATTCCAAGCAGTGAAAAAAAATTACTCTCCCCCAAAGGATCTATGCCCACAGAGATAAATTTTATTCTCAAGCATAAAGGTTAAAAAAAGTAAGAAAGTAAGATTTCAAAGTCAAGGAGATACTTCAAAATACCTATCAACCTTCCACTCCCACCCTGTCCTCATCTGGACACCATTAGGAGAACCACTAAAATTGAATTCAACTGCTATGTATTATGCATGACTGCATTGTTTACTGTATTGTTTTATGCCACTCAGTTCACCTGAGATGAAATCAGGCAAAGAAGGTAAATTAAGTCTACCTTCAGAATTTTAGACTGCTGACTCTTATAAAAATTGATTTACTAGTTTATCTAATGTTTTATAAACTCATTTTATTAAGTTGTAAATCATATCATTCAGTACTACTACACTAGAAGGTAAAATTAATGATAGAGATAAGGACATTAAAAAAAGCCCCAGCACAACTACATGACAACATGAAAAAAATTGATGAATAGCAGCTTAGGAGCAGTGACACAGGGTTCAGATTTAATTTGAATGGTGAAGGGCATCATCCTATTGAGCCGACTGGATAAGGGTAAGTTCATATTGGCACATGGTTTGATGTCATCATGGGTGACATGGAACAGTGATACAGTGAAAAAATGACATGTGGCATTTTGAAGACCAGAAAAATAAAAATTTGAGGTTACCCCTGAATAAAGGTGCTTTTTCTCTGCCAGATAAAACAAGCTATCCAGTAATTCTGAGATCTAAAGTTTTTTTTTTTTTTTCCTATTAACTCTTTAGAAGTAGCCTAAAAGGAAAATAAAATTGATAGTGGGGCCACGTTAAGTGTAGGTGGCAGATAGACAAGTCTGTGAGTGAAAATTTAATATCTGCATAATTTTATTAGAATGAAAGAAATGCCATCATAATGAATGCATGTTACATCAGGAATTTCAGTAACTTTCACAGAACAAACATGCTTCCTACGCTTTATTATACCAATACTCATGCCATCTCAGGAAGGGGATGAATTCAAATAGAGACAAAGGATCCTGAATTTTACTTAGAGATGAAGAAGCTGAGGTTTAAAGGGCATATCAACATAGTCAATGTTTTCTATAAGAAATTCTAAGACATTAACAATTAGGTGTTCTCAAAACCTTATATTGATTAACATCCAGCAATTCAGCAACTTTTGCCATCAGATATGGCCATGGACCTTTCCTGTCTTTACCTGCATCAGAAACCAACTCCATCATGGCCACCTAAGCACATGTCCAACCTAAAGCTGCAGTCAAAACAGATAAGGAAAGTTAATCACTACTCCTCATCACAAAGAATTTGGAAATCCTGATTTACTTGTTTTAGTGTGTCAAATATGCTTATGAAGATCAAAGAGTGTCACTTTACAACTGAGGAAAGTCAGACAAGAAAAAAGAAATCCTTCCCTTTTAATCACCTAATGACAGATCTAGGAAATGAATTCTGGTTTTCTGCCTCTGTTTTAATAAGCCTGGTCACAACAAATAATCAGTTTGCTGCCTTATTCTCCTTTCAAGGAAGAAATACTTCTTATATTTTGAATAAGTCTGAGAAACAAGGAAAATACCTATATTCAGGAGAAGAAAATTGGATCCATGATGCAAAATGTGAAATTTACATTTTTCTTTAATGGAAGGGACTAAAACTTGTAAATGTATATGTTTTAACAAATAAACATGAGGAAAAAAGATATTTAACAAAACCCTTAAAATGATATAATATCGAGCCTGTTACCAGAGTCTGAAAATAAATCAATCTACATATACAATGATAAAGATTTGGAGATGCTACTTCTGAATATTTAGTATGTGAGTCAGGCCTCCCGCCTGATTTGAAATGAACACATTTAAGGCCTAGTGCATGCAACTGTCTCCTGGTTTATGAGTGAGATTGAGGCAAGTGTACACTTGCCCAAGAAAAGTAGACCTCTGCCGAGCTCCCCTTTCTGACCATTGAAGAATCACACTCACAGCAGGAAATAATCAGGTCTTCACTCATAAAATAACCACATTCATATTTCTTTATTCCTGTAGGACTAAGAATTGATTTTTAATGATGAGCAAGCAATTTTGTCTTTGAAATAGAAATAGGGTTTCAAGAACTTTTATTTCAGTGCATGATACATACCAGCTCTCCGTGTCCATCTCTACAATTGTGTTTGAGGGGCTCAGTGCTATAGCACCTAAATATTTTATATAAGATGCATTCTAACATCCTGCAAGTGTCTCTAAGAGGTTCGGGCAATGGTGAGCACATACCAGCATCATTAGAATTTTTTTCAACAGTGTTTTTTACATTGATTACAAATGGAGGAGTGGTATACCAACAGGAAGTACAGGAGTGGGAAAGAAAAACAGGAAAGAACATAATGTGTTATAGAAAGTAAAGAAAGCAAAATACATATGACAGTAAGTATAGGCAAGAGGAGTGCATGAACAGAAACATTTACATGAGATGAAATGGCATATAGCCAAGTTGACCCTGTGCATTATGTTAATTTACTCTATTAAAATCTTTACTCATCCACTTTTTTAAAATCATAGTTGACATATAATACTATGTTAGTCTCAGGTATGCAGCATAGTGATTTGATATTTATATAGCCCATAAAGCGATCACCACGATAAGTAACAATCTGTCACCATACCAAGTTATTATGATATTACTGACTATATTTCTTTTCATCATTGTGAACTTTATTTTTATGTGATAAACATATTATCTAAATAGAATTTAGAGGTCCTACTTTATTTTTAAAAACTTAGAAAACAATGAAATACAGAGATTAAAGCAATTACTAACTTTCTTTTGTGGGGGCAGCAAATATTTAGTAATGTCCACACACAAAACTATAAACAACTGTTTTTAGGGAATAAATAAGAGCTCATCATTCTAAGAAGCACAGATAAAAATAAGCTAAGAAATAAGGATAATGAAAATAAATACAATATGATTACAGCTGACTTTCACCTTGAGAAAAGGGTCACTGACTAGTTTATCATGGAAAGGGTAATAGCAATTGCTGGGTGGTTTCTAGGGAAAGCTGAAAACAGTGATAGTGTGTGGGGTGTATGGAGTGGGGTTCTTACAGAAACTGAATCGCTAGTGTGCTTCATGTAAAAAAAAATGAAATAGCAAAAGTAACTTGTTCCTTTCATATGGTTTATCAATAAATAGTAGCTTTTCACCTAAAATGTTAAATACAGGGAAATTATGTAATATCGATACAGACTTTATTTTTTCCATTTAAAATATTTTTCTTATAAGGCAAGAGAAGAACATTTTAATTGTTCTTTCAACTACACATTCTCTTAAATGTCAATCCAAATACAGACCAGTTGACTGGTAATTATCCATCAAATTTTGACTGTATAAATAGCAAAGTCAATTATTAAGGGCATACAACATGGTCATGTTTCAAAAGTGATCCTGATATTTTGATTGCACAACAAATCCTGTTTCCAACTCTTTCCTCAGTTTCCAACATTCAGAGGGATGGGCAATTTAGAAACTGTGGTGACACTCAACATTCCACCACAGTTTAGAAGGAGCTAAGAGGAAACCCAAAAGGTCATAAGAACTTGTTTACCAGCATTTAAATCTCAGGAGTACGGCCAAGTGCAAAGCTGTGTTTACAAGGACCAAGGTTCTCAGTTCTCAACTTGCCGGACTGGGCGACTGTGTGCTTTGCTCCTTTAGACCCTACTCACACGATATGTTAGTGAATGAATTCTTAAAGACAAAGACATATCTGCAATCCTTTTAATACAAGCAAGGCTCTGGACTAAATGTATGGAAACAAGAGGATGAATGGGTGAAGCTTTAGAAATAAAATGTAAGTGCTTTCAGCTGTTTTAAAAAGCAGCATAAATAGCTTTTTGGAGATTATACCATGCTAAATGTTGTGCTAGAACCTATAAAGAAATAGAAACTCCCTTGTTTCTCATGGACAAATATCATTTGTGTAGTTCTATTACAGCAATGTGGTGACTACAGGGATCACATAAAGACTAGGCCGTTGGGACGAGCCACTCCTCTGTCCTTTTATTGTTTGCCTTATCTACAGAAACAAACTGTGCTATTCTCTTTTCCTAAGTTAGATGACCATTCAGTATATTCATACACTGTTTATTTAATAAATCCTCATATCTAAAAATTTCCCAGATTAGTGCTAAATAGAAAAAAGTAGCAAAAAGATAAATATTTTTCTCCTGAATCTAATCTTTTATTAATCTGCATACATGTTATTCCAAATATATACATGTAGATCGCCACATATATATGTGCATAGAATGTATAAATACATATATATTATACATGAATGATTTATTACAGAAATATCAGTGTTTCTAGATTACACTGCATACTTGATGAGCTGTCATTAGTGCAGAAAGGATACATAGCTTTTCAACAAAAGAAAAGAATGAGGCTGCCAGAGTGTTGCAGTGGTTTGGGCTTTTTTTTTTTTTCTTCAGCATCCATCCCTGCCAATCTCTGCACTGCCAGTAGGGAAAACCATATCCATGGCAACCAACCGTACCATTCCAACCCACATCAATGACGCCTCCAATCTAAACTGTCAAATATTCTATGCACATCATGTAAAATAGGTCTCTTTCCCCTTATACCTCTGTGCATCTCGTTTCCGTGGCTACATGTTTATGCAAATGAGAATTGTCCTTTCTCTCTCAGGTTGATTGAACACTGAATTTGTTTTGCACCTTGGCAATGCAAAGCCATGCTGTCTTGCCACCTGGTCTACCACATAATTGCAAAAAATTACATTATAATGGTAACTGTCCCCAAATTAGCCAGATAACACCGTCTACCTGCCTTGTGAGCAAAAGAAACAGTGTGCAATAAAGAAGCATGTTAAAACAGAGTCGAGATAGGGGAATAATGTTTAATTGGCTCTCCAGAGTCTACTAATTTTCAGAATTGGAAACCTAGTGTTTGATTTGTTCTTTTTAGTCAGTGAGAAGAAAAAATATCCTTCATAAATTCTGAATGACAAATTTGCCCATCTTTTTTTGCATGTGGTTCCAGCATCCCAGGAATCTAAAGTGTCATTTCCTCTCTGGAAGAAAGGAAGCACAAAACATGCTAGGTATGTACTCTAAATTTTCCCTCAGTATCAGCTCTAGCTGTAAATTTCTCCCAATCCCTGTATCTCTCTCATTCTTTTTCCCCAGCCCTCTCCAAATCTTAGATCGATACCTTGTATTTAAAGTTAAGATGCAAGATTTTTTACAGGATGACACATGTTAAAATAAAATAAAACTGGGAACCTAAAATAATTACCTTCTCTCCTCCTGTCTTCTTTAATCTATTGCTGCCCGCTAGATTATGACCTTTAAATAATTTGTTATGGTAGTGGTAGTAGTGGTTAGTTTCTTTTTCAGAAAAATCATAATTAAACATTTCACAAATAATGAAAATGATTGATTACTTTTAATTTAATTTATTTTAAATTATAATTTACATTGTTATGATGCCTTAAGTAAGGATCTTTTTTCATGTTAAATTTTCTGCAAAAATTAAAAAATGGGCAGGTAAAAATGTGGTACATAATGTATTTCCCCAGGATGTAAGTAACAAAATAAGAGATATTAGATTCTATTAAGATAAATATTGAGGATGTATTTTACTTCTTACCCTGCTTAATACCTCAATCCCTGCAAAAAAATAAAAAAATCCTTTATATTTTTTTAAAAGAACAATTTTACACAATTTCGTAAAATTTTTGTCTGATTTATCTTTTGAACTTTTTGAATAAAGACTTTCAGTAGGTTAGGGAGAAACAAAGGTCACAGAGGTGGACAAGATCCCTTTTCAATTTAATAGATCATCTGTAAATGTGTCCTGGCCAAAAATAAAAATTATGAAGTTTCCAAAGCCAGATTCTTAATCATCTTTTCTCTCATCTCCCTCTATATATTTTTTAGAGTTCAGCTGAGGCCCCACATTGTCCCTGACTAGGAAGATAAAGTGATGACTGCCTCTCTGATCTCTTGGTTCTTTCAGTGCTGTTGTTTCAGCATTTCATTAGATACCTTTTCCCGCTGGTACGACTTGCTCTCTGACAAGATTGTAAACCCTGGGGCAGAGTTGGGGGAAAATAATTTCATCTAATTCTTTTGTATTTTCAGTTCTTAAAGCGAATATTTTGCTCCGTTAAATTGAATATCAAATCTTGATTGTTCCTGGATTTTAGGCTGAGACATTTAGGCAGTGAATAGCTAATAAATATGCCTCAGGTCATGGCAGGAGAAGAGAAATCAACTTTTAGTTGTGTTTACTATGTTCAAGGAATCATGTCAAATGTTTTACATATGGAACAATAATCTTTTCCTTGTTAAAATTTACTTTTAAATAACAGATTATATTTTTCAAAAGCTGTAACATTTAAAAGAGAGGGCATGATGTCTTTAAAAATTCTGTTTGATTGTTACATCTCTGCCAATGATGTTTCCTGAGCACTGTTCTCGGCTCTTTGGGGAATTAGGAAGTGGAAGACCTAATTTTACAAGGATTATAGTCAAATGGAACACATATAAACACATATACAGACAAACACATAAATATAGGTGATACAAACAAAAGACATGTCTCAGTATCAATTATGAATGTTAATATCATCATTCCAATGGATTTACCAAATGTAATATATAAAAACTGCAAGTATTTTGGAAGGCTGAAAAAATGATCATTGGAATTGTGATCTAGGAAAAAAGTATGGACGAATAGTTCGAATTAGATTTACCCAAGGAGGACAAATATTTAAGGACTGACTTTTTAATAAAGTCAATTTTTTAAAACCTAGAGTTTGTACATTTGGACTGTCCCCACTCAGTCTCATTGTCGGAGCTCTTCATTCCTCTAAATAGCCTTTCTCTGGGCACAAGAAATTGCTTTCCAAATTTCATTTTATTCAAAGATTCCTTGCTGAATCCACCTTATATTTTCTTTAACTTTGCCTGTGCAAATGAAGTGAAATGGAGAAATAAGGCATTCATTTGCAAAATGTAAGGGCCAAAGAAGTTTATATAAATTCCACAAGTGAAAAACAGGGATTTATGCAAATAGCTAGACACTGCCTCACTTCTCCTATCTACTTTTTGGACGTACACAGTATACACTGCCTAGATTTCTCCTATAAAAGATTTTTTCAATAGAACCATTGCAGAGAAAAATTAAAAAATAGAAAACAAAAAACTATCAACTAAGAGCACCTAATTACTTGTGAAGTGGTAGTACTATTATCGAATCAGTAATAATAGTAAAATCTTATGAGACACTATGTTCCAAGAACTTTTTTTAGGCCCTTTACATATCTAAATTATTTAATCCTCACAACGGCTTTGTAAATTAGGTACATTTGCTCTGTTTTGCAGATGAGAAAGCTGAGGCATAAAGGGTACCCACAGTTACACAGCTAAGAAGTAGTGGATCTCTTAGGACCAGTTTATCTTGCAGTAGTCTCCAAAGTGTTAACCTTTTCAATTTTATGCCATATGACCTTTCTGGAATATTTTTATTCTCAATTATCACAATAAAGTTGTATCAGTAAAAAAATTCTCTTAAAATTGTAATATTTTAAAATTCTGCCTTCATAACTCAAATTCCCTTTCATTTAATCTTTCAAAGCATGAAATTGAATCTTCTCTTGGGGAGAAAAAATCCTTTCTGAAAGACTTCAAAATTGGAAGCATTACTTTTAATGTCAGCAATGATTTAGAAGGCCTGTGGTGACTTTTTAAAATATCCAGACATATGTTCATTCGTTCAGTCAGGTAGTTAACAAATATTGCATGCTTACTAAGTGCTGGCACTATTCTTGACTCTAAGGATTCAGCAGTAAACAAAAGAAAGCGCATGCCCTCATGGGACTCACTTTCAAGTGGGAGGAGAGATTAGAAAATAAAATAGAGTAAAATGGAAAGGAATGGAATGGAATGGAATGGAATGGAATGGAATGGAATGGAATGGAATGGAATGGAATGGAATGGAATGGAACAGGACATCGGATGGTGAGAAGTGCTATAACAATTTTAAAACAGAATAAGGGCATATAGAACAAAGAAAGGGGGCTGCTCTTTTATTAGGCCAGAAAAGGTTCTTTAAGTAAAGTAATATTGGAGCGGAGTTTTGAATAAAGTAAAGAGGGAGCTCAGAGGTGGGGACTGATTTGCCTAGGTTCGAGGATTATTAGGATGGCTGAATGAAGTAAGGTGAGAATTGCTGCAGAAGATGCTCTCAGTGAGGCAGCAGATGGTCAGATCATGGAGAGACTTGCAGAAAAATTATGTAATGTCCCTAATACTTTGAGAGAGAAAAAAAGCCATCTGAGAGGAATGATAGAAACTAACTTATTTTGTAAAAAGAAATCACTCTGACTCAGAGTGAAATATATAATAGAGAGTTGGGTGAAATAAGAGACTCCAGTTCAAAAGGCTTTTGTATCATCCCACACAATAAGTGATGGTGGCTTGTACTAGATGTCAGGAGATGACTTGTGAGAAGAGATTTTAAAGTTGTAAACTACATGATTTTATAACATATTAGACGTAGGTTGGGAGGAAAATAGAGGAGTAAAGGACGATTCTATTCTTTTCATCATATATTATTGATCATTTATATTTCTGATTTTTGTAACCCTTTGCCTGTTCATATCCTTTGCCCAATTTCCTACTGTGTTATCTGTTCTTTTTATTAATTTGTAACATTTCTATATACTAAAGTAATTGATCCCTTTCTGTCACACATAGTTATATATTTTTTTTTGTTTGTCATTTGCTTTTGCACTTGAATTGTGGTATTTCTCACCATACAAATGTCTTAAAATATTTATTTAGTTAAATCTTTCTATTTTTGCTGAGTATTGAAAGGGCTTACTTCACCTATGTATATACGTACTTATATTTTCTTTTTGTAGTTTTAAATTTCATTATTTATGTTTATATTTAATCCATTTGGAGAATTGATTTTATTTTAAATAGTGGGTTATGGCTCTAAATTTATTCTTGCCAAGTGGCTAACTGGTTGCCATAACACCTTTATCAAATTGTACATCTTTTCTTTATTGATTTTAAAAGCCAGCTTTACTATATCCTAAATCCTTATTTGTAGTTTTGTCTGTTAAAGAGTTAAAGAATCAGTATGGTTGAGACTGAATGGGCTCTCACAGATTGTTGACAGGAATAAAATTAATAGAAACTTTCTAAAATGTAATTGGAAGTAACATATTTAATTCGGAAATTCTTTCAAAAACTCTTTCAATAATCTGATGGATTCAGGAAAATAGAAATATGATCATATATATTATGGTATAATTAAAAATAGGAGAAAACAGAAAATAATTTAAATGTATAGCCATAGGTTATTACCTGAATAACTCATACATCCATAAAATAGAATTCTACTCAATCATTACAAATGATGGTGTCAACTTATATCGATCAATATGTAGAATGTCAATGATGTGTTGCTAAATGTTAAAGGTAGTTTTCCAAAACAACATATCTACTATGATCCCATTTTAAAGATACACATATTACAACATCTGGTCAAGATAGAGGAGTAAGTAAATGCTGTGCTCACTTCTTCTCACAACCACATCAAAATCCTAACTAAACTAGAAAACAACCATTGTTGAGAATTGCCTAAAGTCTAGCTGAACAGAAGTCCTACAACTAGGGACATAGAGAAGAAGCCACCTTGAGACTGGTAGGCAAAGACGTGGATCAGGCTTGTCTCATACTTGCGTGTGGCGTGTGGTGGTTAAAAACTGAGAGGGATATCTTGGCTGTAGAGGTCCCTCGGAAAGCGAGGGGTCCCATCCCAACACCAGGCTCCCCAGCCCAGGGTTCCAGTGCCAGGAAGGTAAGTTCCCACAACTTCTGGCTATGAAAAACAGTGGAGATTGTGGCTGAGTGAGACAGTAGGCTACAGGAGTCCCAGGTCTTTCTTTACAGGGCCCAAGCATGGACTTACTCACTGATAGACTCGCTTGCTCTGAGCTCCAGTGCTGGGGCAGCAGTTTGGAAAGTGGCAGGGACATATGGGAAGAAATTGAGTTTTCTGGCTTTGGGGCAAGGGCAGTTTTCTCCTGGACAGAAGTTCTGACAGATTCTATTATTTCTTTGTTGAGCCCTTCCCACTCCCAGTGTGCAGACACAGGCTGCCATCATACTTGAGTCTCCATCAACCTGACTAATACTGGTTTCCCCACTCTGGTAATCCCAAGACCCCAACCCACCCAACTTGCAGACACATCCAAGCTGCTTCCAGTGGCTTTTCTGTACAAATGGCTTGTCTTGGATCATGCTGCAAATTTTCCTAAACTCTCTCAAAGGTTCACAAAACCCATACAAGCAGCATCTGGCTTCAGCATGCCACATACCTTTTGCATAGCAGCTTTAAGCCTACTAATAGTGGCAGCCAGCCTCAGTTTTCGGCCTGGCCTCTTGAGGTACCTCTAAGCCCAGCACAGGTGGCAACCATCTGTGAGTTGCTTGGTGGCTCATATCAGGTGGTCCAGACTGCCGCTGAACTGAGCCTGCAGTGAGGCCCCTGTCAGGAGACCCCATGGCTGGCACTTCCAGTAGCTGGCTTCTGACCAAGCTGGAGCACCACCCATCCACTTCCATGGACAGCACACCCAAAGAGCAGATTCAGCAGGCACCAGAGCCCTGCTAAAGTGAATCCTGCCCTGTAGGGTCAGCCCCTGCACAATAGGTCCTCTACTGTGGTTATGTCCAGTCCTCAAAAACAATCAGCCTGAGGGTCAGTCTCTCCCACTGACATGCAAACTACAATGAAGGCTTAACTACAATAGGAGGGCACATACAACCCATACAAGGGACACACCTAGAGCACCCCCCTCAGTTGACCATGGAGACTGTGCCATTGGGCCCCATAGGATACCTACTACATAAAGCTACTCTACTAAGAGTAGGAGACATAGCAGCTCTATATAGTACATAGAAACAAACACAGGGAGGTAGCCAAAATGGGGAGACAAAGAAACACATCCCAAATGAAAGAACAGAACAAAGCTCCCCCCCAACCCCCCGAAAAAAGAACTAAACAAAGTAGAGACAAGCAATCTAGCAGATGCGGGGTTCAAAAACTGATTATAAGGTTGTTCAATGAACTTAGGTGAAGAATAGATAAACTCAATGAGAACTTTAACAAAAAATTAGAAAACAAAAAATAGAGATAGAAAATGTAAAAAAGAACCAGTCAGAAATGAAGAATACAATAACTGAAATAAGGAAAACACTAGAGGGAATTGACAGTAGATTAGATGAAGCAGAGGTTTGAATTAGCAATTTAGAAAATAAGGTAGCAGAAAACAACCAACCAGAGCAGCAACAAGAAAAAAAGTCCACAAAATGAGGATATTTTCAGGAGCCTCTGGGAAAACATAAAGCAAATCAAGATTCACATCATAGGGGTACAAATGGGGAAGAGAGAGAGAACAAGAGATTGAAAACCTATTTGAAGAAATAATGATGGAAAACTTCCCTAACCTGATGCAGGAAATAGACATACAAGCCCAGGAAGAGTGGAAAGTCTCAAACAAAATGAACCCAAAGAGGCCCACACTAAGACACATCAAAATCAAAATGCCAAAGTTTAAAGACAAAGAGAGAATCTTAAAAGCAGCAAGAGAAAAGCGGTTACCTACAAGGGAGATCCCATAGGACTGTCAGCTGATTTTTCAACAGAAACTTTGCAGGCCAGAGGGATTGGCGCAAAATATTCAAAGTGATAAAAAGCAAAGACCTATAATCAAGATTACTATACCCAGCAAAGCTATCATTTAGAACCCAAAAACAGATAGTTTCACAGACAAGAAAAAGCCAAAGAAGGTTATCACCACTAAACCAGTATTATGAGAAATGTTAGAGGAATTTCTTTGAGAAGAAGAAAAATAAAAAATCAAAAATATGAATAATAAAATGGCAATAACTACATTTCTGTCAATAATTACTTTAAATGTAAGTGGAGTAAGTCATATAAATGCCATATGATTTCTTACATGTGGATTCTAATAAACAAAATAAACAAAACAGAAAGAAACTCATAGATACAAAGAACGAGTTGATGGTAGCCAGATGGGAGGGGGATTGAGGGTAGTGGTGAAAAGGGGAAGGGATTAAAAAGTACAAATTTGTAATTTAAAAATAGGCATGGGGATGTAAAGTATAGCATAAGACATATAGTCAATAATATCGTAATAACTATGTATGGTGTCACATGGGTACTAGATATATCGAGGTGATCCTTTCATAAGTTATATAAATGTCTAATCACTATGTTGTACATCTGAAATTAATAAAATATTGTATGCCAACTGTAATTGAAAAATATAATCAAAAAAGAGAGAAAAAGACATATGTTACATCTATACATATTGAAATTAACCTAGAAAAAATATTCTCCAAAATGTTACTAGTGATTATTTGCTAATAGTAGTAATGCTAAAAGTAGAAATATAGATAATAGTGCTAATGGTAGCATTATGGGTAATTTTTTCTGCTTGCTTTTTTTTGCTTCTGTTTTTTCTATGTAAACATGAATAATTTAAATAATTTTAAAATGCAAAAACTTAAATACATATTGAATGGAGTTTCTAGACACAGTTTCCACATGTGTGTATAGGGATGGCTGCACCCGCACACAACACTAAGCAATTCTCAGACACTGGCAGAATGTCCAAGAATTAAACAATATTCTAACACCATCTACCTGGAGATAACATCAGATTCTACAGGTAAAAGGCTTAGTCACACAAGACCACCTTCTGCTTTAGATGCCAGCTACAAACCAAGGCTCTTACCTGTGCTTCTGACCAGTTAGCTATAGGTTGGAAGTTCCCAAGACCCCCTCTCCTCAGGTTTGATTAGTTTGCTAGAAGCTCACAGAACTCAAGAAAAATTATTTACTCACTAGATCACTCAGAAACAGGCAGATGGAAGGAGAGGCATAGGGCAAAGTATGTAGGAAGAAGCCTGCAGTTTCCATGTCCTCTTCAGCGTGCCACTCTCCCAGCGCCTACATGTGTTTACCAGCCCAGACACTCTCTGAATCTCATCCTCTTGAATTTCTATGGATGCCTCATTACATAGACATGATTGATTAAATCATTGGCCATTGGTGATTGAGTATACCTTCAGCCTCTCTCCTCAACTGGGAGTATGAGAGTTGGCTAGAACTGAAAGTCCCAACCCTCTAATCACTTGGTATATTCTCCTGGAAACCAGCCCCCATCCTTAGGTGCTTTCCAAAAGTCACCTCATTAACATAACAAAAGATTGTGATTACTTGATCCCCAAGGTTTTAGGAGCTGTGAGCCAGGAATTGTGGACAAGGACCAAATATATATGAGAAACATATTTTGATTATCTGAATGATCAAGTAGATATTTTCCATAAATCACAGTATCACACATATATTGAAATATGATTTATAGCAATGCAAGAAGCCTTAGACCAGATGTATTATATATATTGTAAGAGCTAACCTGTGCCACATTTTTTTTGTTAAAGCCTCATGTCCAGAATCTCTGCCTCACATTCATGTATGTGCTTAATGGGAGCCCATAGACTTAGTTCCACTCTGCTTGCCCTCAGGAAAACATGATGGTGTAAGCATTGTCCTACACTGGGTAACTGAGCTCAAAGGACTGTTTTTAATCCCTTACAAAAAGTTTTTCTTTTGGTATGCTCTTGTTATAGCCTGATCCTCCTTGCACTGGAAGGAGAATTTGGCTTCAAATTCTTTTGTATTAAAAAGAACGAGAGTTTTGCTCATTTGAATAGACACTCATTTGTTTTCCAAAGAACTTCATGAGCCACTTTGACTGCTTTCATCTTCTTTCTTTCCACATGTTAGGAAAATAAGGTTCAGAGAATTTACATGATTTTTCCAAGACAGCAGCACAAGTTGTCAAACTCAGCTATTTGTCTTTCCAACCTGAGGCTCTATTTTATTTTATCACATAGACTTCCACACCTGTCATTGAAAGCCATAGCTTTTAAAGAGCTAGCAAGAAGGGAAAACCCAAACACTTTTGATTATAAAATATGATTGATAAGAAATTATAAATAATTACTTCACAAAATACTTTCCCACTTTTACTTTTATTTGGTAATAAGAAATAGCAGAAAATAAGAGAAAAGTAAAGGATTCTTTAAAATTCCCCAGACTATTTTCTGAAAGCTACTTCTTGCCCAAAAAGATTTTTTTCAATTACTTGGCAAATAAACATACTGTGAAATCTACTGATTTATATGTATTACAGATGGTGTACTAGAAGGAAAACACTAAATTAGAGGAAAATATATATGACACAATGCTGCAAAGTGTACCACTTATTTAATTCTTCTGGTATTCTTCAAATATAATGAAAATTATCACTATATTTTTAAAATGATAATATGGCTTATATCTTAAAAGTTAAAAAAGGTAAAAATGCTCTAAAATATCTGTAAATCAAATATTTACAGCTAAAATATTTTATAAAAGCATAATTTGGTATAATATTTTTCAAGTTTTGAATGAGCATCCTAGTGCATTAATATCCAACCATGCAGCAATGTCATGCTTTATGAGCATCATTGTCAAAATGTCTAATCAATTTGCTTATATTATAAATCATGCCCTATTCCTATTGGTTTTCTGCACATCTACATTCAACTAATAGACTCAAAGTCCATGTTATGTATGTTAATTTAAAATTCCTTTATATACAACTTCTGCAGAAATAACTGACCAGGAGAGCATTTTGGTCATATTGTTTTCATGTTTGATATCCAACAGCTGCACTCTCTGAGTCAATGCTAAATAGAGATTTTTCTAGTAGGTAACATAACTTTTCATTTAATTGGAACTGGCACGTGCTCTTGTAAATAGTCACTTTTCTTTTTTCTTGATTGATTCTTAAATTAGTTGTCAATGCAAGGTCAATAGTGACTCCTCTCAGGCCCTCCAGCTAAAAGAATGGTCAAAAGCCTGCTGAAATGCTAATCAATTTCACATTATTTCATTTGTCTTCATGTTTACAAATTTTCATTGTCATACAGACCCATGGGTCTCCATACAGTTTTTTAATGAGTTATAAACATTTATTCTCATTAATGTTTTAGAAAATTTGAAAAAAAAATCACACAGTCATCACAATAACACAACCATTATTTGTGTTTATTCTAGTCTTTTTATTAATGAATTTTTTAAAAGTATCATATTTAAAAAAAAAAGTGTCAATCTCTGCCCTACTTTGGCCTTTAGATATTTGTAATTGCAAGAATCATCATCCTTGGTTCATGATAACATTCTCATTAGTGGTTCAAGCATATGCTTATTTGTAACACTGTAAAATCCTTCACAAATTCACCATCTCCCATTGAAAATAATCTGCATTAAACACTATATCCCCCATTTCTCCCTTTTCCTTCACCCACAGAAAGTAGCAATCATTCAAAATTCTTACTTCATATGAAATGTATTCTATATTACATATATTATAAATATATATATATTTATTATATATATTCCTATATAAATTGTAAATTGTGTTTATATGTGATCCTAAGAAGTATATATTTTGTTTCTGATTTTGTAAAAAGTTTAGTCTACTGCATGTAATCTTCTGGAATCTACTTTTCTCATTTAATAATCTTACTACTAAGATTTATTTATAATGTTGTCTATTACTCTGTCATTCATTATGACACTGCATAATAAACCACTGTGAATATACTACACTTTTGTCATCTCTTCTCACTTGAATGGGCATTCGGATTGCCTTTGTTATAGTCTTCATAACTAGTAGTTTTAGTAGTTTCGTGATATTCTATCAATTTCCTTAATTGGTTCTATTTTTTTATTTAGTTGCATCTAATACTTTTCTCTACTGATCAAGGTTGAAGAGAGCAACTTTATACTAATAGATTTTCTACACTATACATTAAACTTATAACTAGAAAGGGAATAATTAGGTTAAAAGGTATGAACAGAATAGATATTTCCAATTTGCATTCTAAAGTATAACTTCATCGGCAATTCTACAATTACTAGATTGCAATAAGCACTGCCTCCATTTTTTGTTGTTAATTTAAGAGATAGTTATGTTTTGCTTTTAGGCCTCACTGACTTCAATCAATCAATTTTAACATATTATAGAACTTCAGATCTGGAAACACCTCTGATCTGGTAATTTTTCATTTGATTAACATAAAGGTAAGGCATTAAGAGTGAAATAATAGCTCATAACCTGGATTGAAAGTCTAGTATTAAATTCTGAATGGAATATATCGTCAGTGGACATTGTTTATTCTTAAAAGAGTGATTCTAACTTGCAAATAATGAAGCTGAAGCTTAAAGAAAATAAGTAACTTTCTAAAATTATAGTTAATTTTCCATCACAGTATATTGTTTTCCAACTGATCTAATATAAAATAGATCATCGAAAATTTTCATTTTGAATGATCTTTTCTAAATTCCTGTAGGATTTACAGTCCTGGTCTTATAGTATAGTATTTGAACATGCTCCTATTGTTGTTTTTTATGAGGTATGGTCTTTCATTGCTGATTTTTCTCCCATAAATTTATCCTCAAAATGTGCTGCTCAGTGGTAGGCCTAGAGTAGTTTGTTAATACTGACTTGCTGAGCTGACTTCTCAGAAGTTAGAGTCTTTCTCCTTTGGAGATACTTCTTTACCATTCCTCTAAATCAAAGAATTATTAATTATATAGTTTTGATATCTCATTTTCAACACACCCTTTTTCATATTCCCTAAGTTCAATAATATTAATATTAACTACAGTTTGTATCACATTGTGGCTTAATGTTCATGGCTGCGCTTGTATAATTTAAAAAAAATTGTATGCCTTTGGAATGATCACATTAGTTGGCCAATGGAAATAATAATAGGGACTTTTTTTTTTTCAGGTTCATACAGGGTGAGAACGCCTGCCAGGCATTCACAACACATAGCTGCTCTTTTTCAATTACCACAACCAGAGACAATTGTTATTCAGCCTGATTTGGCCCTAACTAAGCAAACACATATTTAACACTTGGTCTTGATGACTAATGTTAACTATTTCAACCATCATAACTATAAATTCCTACCCTTTTGCTCCATGCCTATAATCCTGTAATCTACATTTTAATTGTCTGATAATTACTCTGATCAATTCATTTTGCCCACTTTTATAAACAGTTACCAATCTTTGCAGCCCTGTGTTGAAATGGACCCCTGGATGGGTCATTTATTATGTGTCCAAAAACTGGCCAAGTGTGTAAAATAAATACACATTTTCACCTTTTTCATATTCTTTTGACCTTAGCCTAGGACGATTAGCTTTCCTTAGGTTTTACTAAATAGTCATATGTCCATATATATCCTAGTCTCCTTTTTATCTCCTTCTGATAGAGCAATTTCTTTGGCTATAGAGAGATGAATTTCATAATTCATCAGATAAAAGATTCTCAGCCCCTCTTCCTCCACAACTGAACTACAGCACATAACATTTAGTTAGTAAAAACCTTTGCTATATTAAATACATCTTTTCTTTTTAGCACTAAGTCTATGCATTTCCAGAGACATGGGTTGATTTTTTGTGCACTAAAAGTAGACAATGAGGCCTCTAACACATTCTTCTCAATGGTAAGCTTACTCTGCACTGTAACACATAATGCATTTTCTCAAGGACTTTTCTTCATGTTACAAACAAGGACTGAGGGTATTTGGTAGATGTGGAATATGACTTACAGAAAGCTGAAATAATCAACCTGAGGTCAAATAGTCAGTCCCTTGGCCAGTTTTGTTCAGAACCTTGAACTTATAATTCTGTCTTCAGATTTAACATTACGTAGAATCTATTTTTTTTCATCCAGCTAGGAAAAAAAAAAAAAAAAACGAAACTTTAACAGACACTTGAGAATGAATTGTTACCTCTTATTTATCTTGGTATATAAACTTTCGACTGTCAATGGTAAGCAAGAGAATCTCCAGGGAAAAAATTCAGTTAAGATGAAACACCACCCACAAACACCACAAAAAACAAAAACAAAACAAAACAAAACACAGATTATTTTAAACTGGTAAATTCTGGTAGCTGTGAAATTCTTAATGGATTATATGTGTTAAAGTGTTAATTTTAAAATTAGTTATTTGGATCATGAAACATTTTCCCATTGAAATTATATGTATCTGTTGGTTATGCTCTTAGGAAAGAATGAACAAAAAGCCTATTTAATGCATAATGGACTTAAACAATGATAATAATAGTATTACTTCAACTACATCTCATATTGTTTCCATGCGAGTAAATATCTCAGGCTCCAGACTTTTACACCAGGACCACTTCAAAAGCAGATATGACTGCTTTCCATGCATAAGGAACAGGCCAGTTGATAGAAAAGCTAGAAATGCGAGCAGGTTTCAAAACCAGTATCTTAATTATATATAGGAAAAATGACATTTTGCTATCTGCTTAAAGGATGTCAGACACTCCCCAGGTTCTCTGAATTGAGAAAGAATGAGCTGTTAGTCTCCAGCAAGTGGAAATCTGAATGCAGACCATCCCTCATTCCATGTATAGACCTGCATTGTGTGCAAGGAGACAAGAGCCAACATAACCCACAGGAAAGAAGTGTAATTGAGAAGGGAGGAAACATATGGAAGTTTAAGTCTGGGTAAGGAATATCTTAATTTGTAGACACATACCATGAGTAGTCATAGTGAGGAGGAAAGAAAATTGAATGATGAGCCATACTAAACTCATGCCTTTTGTATTTGGGAAAATCTGCTTCGATCCTGATCCCTGGTTTCCACACCTCTGAAAGGAGGATATTAAATTCAATGATTTCTCAGTGGCTTTTCAGCTTTAAAATGCTATCTTGGGCTGCAAACATGCATAAACAATACAGTTCTAGAGGGGAGGCAGGCAAAAATCTGGCATGGCAAAGACCTAATGTTGAAGAATGAGGGTCTGGGAAGAAAGTGACCAGGTAATGGCCAGAACCCAGCAAAAGGAAATAGAGTGGGTAGTAGGACTTGGAACTGAGGTAGAGGTCATGCTTACCTAAAGGCCATGCTTCTTTAAACTGTTTTAAAGGTAGCTTCACGAATAAGCTGGCACCGAGTATCAGAGTATTGAGCCAGGCCACTTTAAACACCTTCTTGTCTCTGGTCAGGATTTAGCCTGAAGAGTATGATGGAAAGAAGGCCTCATGAATCATGAGATGGTGTTGTATGGTAGTAAAGATTTCCAAACTATTCATACCTTCTTTTTTTCCATTGATCAATACCCTTTGGGTTTTGATTTTCCCCTTCCTCCCACCCCATTGAAAATCACTACCATAGTAAGTCATTATTTCTGATGAAAATAAGTCACAGTCCTTGGATGTAATGGGAAGAGGCTATGGTTGAGATGTATGGTTATGCTGGGAGAGAAAGAGGAGATATACAGTGACTGAGACCAGGCAGAAACTAAAATATATATATATTGAACATCTGATTGCTTTAAGCCAAGTATAATATTAGATTATATAATTTATCTACATGGAGTTAACATTAAATTTATTTAGCTGTTAAATGAAGATACAAACTATATATATCCAAAAGATTAGAAGTAGCTATTATAATAACTATTGATAATAATTTACTGTTCTTATCCATGACCTTGAAATCTATACATATATTGGCATATTATGTAATGAATAATTCTGATGTTTTTCCCTCGGTTCATGTTAACTTTGCAAATAAAGCTTTAAAAAATATTTCGTACACCTCTAAGGTAAGCTGGACAATTATTTATGAGACTTTACTTCATTGTTCCACTTGTCATATTCTTTAGTAGATAGATAATTGTCTACCAATTAAAATCAAGATTTTAGAGAATTAAAGAAAGAACATAACTTGTTGCTAAACAATTGGCAAGAGTAATCATATTATAAAGAAATGGAATCAGTCAATATGAAAAATCACTTTGATTTTCCTTTTGAATTTAACTATTTGATGAGAAGTTTCTTTTTCCTTTAATAGTGGATAAGTCTCCTTGGCACACTCATGAACTGTGATACTTATGTTTAGGTAGCTGAGCCTTATATATAAAGAAAAAAAAGTTTCAATAACAAGTATAGGAGGTCAAAATTTCACTAAGATCTGAAATATAATCATAGACTTTCAATGTGACAATCATCTTTGTCATTCATGAGTAGGAAAAACATTCAATTGAGTCAAAAATAATTTTTTTCTAAGTAAGTTGTTGGAAATTTGAACTATTGAATCTGACAGAAGCTGTAATATTAAAGAGATATTTGGTGTAGACTATAGAAACAATAAGTTAAATTATGAGATGGGGTTGAGTTATAAAATGAGATATTTAAGCATGACAAATTTAAGAGCAAATATACTTAAATAAAAAAATTACAATAAGTTAGATATGAATTTTCAGTGCAGTGTGACAACCAAAGTATCATATAATTTTGGTATTGGTTCTGCAGAAAGGAGAAAATTAAAATAATATTTATGAAGAATCTAAAATAAGTCTGGTGCTATTGGGTCCTTACATGTTTATTAGTTCCATCTTAATTCTTACAGATCAATATTAATATTGACAATATGGCAGACATAAAAAACTGAAATTATAAGCAATCAAGAAATTTGTCTAAGATCATACAGTTAGTCCTAATTGCACAAAATGCTCCAGATCTATGGTATGCACAAGACAATCCTAAATTGCTCATATATTCTTTTAGGCATCTTACTACTTGAAATATTTAAAGAAATTCATTAGTTGCAAAGATGAAGTTTTCCATCTCTTAAACAGGCTTTTTAGTCAAAACAAGTGCCATGTTTTACCATCTGATTTTGGGCAAGTTGGTCTACTTATAGATAAGGAGGAAACTGTGCCTCAGTTTCCTCATCTATAAAAAGGGCATAACAATAGAACTTTCCCACAGGATTGTTAAGAGAGTGGAATGACTTAAGGCATGTTAAGTACCTTGAAAAGGAATTTACAAATAGGAAATGCTTAATAAATTATTATCATTACCACTTTGATTTTCTTTCAGCTATTTCATTGGTTTAAAATAATCCTTTTTAGATTATAAATAAGAGAGATGTTCAAATAAGACACTCATTCTATTTGCTCTCGTAAATGTTAAACCTTCAAGAGAAAAGTTAGAACTATTCCTTAAAGTGCTGAAGTATGGTCATTGAGTGATCTGTAAAGTGAGCTCAATCATTCTATTTCAGATCCTCATTAGCCTAGAAAATCAAGATTTTAGAAAGATTTCAAGTAAAATTAGACAGCAAATTATGAAGTATTGTGTGAACACACTGCATATATTGAGTGAAAAGATGATCCAGTAATGTCAGGTTTACCCGATACTGTTAAACAGACCTTGAACATTTAAAAATTATTTTGAAATTATTTTATTTTAACTTCCTTAATGCCTAAACTGGATGCATATGACAATGTAACTCTAACAGAGAAATTGTTACTTTTCACTTTATTTGTGAAAGCACTTTGAAAAGTTGAAAGTCACGTACGATCATAAGTGCCAAACAAGGAAGCAATAGGTTTCTCTGTGCAGTAAATTCTGAACACTATAAACATGCAGACAAATGACAGTAAATATGTGACACAGTTCCTGGAGTCAAACTGGAAAGTAGAAAGCTTCAAATAAGATTATCAGTGTGTTTCTAGAATATCCTTACAAGCAAAGATACCTTAGGATATTTGAGAAAAACGAGACAGCAGTTTCTCATGAATAAATCCTGATCTGTCTGCTCATAGAACAGACATACAACGGAGAACCCAATGGCTCTCATTCTTTGTTTTCCCTCTTGATTTCAACTACTTGTTTCCAATTGTGTACATACAAAAGAATACTGAAGCAGATTGGTCAGACTATCCATGAGGGTTTTTTTCTTAATGTTTTCTATAAATGCAGCAAAAATTTGTGAAATGTATTAACTTAAAAAAATTAAAAGTCATGTTCTTTTGACCTTCATTCAACAACAACAACAAAAAGTCTCATATTATGAAGATAATTTAACAAAAGCAATGACTTGGAAGAAGGAAGAATTTTAAATAAAAGAAATGAATTATTTTTCTGCTTTCATGGTATGAGGTAGATGAGAAGCATGAATGTGAGACAACTTTTCAGAATTGATTAAGCACACCTTTAGACAATCTGTGTTGTTAAAAATAGCATTTAGAAATATTGGAGTTGTGGTTCTTAGGGATGGTTACAATGCCAATATTCATTGTATTTAATGATTTAAACATTTCTGAAAAACAATCTTAGTATTTCGTAGAAGAACGTGAGTGATGAAACGTAGAATGAGTAGTTAGATTTAGCGATCTTTCCCACGAGAAAGATAATCAACATTAAAGAAATAACAAAAGCAACAAAATGTAAAAGTCTGCATTAGAAGCAAACAGCTTTGCTCTCTCAGAGATGTTATCACAAGCCCCACCCTACACCACCTCTAGAAAGCTACTCACTTGCTTATCCCATGAGATGAAAAAGCTCTGTAATTCAAAAAATTTGTAAAGGAAACATATAGAACTTGTAGATTGTTTTAACATAATCCTTTCTGGAATGTTCTCACTGATTACTGAGAATAAGCCATCTCCCTTGTTTCATGGAAGAAATCTTCATGTAGCCACTATAGCTCAGCTGAGGGGTGCAGAGATTGTCTCATCATTAAGCCTTTTGCATTGATAAGATGTGTTGCATCCTTTACAACAACCAAGTGCATTCCATTTCACCTCTCTTTCACCCATAGTCCTATACCATTAGTAGTAGTAGCATTGTCCCTATTTTAAAGCGGAAAATCAAGCTTAAATTTAGAGAGGTCAAGAAATTTTTACAGAGAGCCAGAACTGATTTCCAAACCCAGTTTTGCTGACTAGAGTCTGCACACTATAGAAAACTGTCTCTGCTTTATAAAGTTAACATTGGTAAACTTAGAAAGCAACTTGCAAAACTATTATATGTGGAAGCATTTAATGCTATGATTATAACGTTCTACTTGTGTGTGAGTGACACCTAGTAGGAGTCCCTAGAATGCTAGTTCCCTCACAATTTCTCCTTATAACTGATTTAAAATTTGTCTTATTTTAAAGAGAGCAACAGAAGACCGCACATGGAGTCTGCTTAAAGAACGCACTTCATTTTTTGTAAACATATTTACAGTATTGGTATCATTTCAAAGGGAAATGCATTTCTCCTGTTGATGCTTATGGTAATTCTCTCTACAACAACAGCATAGACTGTATAAACATAATGATAATTTTAGAGTGGAAACATATCAATCACAATTTGTACATACAATTTCGGAAGACATCGTGTGTTATACAGTGTCTCCAAGGAATGTGTTTGTTCTGCAAGGAAATAAAATGCAGCTCTGCAATAAATGTTACTGAAGATATCACCACTGTGTTCCACCTTGCACTCAAACTCCTTGCGAAACTAGACTTTGACACATATAAATTTGACAACTATGAACCATTTGGAATCTTGACCCTTATTCCGAAAGATTCCTCTTTTATGCAACTAAAACCAGGCTCTCATTTTCTTAGTATAACTTACTCTTAGCATCCGTCCACAAATATTAACTTGGGGTCATGTCAGTTCAGGTTATTAATTTTTTTCCTCCAATTACCCTATTCAAACACTGGAAAATACATAAATTGTAACCTATGTCTAATACCATTCTCAGAGTTCATGTCATGGGACTAACTTATAATGAGATCTTTTTGGCTTCTCCAGTAAAACTAAATCTTGGAAAATATCCAAGATGTATCTGTCTTATATCAAATTCTGCTCTAGAGAATGTGGTGATACAAATGTAGGCAACAGTAAATACCTCTCTAGCTCCAGTAAAACAGTAACTTAATTAAATAATAATCTGTTGCTTGTAATATTTTACAGTTTTTAAAGAGATATTAAATATCTCCTCTTCACAGCAGCCCTGTGTAATAGATAGAATTGATATTATACTCACATTTACCCAGCGGGAAACTAAGAGTCTAAGACAATAAGCAACCTGTCTAAGGTTAGACACCTGGAAAGAATTAATGATAGTGTAAGTCAAAGATTTCTGACTCTTATTCTAGAGCTCTTCTTACCACACCATTAAGTCTAAGTAGAAAAAGCCAAAGCGAGGTCACTCATAAATTTGTGGGTAAAACATAAGTACATTTACTTTGGGGCTAAATGTACAAAGAAATCTTGTAGTCATCCTTGATTTGGCAATTCAGGTTTTTCCTGCAACTGTCAAAATTCCATTCTGCTGAGGGCACATTCTAGAAGAATATTTTTTCAGAATATCAAAACCTTAAAAATTATAAGTAATAAAGGGAAACTTGCCCAACCAGCTATTAAACTATATTATAAAATTAACAATTATTTAAAAATTTGGTAATGGTTCAAGATGAAACAGTTCAAAAACAGACCCATATATATTAAAGAACTTAATATGTTCCCAAGGAAATAGAGGTAGAAGAATTAAATTATTCAGATATTGGTGTTAGAAAAATTATCTATCTTTTTTCTCCATCTCACAACAAAGAATGAAATATATTTCAAATGGATTAAAGAATTAAATATATATAAAAATACATCGGTAGGTGTTTAACAAATTGAGGTTGCTGATTATCGTTGCACGAGTTATGTGCTGCACAAGTCAGAGATTGTTTTCATGTGGACTACAGTGTAAATGGTACACTGGGTGAGCAATGTTGGTACTTTGTAACCAGTTTTTGGTTGGGGAAGGATTTTTTAAATGAGAAAGTAATATAAAATCTCATAAAAAGAGATTGATAGAGTAGACCACATAAACACATTTGAATATTATATATCATACATTATAAAATTAAAAGACAAAACAAGAGCTGGTAAAAAAACACTTGCAACATCTATGGCCATGCCACCCTGAACACCCCCGATCTCTTCTGATCTCTGAAGCTAAGCAGGGTCGGGCCTGGTTAGTACTTGGATGGGAGACCACCTAGGAAGACTGGTGCTGTAGGCATTAAAAAAGCAAGCAAACAAACAAAAAAACCACTTGCAACAAATATGATAATCTCATAGTTTATATATGAAATACATACATATATGTGATGAAATCAAATTTAACTTTACAAAAACCTCACCCAAATCCCAACAGCACCATTCATTACAGCACCATTCATTACTTGTATAAGTTAGGGTAATGCTAAAAGGTTTAACAAAAGACCCAAAAATGTAAAATAGCTCAACCACAATATAAACAGGCATTCTTAAACTTTTTGTACCAGAGCCATATTAGCTGTCTGGTAACCGATTACTGTTTTTAAATACATAGATAAAATTTCAAAGATTTCAAAAGAAAACAATTATATTCAAATGAAGCCATGAAATATTAAAATAAATTATGATATAATAATAAAGTTGTTTATTAAAACACTAAATAACAAAATATAGCAGCAGGTTTAATTACTACCATAATTTCAGTCTTAATGAGTATTAATTAAATTTCAGGTACATGCAATAATTGTAGTATGATATAAAAAATACCTGTCACAGGTGTTGCTAATGCCACCAGTTGCCCATATTCATAATAGAAGAAAATGCTAAATTGCAGTAAAGACATTAATGAAAGAAATAATTTTTACCATTTCAAGTTCACAGGCCCCCTGTATTCTATCTATGGACGCCTTAAAGGTGCATGGGCCTTGAGCGAAGAACTGCTGCAATAGAAATTTATTCCTTGCTCATGTAATGTCCCTGAATGGGAAGGCAGAGGAGTAGGTTCAGGCATCAGCTGAAGGTGGCCTCATGGAGTGATCCAGGACTAGCTAAAGGAGATTTGCCACATTAAATATGTGTCTTCTAAAGTTTCCATCATTTTTTCCCATCTCAAAAGCCAAAAGGGGAGATGGACACAGAGAGCTAGCTCCATGTGAGAGAATTTTATGGGCCACGCGTGGACATGGTGTACTAGAATGTGAGTAGACATGGTAAAATTAGGACTGTTGTGGAAAAAAATTGTGTAAAAAAACATTCTGGAAAGCAAACCATCAAGATGAATGAAAGGTTTTTAAATTGTTTAAACTTCTCGATCCATGAATTTAATTTCTACGGACTGTTCTTAAGAATATAATAGAAACTGAAGGAAAAGTTAAGCACAAATTTTTCATAGCAGCATTAACTTAAACATAAATACAATTATTTATTAAGTAGAAGAGATATAGATATAAAATAACCAAAATAAATTAGCATTGTCAATGAAATTGAGGGACATCCATATGATGTTTATGAGGTTGAGTAAATAATAGCTGAAATTTCTTGAATGTTTATGTATGGTAGGCATTGTGCCAATCATTTTTCATGGCTTAAATCCTCGCAACCACCCCATGAGATACCTTTTTGATCCCATTTCAAATGTAAAAAAGCTGAATCTCAGCAAGGCTAAGTGGTTTGCTGAGGGGTTATATAACTATGGTGTCATCTCTGCTGGTTGCTCACCTAAAATCTTTTCTCCTTTCATCCTTAAGAACAGAATTTTGTTTGGGGTTGCAACGTGCTCGGCTAAAAATACTCATCCACCAGACTAACACAATTGAAGATGGTCATGTGCCTAATTCTGACCAATGCAATTTAAGCAGAAATTGTCACTCTAAAGGAAGACTCAACTAGAATGAACCTTTCCAGCTGTTTGGCCTTCATCTTTTCCCTTATCCCAACTGAGCATGTAACGCCTGTTATGTATAGCAGTCATCTTGTAACAAAGGCTGACAACCACAAACTAAGAATGGTAGAAGGCTTGACCTTGATGAAGTTCTTGAGAATTCACTAGCCCATGTTTGTCTAAGTCCCTTAACCAGTGAGACTAAGTCACAGAAGTTAAATTTAATTAATTGCAACCAAACACAGTTCTCTGTGATGCAGCTGGTCGGTGGCAAAATCAAGACTTAATCCCATATCTATTTGACTCAAAAACCTCTTAAGCACAATTACAAACTGATTTTGTGCTTATTCTCTAATATTAACATCCAAAAGCAAGATACTGTAATTGTATATGTAGTATGATATCAACTATATTAATATGCATAGAAAGAATACTGAAAGAGAAGAAACCAAAATTTTAATGATGGTTATCTCAGGGTGGCAGGATTATGAGGGTTAATTTTTTAAATAATTTTATAAGAAAATTTTATTTTTATAAATGCAATACTTGCTTATTGTGGTGAATTTGCAATTTAAAGGACAGAACAAAGGAAAAAATAAAATGTACTAACTTACAATTTTCCTATTTTAAATTGTATATACAATTTTGTATCCTGCTGTTTTTACTTACTATTATAAGCATTTCTTATTGTTATAAAATATTTTAGAAATACCATGTCAATGGCTGCTTATTATTCTAGGGTGTGAATGAATATGAATTGTTTACATATTTTTCAGTTGTTGAAAATTTTAATTAGTTTCAAATTATTCATTTTTAAACGAAAATCTTTTGTCTGTTTTCAGTAAAACAGCTTATTTAACATAAATTCTCAGAAGTAAGACTTCTGAGAATCTTTGTTATTCTTATTGTCATGAACTTTTTAATAAGTTCTTCAGAAATATTGGAAAAATACTTGTACCAGGTGTATATAAGAGTTCCCTCATTTAGAGGCCTTGAGAGTGCCCTTTTGCCTTTATTCACCTATAGCTGGTTACTTTCACGCAACTGGTTAAATGATTTCCAGAGAATGTTATTTTATGTTAATTAAAATATCCCTTGCAAAATGACAAAAGAATTACTGACTGAACAAAAACTATCTACAATTTTTACATCAGGGAATCATAGAAAAATGACAGAGCTGAAATATCTCCTACTTCTAGTAGGAATTCTTTGTCAGACATATTATAAGTCATTACCAAGATGATATATAGATGGAACAAGATGGGGTTAAAAATAGAAACTCAAAAGATGACCACTAAAATAAGATTTACATCCACTATCATTAACAGCTAAACTTTACCTATATGTATATTTTTCCTTAAAATAGCCAATGATGGTGAAAAAAAAAATACGAATATAAATAAATATTTTCACATAGAGCTTATAGTTTCAAAATGTTTTGGTTAATAAGGTGCATGGTCAAAAGCACAGGGAGTGGTTTTTTAAATTAAGTAATTTATATTACTGGTTCTATTTTTAAGATAGTAATTCCATTAAAAAAAATAGAAGGTTTTTAGTGACCCCAAAATAATTTCTTTGCAAAAAAGCCAAGTCCTAGGTCCACAGTACATGTTCAATATATATGTGTTGAAATGAGCTGATTATTTAATATGGCCAATATAGACAATATATATTTCCATTTACGTTATTAACAACTTGACTATTTTTAAATTTTTACTTCAAGTGCAAAGAATTGGATTCATCATAACCTATAGTTTATAATGTGCTCACATCATCAGTGTATATATGCATGGCTTATGTTTTTAGTTATTATTTAATTAATTGTCTAAAATAGTATAATAAACACTTATAAACCTACCACCAAAAACAGAAGTTAGCAACTTAGCAATAATCTTGTATATAATTTCCCCCAACAACCTGTTCCTTTGCCACCCCATGATTTTATTTCCAACAGGATGTCAATAGACTTAATATTTTATCTTATAAACAGTGTCTCCATGTTTTCAAATAAATTTTGAAAACCATTTTCTAATCTTCATAGTAGTTTTCAAGTGAAAACTTTTGTTGCTTCAAATTGAAATGGTATTTAAATTAGATGTCATATTTGATGTCATATTTGACATCTAATTCAAGTAAATAGTTATGAAAATATTAAACAGGTTCCTGTGGCTTGTTAATGCAAACATATCTAAATGATATATCCTTTCAGATTTAGCAAATATAAAGCTTTGAATTTGTAAATGAATTCTCATTAGATCTAAAGCAAGAAAAGACAAAAACGCTTAAAACAATAATAGGCTTGTTTTAATTAAGTTCAGAAAATATTTGTTAAGCACATACCAAGTAGGAGGTGTAAAGTTTGGCACTGGTGGTGGTAACTCAAAATTACAAGGATAATGGCTTCTCTCTAAGGAGTGTAAATTCTAAGAGGCAGACTAGAAAGAGAACCATACACACATGGAAACTCAACATATCACAGAGGTAGCAGATTAGGTCAGTGGAAAAAAATGGGTTATTCAATATGTGGTGTTGGGATAACTGTTTAATAATTGAATAATAATTGAGATTATTATTTAATAATAAAAATTATTAGGGTCATTTTTATATGTAAAAAACTGCATCTGTATCTCATGCCAATAAAAAAAAATAGAGACGCATGTCACAAATAAATGTAATTCAAGATAAAATGATACAAATTCTAAATAGTAAAAACAAAGAAAAGGA
>NW_006436298.1:18712014-18713475 GCF_000325575.1 Pteropus alecto | reverse complement strand
TAGAAGGTTTTTAGTGACCCCAAAATAATTTCTTTGCAAAAAAGCCAAGTCCTAGGTCCACAGTACATGTTCAATATATATGTGTTGAAATGAGCTGATTATTTAATATGGCCAATATAGGCAATATATATTTCCATTTACATTATTAACAACTTGACTATTTTTAAATTTTTACTTCAAGTGCAAAGAATTGGATTCATCATAACCTATAGTTTATAATGTGCTCACATCATCAGTGTATATATGCGTGGCTTATGTTTTTAGTTATTATTTAATTAATTGTCTAAAATAGTATAATAAACACTTATAAACCTACCACCAAAAACAGAAGTTAGCAACTTAGCAATAATCTTGTATATAATTTCCCCCAACAACCTGTTCCTTTGCCACCCCATGATTTTATTTCCAACAGGATGTCAATAGACTTAATATTTTATCTTATAAACAGTGTCTCCATGTTTTCAAATAAATTTTGAAAACCATTTTCTAATCTTCATAGTAGTTTTCAAGTGAAAACTTTTGTTGCTTCAAATTGAAATGGTATTTAAATTAGATGTCATATTTGATGTCATATTTGACATCTAATTCAAGTAAATAGTTATGAAAATATTAAACAGGTTCCTGTGGCTTGTTAATGCAAACATATCTAAATGATATATCCTTTCAGATTTAGCAAATATAAAGTTTTGAATTTGTAAATGAATTCTCATTAGATCTAAAGCAAGAAAAGACAAAAACGCTTAAAACAATAATAGGCTTGTTTTAATTAAGTTCAGAAAATATTTGTTAAGCACATACCAAGTAGGAGGTGTAAAGTTTGGCACTGGTGGTGGTAACTCAAAATTACAAGGATAATGGCTTCTCTCTAAGGAGTGTAAATTCTAAGAGGCAGACTAGAAAGAGAACCATACACACATGGAAACTCAACATATCACAGAGGTAGCAGATTAGGTCAGTGGAAAAAAATGGGTTATTCAATATGTGGTGTTGGGATAACTGTTTAATAATTGAATAATAATTGAGATTATTATTTAATAATAAAAATTATTAGGGTCATTTTTATATGTAAAAAACTGCATCTGTATCTCATGCCAATAAAAAAAAATAGAGACGCATGTCACAAATAAATGTAATTCAAGATAAAATGATACAAATTCTAAATAGTAAAAACAAAGTAAAGGAAAGCAATTATAATTCTGAACTTGGGGTAGTGTTAGAGTTAATGAGAAATGTGTTATCTGGAGTGGGCCTTCAAAGTTGAGCAGAATTAAAATAGGACTAAAAAATGGAAATAGACATATGGGAGAAGTTGTTACAAAAGGTTATTTTCAAGCAAGGTAACCAGTTTGCCCTAGTTTGCTTGGTAGTTTCCAGTTTTAGCACTAAAAGTCCCTTGCCATGAGAAAAGGGCAAATCAGGATGGTTGGTCACCTAGTCATAGAGAACAAAGCTATACCTTCC
>NW_006436298.1:18644003-18712000 GCF_000325575.1 Pteropus alecto | reverse complement strand
CAATTTCCTAACTAAAGAAGAAAACAGGCACAGTCCCATAATCTCAGACAATAGGTGTCCACTCTAGGAAACTGAACTCAGCCTTTCCTGCCTCTCTACCACCTTCTCTGAGGAGGGAGGTTTAAAATTTCAAAGTTTCTTGTTCTTCTGTTATCTCCAGGAGCACTTGCCTTTAGGCCTGCTCAGGCCCCAACTCTTCCGCTGCTAAGATGTCAAATTCTGGTCTTTCTCTGATGACTGCCTCTCGTTCTCTCACCTCTCTCACTACTTTATTCCTGTTGAGCCTCCTGATATTCTTATCAACACCTTTGGTCCCTCATCCCCCGCCTTATTATCTCAGTCCATCAGCCTAATTCTTGTTTATTGAGTTTACCTACATATTAACATAACATTCCAGTTGAGACAAAGTGCACTGAAATCAGACATTTATCTCTGCCTGTTACTATCACTATGAACTGAAGCAATAGAGTTAACTTCTCTGAACCTGTTTTCTCAGCTGGAAAATGGGAGATAATAATGCCTCATAATTCATAGGGTCCTCGTGGGAGTAAATGAGAGCACTCATAAAATATCATTTTAGAAAAGAGCAAGTTTCAGAACTCTATGTATAGGATTATCACACTTTTGTGTAAAAACATACTGAGTGTGTTTTGTGTAGGAATGTTTATAAATGCAATAAGGAGAAAATTAAGCTCTTAACCATGCTTAGCTTTCAGAAAGGGTATGGAAAAGGGGAGAAATTTTAAGTAAATGATCTCCACACTATCTTTGAATTTTATGACTATTATACAGTAAGCTTAGGTTATTTTGAAATTAAAATATAAATAAAATCAGTACAAAAATGAACTAAGACTTCATAGGGGAGAAGAAAAGGAAGGATTTTCCAGCAAAGAGTGGTGTGAGCCACAGAGTAGACAGAGCAAGGCTGGCAGTGAGAGAGATGTGAGTGGCAGGTTTACAAAACATGAGGATGGAGAGACTGCCAGGGCTATATCTGGGAGCCCTTTGAATGCTATCTTCAAAGTAATGGGGAAGCATTGAAGGATAATAAGAATGGGAAAAATAATAGAAGCTGCATTTTAGAAAGATTCTGTATTATAGATTAAGGGGGTGGACAAAATTGGAATTTGAAAAAGGAAATCAGAACCTCTTCCAATAGGCACAAAAAATGGATGACGAGGCCTGGTTTATCAGCTGAGACCAAATAATATCTGTACTTTTTATGTTGTGACTAGTATTAAGAACTAGCATTTATTGAGGTATTTGTTTAGATCTAACACTTCTTTAGCCAAGCTTAAGTTGGCTAAGAATTATAAATGGATATCTCATTTATTTCTCACAACAACTTTGTAAAGTAAGTACTATTAATATTTCTAATATACAAATGAGAAAACAGACTCAGAGAGGTTAAGATATTTGCCCAAGCACCAGTGGGCATGATAGACGATAACTGGTATGGCCAGGATTTGAATTGATTCAGCTTGGTTTTCTAGTTACACTTTCAAACAATTTGTCATAAAGCCTACTCTTAAAGTGTCCTCAGTGTTAAAGACAAAAATTAATGGCCAGAATTAAACAGGCATGGAAGATTTTATTTAAGACTTGCAGTAGGGGAGAGAGACTGAACTCAACTCCACTGAAACAAAAAGCAGAGAGTTTTTAAGTATTGGGGTAAGCCAGTGTAAAAAAAAAATGCTGAACGATGTAAAGGAGAAGGTTAATGAATGTAATTAGTCCATCTGTGTTTGTTAATTGTTGCTTATTGAAATTAGGCTTCTACCTTCTGACCAGGACTAGGAGATAGAGGCAATTTTTCCCTTGATATTTACATTTCAAAGGCAAGGTTTCCAGGTCCTTGAGAAAGATATTCTGGGGTGTAAAACTGGTAAAGGTCTGAGAGATTTATATCTCAAAGGGGCAGAGAAAGAATTTAAAATTGCAGGTTTTCTAAAGTGAGTGCTCTGTGAAAAGGGAGGTCAAGGACCCAGAGTCAGGAATAAGCCTGTCTAAACTTTAGTCAAGCTGAGGGAAACACTAAGATCTTTTTGGTCATCATTTGTTCTGAAGTATAGGATGTAATAAAATTCAGTGTGTTGGTCTTAATTCTCCTGAGGAAACCCATGAGAACGGCACGTAAGTCACTGATATGCATAATTCATTTTAAATTATCATATATACATGTATATATTAAAAGTTAATATACTAATATGCTTTGCACATAGTAATGAACCAGATGATTCAATAACAACAAATGTAATAGTCGATATTTATTCAGTATTTATTATGTGCTGGACATTAAGCTAAATTCTTTCTTATATACTCCTAAAAACAATCTTGGGAAGTCACTACAATAATTACCTCCATTTTACGGATGAGGAAACAGGTTCTTAGAAGGTCACACAGCACAGTTTATAAATAGTCTGAGCCCTAAGTAGGACTGCCTACCTAATTTGTGAGACCAGTACAAAACAAAAATGTAGGACCCCTTGTTCAAAAATTATTGAGCTTCAATAGTCTACAATAGAGCATTAAACCAAATGCAGAATGTTTCCAAGCTCAGGGCACTATGTGACTGCACAGGTTGCATGCCCTTAAATTTGTGCTTCCAAACTTTATGCTATATTTTATCTCTCCTGAGTAAGTTACTAAATGGTGAAGTCCCTGGGGGTAGCCAGAATTCTTAACTAGTTATCAATTGACTTCTTTTAATGCCTGGAAGAAAGACACTTACTCATAGACAGGATTTGGATATTTAATCCCACCTGTATCACATATCTTCTCAGCTGGATATCAAAGTATTAGAAGACTTGAAATTCCCTACTGAGTTTCTGTCTGAAAATAGTAAATGCCGGGAACAAAGAAGGTTCTTACAATACAAAGGGGAATTACAGCTAAATACTAGCCTATGTACTGTGGCTCCTTTTACATTATATTCTAATAACAAGTATTACTGCATTCCAATTAGAACTAAACTTGGATGACAAAAAATATTAGCAATGCAAACAAATAAAAGGTTTTTTTTTGTTTTTTTGTTTTTATCTCATCATTAAATAAAGGGAAAGATATATGATAGTACTCAGGCCACTACCAAGAAAGGGGTATATTCATACTGAATAAAAAAGCTTCTTCACACTGAAGCACATCATGGTTGAGGAGCATTAAATGAAGATGCTTTCTAGAATATAATTTTATTATTCCTAGATGTGAGTGCTATCCAAAGTGACTATTATTATCACTACATAATGCATAATTGGAACTTAGGCAATGACAGTGAGTAGCAGATTCAGCTTTCATTATAAAGGAGGTTAGTTTTCACTGTGAAAGCCCATTTTGCTTTTTGATAGAGATGGAACCAAAATGAAGCAAAACAGAGACCAAATATGGTATTCAACATGAACAGAGGTAAAGGTTATGCATATTTTTTTTTCATTTATATATTTCTAAGATCAGCTCCTTGAAACATTCATATAAACTCTATAACTAAAAATTTGTCATTGGGGATAGACAAGAGAGTATTATCAGTGACATACATTCACTGACATTTGGCATTTTGCATCATTTTTTAAAAAGTAACTGGTCTTCCTTCTGAATGTATTAACAAATGCTAAGATTTCTTCGTATTATGATTTTTGGCTTAAGTATAAATACTTTTCTTCAAAAACAAGCAATTTTCTTATGTCCTATAGTTTTTCAAATTTTATTAAATGAGTTTATTAAAATATAGTTGACATACAATAAACTGTATATATTGAAAGTGTAGAATATAAGTTTTGAAATGTGTATTCTCCCATGAAAATATCACCAAAACCAAGTGAATATATTCATCACTTCTCAAAATTTCTTTGTGCTCCTTGGTAATCTCTCATTTCCCCATGTCCAACCCCACCCCTACCTGGTTCTCCAGGCAACCATTGATCTGCTTTCTGCATATAATCATGCACCGCATAACATTTTCATCAATGATGAACCACATATATGACAGTGGTCTCATAAGATTATAATGGAGCTGAAAATTTTCTATAGCCTAGTGATATTGTAGCACATGACTTCAGAGGATTTGCCAAGGATGAGGAGGTTGTAAAAATCGACACAGTTGTGGTTGAGATGACAAACAACTTTAACCTGGGTCCGGATGAGTATGACATTGAGGAGCATCTAGAGGTGGGCTCTGAGGAATTGACTAACTGAGGAGTTGTTGTAACTGGAACAGGAATGCATAGCTGAAGAAGCAAGAGCAAAGGAAACTGTAGGAGAAGGAAAAAGAAGAACCTTCAAGAAAATTCACAGTGAAAAGATTAGCAGAAGCTTTCAAAGGCCTCAACAAGGTCTTTAAAAAGTTTGAAAACATGAAACTTCCCCCAAAAGGTTTTTATTAATAGAGAAGAATATGGTGTATTATCTGCTTATGAACAAGTCTATTATGAAAAAAAGAAATAAAGCAAGTAAACCACCATGGACATATTTCTGAAAAGAGTGACACCTCTTCAAGAGCCTCAGGCAGGTCCCTCAGGAGGTATTCCAGAAGAAGACATTGTTATCACAGAAGATGACAGCTCTACTCATGCCCCCTAAAACCTGATGTGACAAGATGTGGAGGTGGACAACAGTGATATATATTAATGATCCTCACCCTGTGTAGGCCTAGACTATGTGTGTTTGTGCCTTAGTTTTTAACAAAAAAAGTTTAAAAAGCAAAAATAAAAATAAAATCTTTTTAAATAGAAAAAAAGTTCATAGAATAAGGATATAGAGAAAAAATATTTTTGTACAGCTGTATAATGTGTTTATGTTTTAAGCTATCTTATTATAAAAGAGTTGAAAGGCCAAAAAAATTTAAAGTTTATAAAAGTTTATGAATAAAAAAGGTACAGTAAGCTAAGGTTAATTTATTATTAAAGAAAAATATATATTTTTAATTTTATTTTATTATTAGTTTCAAGTATATAGTACATTGGTTAGACAGTTATATAGTTTATAAAAAAGATCTCCCTAATTGCCCTTTCTCTTCTCTGGCCCTCCACCTAGCCATTACATTAATGCTAACTTCATTCCCTATGCCATACTCCACAACCCCGTGACCACCTATCAACTACTAATTTGTACTTCTTTAACCGTTCACCCCTTTCTCCCATCCCCCAACCACCCTCTGCTCTGGATGTCACCAAATTGCCTTCTGTATTTGTGAGTCTGTTTTTAATTAATTTGTTCTTTTTGTTCCTTAGATTCCACATATAAGTGAAATCATATGGTATTTATCTTTGTCTGTCTGTCTTATTTCATTCAGCCTAATAACCTCACACCTGTCAGAATGGCTATAATCAATAAATCAGAGAACAACAAATGTTGGCTAGGATGTGGAGAAATGGGAACTCTCATACACTGTTCGTGGAATTGCAAAATTGGTACAGCCACTGTGGAAAACAGTCTGGAGGTTTCTCAAAAAATTAAAAATGGATATACCTGTTGACTGGGCAATTTCTCTTCTGGGTATTTGTCCAAAGAAAACAAAAACAATAATTCGTAAAGATCTATGCACTCCTATGTTCATGGCAGCACAATTTACAATAGCCAAGATATGAAAGCAACCTAAAAGCCCGTCAACAGACGACTGGATAAAGAAGTTATGGTTCATATACACAACGGAATATTATTCAGCCATTAAAAAAAAAAGAAGAAAAAAATCGTTTATAAATTGAATATAGCCTAAGTATATAGTGTTTATAAAGCCTACAGTAGTACACAGTAATGTCCTAAGCCTTTACATTTACTCACCACTCATTGGCTCACCCAGAGCAACTTCTAGTCTTGCGAGCTCCATTCATAGCAAGTGCCCTTTACAGGTGTACTCTTTTTTTAATCTTTTATATCATATTTTGACTGTACCTTTTCTACATATATAAATACGCAGATACTTAACCAATGTGCTACAGTTGCCTACAGTATTCAGTATAGTAACATGCTCTATAGTTTTGTAGCCCAGGAGCAATAGGCTATACCATGTAGTCTAGGTGTATAGTGGGCTATACCATCTAGGTCTGTGTAAGTGCACTCTGATGTTCGCACAACAAAATTGCCTAACAGTGCATTTCTCATAACATATGCCTGTTGCTAAAAGACACATGGCTGTATTTTTTAGAATTGTGAATAAGTGAAATCATACAGTATGTACTCTTTTCACTAAGCATAATAATTTTGAGATTCATCCACATTGTAGCGTGCATCAATAATTCATTTATTTTAAAAGCTTAATATTATTCTATTGTATGGATATACCACATTTGTTTATCTGTTCACCTGTGGATGGCCATTTGTCTTGTTTCTGGTTTGGGGCTGTTACAAATAAATCTGCTATGAACATTAGCAATAAAATCTCTGATAGACAGGTATATTTACACACTGAGTAAATATTTAGGTGGAATAAATAAGTCATTTGATACAAGTATATTTAAAATTTTAAGATACTGCCAAACTATTTACCAAAGTGGTCCAACCATTTTATATTCCAACCAGCAGTATAAGAGAGTTCTTGTTTCATATCCTTGCCAACACTTGTAGTAAATGCAGTTTATATCTCATATAAATGCTAACATCTTAATATTTACATCAAATAATATTCTTTGATAAAAAAGATATAAAGCACAATTCATTTGAAGAGGTTGGAAGGCAAGTACCTGTATTTCAAAGGTATCTGAAGAAATCTGTCAGCTTTCTGTTAATTTTTCTTATCATTATCAGTAACCACAATAAAAATAATCATCCCAAATTTTAAATAGATATTATTTAATACTAGAACTATAGCTACTATTTATGTAAGAATATAAAAGTTATAAATAAGTCCCTCAGAACTATAGATGAAGGTGAAAAGAGAAACATATTAGAGAAAGTACTTCGCAGGAAATAGGACTGTAAATTGCATGGTTCTAATCCATCAGCTGAGAGAGAAGTAGCTATGTGATAAGGACATTTGTGCTTAGATTAGGATAACATTTTTTCTCTTAAATGTATTTGTATTGGATTCAAAACAATCTAGACTTCTAGAGTACCTAGAGCCACTGGCTAGACCAATAATCTTGATTCAGCTTCTATCAGAAAACAGAGTGTGCTTTAGCCAAGATTATAAAGTAAATATTAGATCTCATTTCAAAACTTGCAGGAGATAAGGGTAGTACTCCCTGGGGTCAGAAACTATCTAGAGTAGTTTAGTCTTACTGGTCGACCTGAGAAACACATGAATCAGCTAATGAGTAGCTCCTAGGATGGCATTCACAATCCAACTCCTGTTCAGCCCTGACTGCTCTGCAAGGCAACTGAAGATGAGCAGTGTATCTGATAGCCTAGCTTAAATTAGGAAGTTCAGGTTTTATCTTGGCAAAAACTGTTATTGCTGATGCTATTTGATCATGCTTCATTTTTAGAAAGTTCTTACACTGAGATTTTTAATGAGAATTGAGTTAAACTCTGAGTGCTTCCAAATGATCTGTTATTTTATTTATTAGATCCTTTTAAGTCTTTAATTTCTAAAATTACAAAGAATGCTTACATAAGAACTGTCATGTAAAAAAATAAACCAGGGATTTTACACAATGGCACCTTAAATATTATCACCTCCTTGTGGCTACAGCAGTCTAGCCACAATTGTTTCACTGACAATCATCTATCTATTTATCATCTATCCATTACCAATTGATTTATCTCTCACTGTGATCTATCTCAAATCAGCCACTTGATAGATGTACCCAGTGGAATTAATAAATACCATTAAATCCTAGTTTTGTTGACTGTAGAAGAAATGGAGTACACTAATCAAACCCAGTGGAAAAATTAGTGGATGTGGTTTATCTATGTGGTGCAATAGTCTTGTGTGTAAAATACCAATCTCTCTTTGTGTGTCTACTGTCACAATCTATTGACAACATGCTTAATCACTGAGTTCTTTGCATTTGGAAAGCTTCATCCCTTTTTTTCGGTATTTTTTAAACTATATCTTACTTCTGCTTTTCAAGCCATTCACGAAGCTGTCAATCTTCTGATACATGCTTCTTTCTCTGAATGTCTACATTTCTGATGGTACTCCATAACATAAAAATAAAATATAGCTAGCATCCTGCTCTAAGAGAGTACTTTCAACTTAACCAATCCAGTTTTATAAATTTTTAAGTTGTCAATTTTTTTTGTTTCCTTACTATAATTAAAATTGCCAGTTGCCAGGGGACTAGAAAAAGTCAGAGGCAAAATAAAAACAAAAGCATTCAACATGTGTGATTTAGAATCCAAATGATTTACACCGTTCACAAAATATGATCATCGTAAAAATTACCATTGTTTTTGATTAGATACTTAGAAGAATTACTAGGCACCAATAAGAATTCTTTATAAAGCAGTCTGCGAGCCTTTTTATTATCTGACAGGTCATTCGGTTGAGAGACCAACACTTTTAAAGAAAGCTGTGATTTTCAGCATGAAATGAGAACATTTTATTCATTACCTCTCTTTGTTAATGTCCCTCTGGATTTCATCTGCTCTGTATGTTGACTTTGAAAAAAGAACTGCTCACCACACCCCCTATGTCAGCAAATCTCAATTCTACTCACCAAGTGTTTTCTGAATTTGGCCTCTTTTCACTTCTCACCACCATTCCCCTAGTCCAGTCTACATTATTTCTCATCTGGATTGCCTTTGTCAACTGTTACCTGCTCTCTCAGTTTCCACTTAGGCTCTTAAATACTCTATCCTTTACCCTGTAGCCAGAAGAACAATTTAATATGTAAATCTGACAATGCATTGCTCTGCTTAAAACTTTCCAGTCATTTATCTTTACCCTTGGTGTAAAAAATAAATTCTTAACTTTCACTTTCTAAGTCTTGAAGATGTTCTCTCTGCTTCCCTCTGAGTGCTCCTCCCCTACCACTCTGCCACACTCACAGCCTTCTAGCCACACTGGCCTTCTGGTTGTTTCTGGGATAAAGCTAAACCATTTCTAACTCTGGTCCTGGAATCCATTTTCCAGATCTTTGTGTTGCTGGCTTTACTATTTCCACATCAAAAAATAGTTCTCATCCCATCTTTCTCTCTCCTTCCATCCTGCTCTAATTTCTTTCTAGAACTTTTAATTGTCATTATCTAGAATTATATTATACATTTGCATAGTCTGCTTTCCAAATTAGAATAGCTTTTCATAGTGCAATCTTTGCCTTATTCACTCCAGCCTATCCACCTCTCACCTCCCTTCTAGCTTAGATTAATGCTCGCTAGGTAGTGGGTGCTCAAGAAATACCTGCTGAATGGAAGAATAAAGAGCAACATGTTGAATAACGTTACTACATTTGTCACTGAGATCTCCTATAAAAACACTCTTCTAAAACTGCTCTTATAAATTGCAATGAAAGATGAAACTTCTATGCCTTATTAGAAAACATATATCCTATATGAAGTGCTCATAAAACACCTTTTTTAAAACAAAGAAACTTTAAATATTCCAGTAAAATCAAAATACCATATTTTATTCACTACACAAGGATGCCTGGGTCATACAATCACTTAGTTGATAATATTTCAGTATCCTGTTAGTCTGAGCATGGCAGTTAAAATAACATAAAGAGAAAGTGCTCTTGTCTGCAAGAGTAATTGCACTGAATAGAGAAGATATTCATAAACAATGGAAATTATAAAATTTGTGGTATAGATGATACATAATAAGAATTTAGAAAATGATGAAACTGAAATCAAAGCAAATGTAGAAGAAATCATAACACAGGAGTAGCTTATCTTGAACATCATTGAGTAAGGGGTTCTTGTCTGGTTTATCTTTCCTGAATGCTAAAACCTGTTTTTAATGGTCAACCAGTTTCTCTGGTTAGACATCTTTTGTTAAAATACCTCAAAGCAGTCTTTCAACAGAGACCTTTATAAACCTAAACTGGTAAAGTGTGTGCAAGGTATGGTTGACAAAATCAAGTCCACATTTGGAGTAACAATTTAATATGTGTATAAATTCATGTTTGTATTAGAATTTATGTCTTTTCTCTATATATGTGGGTATCTGTCAGGTTCAGAAAGAACTATATAATTTTAAGAACCAGAAAGAACTTCAGTAAGGTGAATAAGTGACTTTATTTTTCATTTAGAAGAAATTTGGAGGCAAGCTTTCCTGAACTATGGGCACTCTAAGATTTCACCAGAGAACCAGGCTCCTTCAGTTTTTCCACTCTACCTTTTTAGAATATCGTTTCTATCTTCAAGTTGTCTGGTGGTCTGAAAATGGCTGCTTCAGCACCAACCACCATATCCATGTTCTGTATAGCAGGAAGGAGGAAGGAGCAAGTCAAGAGGGATACATATCTCTCGGTTGAAGAACAGTTCTGGAAGCCTTGTCAATTGACTTTTGCTTACATTTTATTGGACATCTGTATTTTATAGGTAGAGTGGTAGAGCACATTGACATCCTGATACAGAGAAAGTTTTAATGGATCAAACCAGCCATAACATTCCCTTAAGCCAAAACCTAATTCAGAGTAAGGTCATACCACTCTTCAATTTGTAAAGGCAGAGAGACTCTCTACCACTATACAAATATTATCAAACTACCAAAAATATACATAAATAACTAAAGTTTGAGTTTTGTGAGGAAGAAATTATATGTTTTTTATTTACTGCTATATCTCTGACATCTATTATAGTGCCATATATTAATAAATTATGCAATCCTAATAAATTAATATAGAAATAAATGTCTGATAAAATATTGGTCTATAATTGGGTTGTAGCTAGGCAGAGTATCTCTGCTGCTATTCTGGCATGGTCCATTTCCTCTTTAATTATCTGTTTCTTATCATCTGTGTCCCTTATCAGGCTGATCCAATCCAATTCATGTCAACTGTTTGCTTGTCCATGTGAAACTTGATAGGCTAATAACATATTGTTCAATGTTTTAGTTTTAAAAGTTCAGAGTATTCACCAATTGTAATTCTGTATAACAAGCTATTTCTATTTCTATTTTCTAATGCACAGATATAGGCAAATACTACAATTTCAGGCTAAGCTTTCAAATTTTGTAAGCAAGTCTACTACTATGGAAATTTTTAAAAGTCCTTTTCTTTGATGCAGTTGGTTTAGCAGGAAAAGAATTCCACTTCTTGTACCTAATAGTCTTGGGATTCAAGCTTCCTTCTTATGTCAGTTACCAACCAGCAGCAAAGGTTAAAAACAGTCTGCTTTCTACACAACAATAGTTTTCTGTTTTTATGCTCATCTGTTTTAGATTAAAGAAAAGGCACCTAAATATCTTTCTTGAAAGTTATCTTCCCCCACCCCCGTTTTGTTTCTGAGTTGTATGCTTTCAATTGAGATGGGTATAATACTTACACTTGTGAGGAATTTCCTCTTATATTCTATACATTTCTCTTTTTAAAATTTTTAAAGACAACTGATTTATATATGTAATGATAAATTTTAAGACCTGAATGAAGCTTATAATGGCTCAACAGATATGCTGAAACATTGCAATATTTTCTGATAGCATTATAACCACAGAAACTAGACATTCACACACACAATGACTTTGAATCTTTTCATGTCATGAATTCAGAAGCAAGAAAATAATGGAGAAACTGAGAAAAAGGTCACTAAGAGTGGAAATAAATATGAGAAAGAGCAAATGTAAAGAAGGTGAGAAATAATGAGACCCATGTAAAGCAGGTGCCTAAGGCCTTAGGCATAGAGGTAGGAATCAGAAAGCAAAAAAACATAACAGATATGTTCTGCTAAGAACAAATTAAAAGAAGCTCAGCAACATAGCCACCTACTTTATCTCAGAATTTGCTTTCGATGTTATTCGTTGACCAAAGGAAAGTCTGTTTCAACTAAAAGTCTAGCATAAAGAAATGGATTTAAAAAATGGAAGGAATTGTTTTACCAATTGTCAGATTGGGATACACCTTAAGTTTGATGTTTTGATGATCCTGAAATCTTGAATTAAACTAATGGCGAAAGTTATCAGATAGGCGTATTGTCTATAACTAATATATTTCAATGTAGTATATGAGTTGGTTCCAGAAATAAAATTCAGTAAAATGTAAGTTCCATAGGGGCAGATATTTCTGTTTCTGCCTAACTTCAGCACCTAAAGGATACCTGGCACATAGTTTGCATTCAATAAATATTTGGTAAGTGAATGAATAGAACTAGCAAGGAAAAAGTGGCTCAGTCCATGATTAAAAGCAAAATATGCATTATATATAGTGTTTCCATGGTGTTAAAATAATCAATTATCTGCCTTAGTTGAGAAAAATATAAGCCATAATAACTAGAAATAAAGTCTAGAATTCAGAATTCCAATCACATCTATCATATTTACTATAGAAATAACCTAATTTTATTTATTACACACCAGAAAGCATTTGAAAATCTCTTGTATAACGTTTATCACATAAGAACTCATAAGTTTCTCTTCTCATTTCTATTTTCTTTTTAAAAGGCAAAATGAATTTTTAAACTCTAATTTAAAAATAACTGTATTTATGGTATGTAGAGCTACCGATATTAAAATGGGTTCCACATGATAAAATAGAAAATATTTAGGCTTTCACATTAGACTAACTCAAATCTCAGCTTGTAAGGGGTGTGGCCTTGGCAAATTGCTTGGCCTTTCTGAACATGAACATCCTCAACTATAAATTGTAGATGATATCAGTTCTTACATTCCAGTGTGATTGTGAGGATAAAATGAGATAACATATGTGAAATTTTTAATATTGTATCAACACATAGTAGATCTTCAATAAATGTTCTTTAATTGCATCTTGTGGCAAGAGCAGTATGAACTCAGCAAATCTCACATAATATTTCACCTCATCTGTTTTTAAAGCCATAGAAAATATATGCAGTTGTTGGAATGCAATGATGTGATGTTATATCACATTGTTTAACTAACAGTAACAGAGTAATTTTCTGAATTATTTTAGAAAGGAGGAATTTGGAAGGCTAAAGCCACAAATTTGACCCAGACTACATAGTATTTCTCTAATAGGCAAATATAAAATCATCTGAGAAATTCAGCACTATTTTACACGGTCACATGGCAAAAGATGGTCAAATAGTGACAATAGAAAAATCGTGTGGGGTAAATCCTTTCATTGCTGAGAATTTTCTCAAGGCATTTGACTTTTTAGAGAACATATGACCTATCAGATTCATTCGACCAGTCAATAACTGCTTTTTTTCAAGTCAATCAAAAGTGACATATTTATAGTGCCAGAATTATGCTTAAAAAATATTAGACATTTTATATTGAGTCATTCATGTTTTCCCTGCTATGTACTTGCATTAGCAAATTGATTAAATAAATTACACACAAATATTTAACAAAAAAATTTCAGAGAATGAATGGTTCAATGAAACATTTCTGTTAATTTGACACTTTGCACTTAACCCATTTTTTATTGTAGACCAAAAAAAAAGGAGAGAGAGTAATAAAATATTCATTAACTGCACTGAAACCCATTTATAGCAGATGGTCTCTGGAGGGTAAATTTCAAAACATTTGATAGAGAGCACTGTGCAAAATATGCAGTTGTCCTGACACAGCAACTAGTGTGAAGAACAGCAAATGCAATTAATAATAGTAAGGGAGAAGATCATACATTGTGAATCACAATTTAGCTACCTTTTGTCATTTAGACTATGAAAAGGAGAGTCACATTTGCTATTGTTTACCATAAATAGGTAAAGCACAAGATATGTCCATTATCTCATCAAATATTATGATAATTCCTAAAAATTTTTAACAAATCTCCTTTAAACATTCTTTAAGTTCTTAGAGGTTTAAAACATTTAGAAGCGTATGGCCATGGTAAGCACCACAGGTATTGCAGGATGGAAGAAAGCAAAGGAAGGAAGAAAATTATGTATACGTAGATGGATAAATGGAAGGGTGAATGTGTGGGTGGATAGATAAGTAAAGACAAATGAATAGCTCAATAATTAAAAATATCAGAAACAAAATGATAAACATTCTAATCAGGCTAGACAAAAAAATACACCAAATGTAAGTAGATAATATCTTAGGATAAAGTGAACAATTTCTGATTTGCCCAATTGCCTTCTTGTTCAGAGGAATATAACAATTACCCAGATTTTTCAAACTAAAACATTGTGTATGCTATTGACTTCCACTATAAAAAATAGTTTGAAATTATATTGTTGTTCTTTCAAAAATTTGTAAAAATATATTTTAAAAATTATTTTAAGTCAATTCTTAATAGTGAAGTTTGGCAAAGTCTTTTCTAATGGCTAATGCATGTTAAGTTAGTAATTCTTTTGAAATTTTTAATTGTGGTCAAAACACACAAAATTGATCATCTTTACTATTTTAAGTGTACAATTCAGTAGTGTTAAGTATATTCACTGTTATGCAACAGATCTAGAATTTCATCATTTAATTGACATGCTATATCCATTCAACAAAAACTCCCCTATTTCTCCCACCCTGCAGCTGCTAGTAACTACCATTTTATTTCCTGTATCTATGAATGTGACTATTTTAGATGCCTCTTATAAATGGAATCATATAGTATTTGCCTTTTCATAACTGGCTTATTTCACTTAATGTGAATCCTCAAAGTTCATCCATGCTGCATCTCTTTAAGATATGAATGTTATATGAACAAAATATGACTATATATATGTATATACATGTGTATGTATATATGTGTGTATATATATATGCATTCATTCATTGATAGGTATTTGGACTGCTTCCACCTCTTGGCAATTGGGAATAATGCTGCTATGATCATAGATGTACCATTACCTCTTCAAGACCCTGCTTTCAGTCTTTTAGGTAGAATTTCTAGATCATATGGTCATTTTAATTTTAATTTCTCGAGGAACTGCTATATAGTTTTCCATAGTGGTTGTACCATTTCACAATCCTACCAGTAGTGCACAAGAGTTCCAATTTCTCCACATCCTCACCAACCTTTGTTATTGTCTGGTTTTTTTGTTTGTTTGTTTTTGTCATATTGGCCACTCTAATGAATGTGAAGTGGTAGCTCATGGTGGTTTTGATTTGCCTATCTCTAATTATTAGTGATGTTAAAAATTTCTTTATTAGTTTGTTGGCCATTTGTATATCATCTTTGGAGAAGTGTCTATTCAAGTTCTTTGTCCATTTTTCCCCTTGACTCAGTAGTTTTATTTCTAGATATTTTTACTACAGACTTATGACAATACACAAAGACATCATAACAACTCATCTTCTACACTTTTGTACCCAAGCAGCTGACTGTAGCTGGAGAAAGGCATACTATCAGGTAGACAGGTTTCACTTTAAATATGATCCCATACCTCAAATGTGCTCTTTGTGCTACCAGTAATCCTAGAATGTTTCTCCAGCTTCTTCATCAAGCTTGCTTTTCTATTCTCTGAGATGACTTTCATGCACTTCATTTCTGCTCAAATCCTCTATTCCATCCACGTCCCTTCTTCTCAGCCAATGACCTTGACTTGTCCTTTAAGCAATACAGAAAACCATGATTCAGGAGCTCCTTTTCTTCCCATCAACAAACCTATGCATGGTTGTCTCTGTTCCCTACTCTTCCTATATAAGCTGGAAATGCTGTATCACCTAAAGGTTAGTCACTGTCGTCTCTCATCCTGTTTCTCTCCTGCATTGTCAATCTTCCTACTTTCACCTGGCTTTAAATAAATTGACAAATTTATATTTTCAGTCCAAACATCCCCTTTGTGCTCCAGACTTGTGATTAATCTGCATACTTGATACTCCACTTGGATGTCTTACAAGCATCTCAGATTTAACATGTTCAAAGTGCACATTTGACTTATCCCATCCATTTTTTAATTGGGTTATTTTGTTGTTTTTGTTGAGTTGTAAGAGTTCTTTTTATATTCTGGCCATTAACTTCTTATCAGATATGTGATTTGCAAATATTTTATCCCATTCCATAGGTTGCTTTTCAATTAGTTGATTGTGTCTATTTCTGTTTTCTTGTCTGTGCTTTTGGTATTCTACCCAAGAAATTATTCCCATTTCAAATGTCATGAAGCTTTTCCTCTGTTTTCTTCTCGGAGTTTTATAGTTTTGGGATTTACATTTACAATTTTAATCCATTTTAAGTTAATTTTTGTAAGATAAGGGTCCATTTCATTTTTTTGTATGTGAATATTGCAATATTCTTTTCTCTCTCTCCCCCCCTTACACTCTCTTCTATGCATTTACATAAAAAAAATTTTTATTTTAAAAAAAGTCATCACCTGTATTTCTCCATATTTTTCTTCTTATATTTACATCTATTGTTTGGAATGTTACAGTCACCCTCAATCGAAATTATTGTGGTACAACAATCAAGGATTAACATAAAGGTGGAGAATAAACAGAAGAAGTAGATGAATACTTGCAACAAGATTCTGTTTCTGATAACAGAAAGAACAAAAGGATAGAAGACGTTCAATGTTGGATTTATAAAATATAAATACTGGTAACATAATGTTGCATTGTGCATGTGAAAGCATGATAACTCTTTCCAAGTGAGTCCTTATGTAATTGCAAGATCTATTATGAGATTTGAGTCTATTCCCAACTTGTTCCATTATGTCATACAAATCTGCTATCAGGTAAAAATCCTATCAGGTTGCACAAAAATATTGAAAGTTAATTATAAGTAAAAACCCTCAAGATCTTGATGTTACTGTTTTTAACATCAATAGTGGTTGTTTATTAAAATACTGTTTTTAACAACAATAAAATAAAATACTGTTTTTAACAACAAATATTGAAAGTTAATTATAAGTAAAAACCCTCAGGATCTTGATGTTACTGTTTTTAAAATATCATTTATTGTCTCCAATGTATCAAGAAACAACCACTATTGAAACTTTATTCTCTACTCTGTGTGAAATCAAATTCTCTCCAGGGTACTTTATATGACTTATTAAAATAGTCTGTTGGCAGGCAAAATTTTTCTCACTGTGACCAGAAGACTTTAAAATTGGTGGCAAAGGAATTTGGGTATTCTCAGAAAAAAAAAATCACTGAGTTGAATATCTGAAGTTAAGTTTAATGGTCTAATTTCATGTGAAAATATAGGTGCAAGCTCAGACATATTTTTATACAAGTATCTGGAAACTGGATATTGACAGACCTTGATATAAGTAGAAAATTACTCCTGAAATCATGTTAAAAGCAAATGTAAAATTGATCACATTGGAATAAAAATAATCATGACTAAAAATATTTCAGTCAATAATGCATGATTTGCATCGAAAAAAATATTTTCTACATCTTAGATTACTTGTATTTAGTATTAATCTTTATAGAATTATTTTTTTTTTCAAGTTTACATTACATTTTTTGAGCAGATAAGTTAACCAAAGACTTTATTAACTAAAGTAGGTCAAATCAGTATTCTGTGAATCAAAAAAGTATAAGGGGGCTATAACTGGTAACAAAATTCTAATGTTATAGCTGTCAGTCTAGGTTACTATATTCACAAGACTTGATCATTTTGTAAAATGATCATTTAAAATATTTTCTTCAAAAAGTTCTTATTTTCTTTTTGGATTTTATTTAAGGGCATTTGTATGAAACCTCAAACATTTTCAGTATGTAGCTTTGATTTATCATGTTACCAGGCTGAGAGAAGAAAGAATGTAAAGGTGCATAACCAATTCATCTTAGGGCAGTTTACAATAGGTAAATAAACACTCAAGCAAGAAAATAAAAAACCAACTCTTCACACAGATAAGATTTTTGGGGGTGTCTGTTTATTAATTGAGAATTTAACTTTATTTAATATTAAAATTCCAGAGGCGTGGCTTTGAGTTTGCTAAGAAAGTGCTTTCAAAGTAAGCAGACTAGAATACTGATGCACTTTTTTCATTAACTCTGCCTGATTTTGAGATAATTTTATATGAGTGATCCACTCGCAAAATAAAGAATGTAATAAATCTCAACTAGATTTAACAAACTTCTATATGAGTCTAAAATGATCAAGTGTTGTATTGTGAACTTCTCACATTTTTCTCAGCAATTAATGCAATCGTATTTAATTCTAAGCACAACATATTCTAAATACTATTTTGCAGATTGAGTTCTCTCTGTCAAAGTAAAATGATAGACTTGCTTAATAAATTTTTAAAAAACTTTAAAAAGTTACCCAAAAATCAGGAGTTGCAAGATGAGAGTCATTCCAAGTAGATTTCTTCAAAAGCTAAAGTCTACTCATAGCCATATGACAGAGTGTTGTAATTATTCAAGACGAAGGGTTTCTACACAACAAAGTTCACCAAATAATAACTAACATTGCACTTCATTTTATGTTTATGTGAGTGTTTCATCAGCTTCTAAACATAGAGAAACTTTTTTAGAACCGTAGACTTTTAAAGCTGAAACAAAGCTTAGAGATATCTCTAAGGAATTCAAGTCTTTAAAAACAGAAACTAATAAAATAAAGAATAAGGAAACAATATAGATAACAAGAAAAACCCAAAGCTGCTTATTTGAAAGTACTGTAAGAATGACCAAGGGAGAAAATAGAAAATCACAAATAAATAAAATACGAAATGAAAAAGAGAACACATTACACATGTAGTAGATATTTTATATCTCATAAGAAATAACTTATTGCCCATAAGTTGAGCAATAAATAACTTTATGTTAGTGAAGTTCAAAACCTAGATAAAAAGAACAACTTTCTAGAAAAAAATATAAATGATCTAAATGCATACAGTAAGAAATAACCCAATGGATCACTACCACATAAGAAACTGAATCAAGAGAAAAAATACAAACAAACAAAAAACCCAAAGATGTCTGGCCCAGATATAGTTATAGGTAATTTATACAAAACTCAAATAAATAGATAATTCATGTAAAATCTGTGTCAGAGGTAAAAAAAAAAAAAAAAAAGGAAAAAGCTGCCCAACACATTTTTTAACACGAATATAATTTTGATACTAAAGCTTGACAAAAAGTATAACAATTTTTAACTAGGCTCACTTATAATTAGAAATGCAAAGACACTATATAAAACACTATTTGAATCCGGAGTAGTTTATTCAAGGTTCATCATTAAAAATCTATCATTTAATGCACTATGCTAACAAATAAAAAAAGACTACATGGTAATTCTAAAAGAACCTCCCTTATTAAAAATTTCTCCTACAGGTCTTTCTTTTTTAAGCGCTCATCTCAGGTGGATTCTTAATCTGTCATATACATTTTCCATAAATACTATGATAGAAGACTAGAAATGTTTTCTCTCAAAAATAATTACAAATATTATTTATTTGTATTTTAATTTTAATTACAGATATTTTTGCTCTCCTCGTCACTAAGGTCAGAGTGCCACTGGGTCTATGCTACCTAGAAAATTTTAAACAAGGTCTAAACTAAAAATTTAATGAAAACGTGTACTACCTAAGTCTAAGGCATCTTTAGTTGATATTGGCTGACAACCTAAATATGGTAAGGATCATACTTTAAGAGTAACTGTACAAATTTAAGTTACCCAATAACTTTACATAACCTCACTATTAAAATATTGAGTGTGCAAATTCTAACTAATGAAGTTGAACAATCAGAGTAGCAGAGAGGAATCCTAATCAGAGCAAGAGAGCTCAAAAGTAAGCCACTCCAACATCTCTCTGCCTCGTCCTCCTCTATACTAAGAAACTTAACTGGCTAACTTACACACAATGTAATTAAAAAAGACTTAATCTATATAGAGTTAAATATCAATTCAGGAAAATGAAAAGAAAGTTTCAAGTATATTTGCAAATTCAAATGATTGGGTTCCTGGGTTGTGAGTGACACTGGATGGAGGGATTTGTATAAGGGATCATGTCATACACTTGCACCATCAATTAGATTAAGAATTCTTAAGAGATGTACTAGTTTCATTGAAACCATTCAGTCTTTTATAAAGATGCATGAATTTGCTAGGTGATCCATACAAGGTAATTGATATCTTTTGCCTTAGGGACATATTCAGTTTCCAAACTTTTATACAGGCAAATGTTCCTCAAATTTAAGGCTTTGCCTCATATAGATCAATTTAGATTTTATTTTATATAGACCAAAGCACTAGTTGGTTGCAATTTTCCTTAATTACCCGTGGATTTAGCAATGATATATATACAGCCTTAATTGCTTAAGTCCCTCAGCAACAATTTTTTTGACAAGGTAATCAGAAGATTAAAATGAGGATGCAAATACTACAGATAATAATATCTGAATATTTATTTTTTATCTACTAAATATAGGGTGATCAGATGTTAAAGAAAAATGTCTTTTAAATGAAAATATAAACGTCTATGTTGTGTCCCACTGCTTTTCTTTTTCAATGTCTAAGAATAGAAAAGCACTACATGAAATATGACTATCTTTGCAAGATGTAAATTATTTTTCTTCTTTAAGAATGTAATAATGCTTTATCATTTTAATTTTATTTAAGCGATAATTTCTTTCCAAAATTTAAATAAATGCTTTGTTTTTTTAAACTAGGTTTATACAAGATGACTCCTTCCCTTCTAGGATGAATTTCTTACTGAAGTGGAAAGTAAATTCTGTGGTCATTCATTAGCTTCGCTGTTTCCAACTTTATTTAAAATATGTGTTCTTTAAAAGAGCCTCAATGATTGCCAAAAATAATATAAATGGCAAAGGCATAAAGGAACTCTCAGTTTACCACATTAAATTGGATACTTCACAATAGCTCCATCAAAAAGAGTTAGGTGAGAATTTTTCATTTTCAAAATCACACACACCTAAAATAGAATTATAAACATTCTTTCATAGATTTAAAGAAGGATAGGACTCTCTTCTGAAATTATAACTATTCATTTCTTGTTTATAAAATAATTTGGATTTTTTTTGAAAAATAAAAAATAAATATTGAAGAAATGTAAGTTTAGCTGATTTCATATGGAAAGTATTCAATAGAATGAGCATCACATGAACGAGAATCTTTGGTTAAATAGTTCCAATTCTATAATCTTATATAGTATGGAAAAATTGCTTGGTGTTTATTACAGCTGTAAACATTTAATGGCTGATAATTAAACAGCATCGGTACTGAATCTTGCAAGATTTAATTAAACATAGCACACTGCAAATGTGAGATTTAAATTACTATTTATAATTACATGTAAAACACAATTGCTGAAATGAGTACATGGAATTCTGAGAGAAATTCGAAATTTCATCACATTTTAAATAATTTTTGCTTTGAATTTTTTATTCCATTTTTATTATGAAGTGTTTGGTTAACAGATAAAATAATAAATATATCAAATGTGCTCATGAAAGTTGGTTCTGAGTGAAGGAATATTGTCTCAGAAATATTTCTTTAGTATATTTGATTTAAAAATATAGTAAAAAAAAAAAAAAGGAAAGGAAAAAGAAGAAAATAAAATAGAAATAGACCCTCACCTAACTACAAATAAATCAAATAAAGGAAAATGAAAACTAGCCCATCACTATCATTAAATGTATAAAGAACTAGGAAAGAAAACGAAAAGGATTTCATTTTTCTTCAGTTTCAGTATTATGTGAAACTGGTATTTAAATATTATTTACAAAGAGTCAGTGAAAAATATTAGTGTAGTATTGATTTAGAGTAAACTTTCAAATTTTTATATGGAAAACCTACTACCTACTGAGAAATTTTTATCCTTCTTTATTCATTATTAAAGATGCCTTTGGTATTTTAATCCATACAACATATAGGAAATACAGCGAACATGGAGAATTTTATAGTTGATTACACAGATTAACTGATTACGCATATCATTCAATATACCTTTCATAACAGTAATTGTTCAACATCTTATTTGTGATATATTTCTCTACAGAGTTGAAAAACAAAAATGGAATGTGCCAAAGACTAAATTCAATTTACTCCATTCTCCAATCCTGTATGTCTGTAATATTTTAAGATCACAAATGTTTACAATGAGAATCTTGTCAGTGAGGACTCTGAGACCAGAAATGCAAATGGCTAGTGTTCAAGTGACTAACAAAGAATGGTGCGAACCTCCATATTCCTTAGCTCTACAAGCATAAAGAAAGGCACAATTTAGTTTTCGTAAATTATAGGAGTGAATTACACCCTGATATCAAAATTAATTACCTGGTCATTCTTGATTAACACTTCTCTTGCCACTATTGTATTGCAAAGAACTACCAAATCTGTAGGTGGGCTGAGAGAAAAATATAAATTATATATTCAACAAGAAATAATTTGTCATATCATATGTACTTATATGCATATATAGTACTATAATTGTCCATGACATTAATTTTTTTTAAAAATCCAACTGACCAGGTAATATTAAATATTTTTAAAGTAATTGAAATCGTTACTTATAATTTAGGAGAGAACTATTCCTTTTATTAACAGACTAAATCACTGTTTTATAATAGTTTGGAATGACTTTCCTTATTCAATAAAACTATGTGGATTCAGTTGTAGGAAGAACAAAACATTTGCTTTCATTAACAAATTCATATTATGGCAGAATTAAGTACAGAGAGTAAAACAATGGCTAGTTACATTTCTTATAGACTAGAAAAAAATTTTTTCCTTTCCTTAATCCCCTGATTTTTCAGCCTTGGCAGTTGCAAAATAAATCAAATAGCTATTAAAAAATAATAAAAATAGATGAAACAGTCTCAAAGTTATCGATTCAAAGAGAAGATTCTGATAAAGACAAATAGATGGATCCTAGCAATGGAGCTGTCCAGGGCTCCATATGCATGTGACAGTTTCTTATTTACATGTCGCTCATGTTTATGCATGTTCGGAAGAATACAGCTGGTACCCCATTCTCCAGAAATTAGACACTGGTCAAGTCTACAAACAGTAGCCACATTTGAGCTTGTAATGTACTTATCATGAAAAGCTAGAAGCTCTAATGTTAGGGAGGGGGAAAAGCAGCACAATATGCTTTAAAAAGATAACAGACATTTTTCAAAAAACAAATATCGTATATTCAATTCAGCCCCTTTAGGTGCTTTTATGTTATAGGAATTCTGCTGGTGATGAAAACAGCATTCAGCCAATCAAATGGCGGTACCCTAGTGCCATCCAAAGTAGAAGCCTAGTGTTTAAAATAACCCTGATGAATTATTCATAGATCTGATGTTTATGCAAATTATAGAATCATGCACCCACCTGACCACCAAGGGAAGAAAAAAAAAAACACGGAAAAAAACCCCACCATGCTTTTAGCATTCTCTAGAACCTATGTAATCAAATGATAATATTCTTTCATTAAATGCATCAAGGAATTACAATCCTTACCTGGTTAGTTTGTAGGGCCTTCAGATTTTCTGGATGAAATAACTGACTGTGCGTGCAACCAATAATACTGAACTGAAAAGCTGATTAAGGGCACTTACTTAATGCAAAGCCACTCACTGAATATTCATATGATGCCTGTGTTTATGCAAATTAAAGCAAAAGAAAGCCCACGGGGATTGGTTGCCATAGTCCACAAATACTGTGTACAGCAGAAAATATAGAGAGTAGTGACAAATAAATCTTGAAATTCATAGCTTTGGAGCAACAAAGAAGAAATAGTAAAATATTAAAAGCCTAGGTGAATTACAGTTTTAAAGTGCTTTATTTAATCATATTACTCTAGGACTATTGATTATTTCTACCATGTAATGATCTATAATCATCTTAATGCCAAAAGATACCATCACTTGTGTTTTTCAGCTTTATTTATCCTGCAGTCATTTATATGAACAAATCCCTTAGAAGCATAAAGTAGTGAAGAATAAATAATTATAATAAAAATATAATCCAATATACTAATAATAAAACCTACGGCCATGTGTGGCCCTTTCATGTAGTAAACCTTCAGTAGTAAAATCTTCCGAGAGAGTGAAATGCCAATGGATGACCTCCAACATTAGGTTGAGCTCTTTGCTTTCTTAATACTGATGTACATATCTGCTTCATTCGAAATGGAGATTATTTTATATTAGAATAGATACTGTGAATCTTTTAGCCAAGAAGATTCGAGCACATACAGTTGTAAATTCCAAAAATTTTTACTTTTGGAGCCCAAATGCAATAATATTCTTTGAAATGCATGCTAATATGTAGCATCCTAATCATAAAAAAATGTGTATATACATGTGAATCGATTACAGGCATTAACAAGATTCATAATATTTAAATGATACAATGCATGTCTGGCATGAAATGATTTACATTGTCAAAGATATTCTCCACTTTTTACTTTTTAATAAGTAAGAGGTGGAGATGGCTAAAAGTCCTGGAATGCATCTAATAGTTTTGTTTGCTTTTTTTCTCTGTTTTCTGGAACATAGTTTCCAAATTTCAAAAATAAGAAAACAATGTTTGTCATGGCAGTTACCACTGACTGAAAAGCATTTATCATTTCCGATATTTTAAAAATAATTCTCACAGTGTCATTTCACAGTCATTCTGGTCTCCCCCATGTAACATAATGAATTTTCAAATATTTAAGCATCTCTACAAAGCTGGCTACACTTACCATGAATACTATGAAGACTAGATACAATGTTTATTACCTTGATTTAGGTGCTCTCACAAGTCTAAATTTAGTCATCAAATTGTATTTATTAAATATGTGCAGTTTTTTGTATATCAGACCTCAAGAAAACCAGAGGAAAAAAAGACTAGATCCAATTCTTGAACATTTTCCTAGAGGCATTTAGAAAGAAAGAAACTTCTTTGTGGCACCTCATGGTTGCCTAATTATAGCTTTTATGGCTTCAGATAATTTCAGATATTTTAAAGTTGCTCATTGGCTTTCAATGAGAGTAATCCTCATAAATGTACATTTATCTACATCCACATATATTTTCTATAACAGATATTGTATGTACATATTGATTCTAATTAATGTCTCCTTAAAATTCCCTTTTCAAGTTTCCGAATAGACTTTGAAAATACAATGTGATTGACATATCAAGTATTTAGAACAAAATTGGTAAAATTTTTGAAGTTATGAATTTCTATTATTGTTTATTGGTTACTTATTTCATTCAGTCTATTAGTTATTATATTCACACATATCTTTTCCAAAATACAGAATAAAAATTAATAGGTAAATAGCAGTACACCTGTCTAGAAATCATGCAATTCTTTTTCTTCTACTGATTTGCGATTGTATTACTCGGAGGGTGGACCGGTAATTTCTTAAAATTTTTAATTAAATAGTCCTAAATTTAAAACTTCTAAGAAATAATATTTAGTTAACCAGCAACAGTCACCTTTTACTAAGTTCCCCCATCTCCATAAAAAAATTTTTTGAAAAAAAAAGTGGACATAATCTCCTGCTCTTTCTCTAAAGAACATTTCTTCATGTTGCTTAATTCCCTCTAGAAACTTTTTTTTGATAAAATATACTCCAATAGTTAATGGTGATGATAATAATAATAGTTATTCTTATTGTTTGATTTTGTTTTGGGGGGTTGCTTTTTTTTATTGTTTTGTTTTGTTTTCATGTTTCTCACTGCCTCTGATCAGGTTTTTATTCAAAATTAGCTGTCTAAAGTGATTTGACTTTTACGGAATAAACTAATTTCAGTTTACGCCACAGGCTTCTTTTCTTCTGTGATGGGTTTCTTTTCCATGGATTTCTTCTCAGCTGCGGTTTCTTGGCAGCTGCAGCCTTTTTTCCCCACCACAGTCTTCTTGCCTGGAACTCCCTTCTTATCTGATTTGGCTTCTGCTGCTCTATTTACCTGGATCTTGTGATTCTGGCCTGGGGAAGAATGGTGTTCCGGCGTGGTCTTCGTGTATGGGTTTAGCTTCAATCTAATTCTCAGGTGTTTCAGTGGATTTCTTCTGTAGGACTCTATGATAAATCTTCTTGCCTGGTGCTCAGAGGGCTCTTTGGATCTCTGGGCTTTTCACGATTCTACTAAGGTCTGTATTGAGCCTCTTGTGCATGGGAAAGTTGTAGTTACTTTGAGAGAGGCAGCTTTACGCCAAGTGCCATACAGATCATCTAACTTGCTGAAAGCACTTTCAGTCCAAATGCCGAGATGGCCCACGTGCCCACCAGGAGGAAGTTTCAAAATGTTCAGTTTGCTTACATTAAGCAGAGTAATCCCTGGGATATTTCCGAAGGCTTTGATGATGCCATTGTCCTCATTGTAGATGATGCAAAGTCCCCTGAACTGGATAGGACAACCGTTCCTCATTATGCCTTTGCCAGCTCTCATTCGCTGAGGCATAGACCTTTTTAATATCATTCCAGGCCTTAAGTGTCAAAATAGCCTCCTTGGTCTTCTTGTAGCCTTCAACTTTATCTTCAACCATCAAAGGAAGTTTAGGAACTTCCTCAATAAAATGACCTTTAGACATGCCCAGTGCTGGTAAGGCCGAGGCAGCCAGGGCAGAGCAAATCACAGATCACTTCTGTGTTGTGTTCACTCTGTAGTGCCAACGGCACCAGGTTTGGGTTGATGCAAACATGCGGCCCCGCGACACATAGCGCCAAGAGCATCCCAGCCAAAACAATGAATCCCGCCGCCTCGAACTCTGGGAATTCGAGCCACTGCTCTGCCAGTGTCCCATGACTCAGCGAAGGTTAGACGACCTGCTAATTCACTGACAGCATAGGGCTCTCTATTGTTTTTGCGCAAGTTGGTGTGAACAAAGTTCACAACATCTGGTCGAATGGGAGCCTCGAACACAGCTGGCACAGTGACATTTTTGCCAGATGATTCCTTCTTTCGGAGTACACCGATATCAGTGGACGAGCACACGCCACGGCGGGAGAGGAGAGGACCACGCGCTTTTCCTGTGCCTCCCACAGGAAAAGGTTGATTTTGTTTTCAATGTAACTACCCTCATTGAAAGGCCTGGAAGAAATGCTAAGATCACAAAACCAATCAACGACACGACAATGCATTTTCATATTAGTAAATTCAGATTTTTTAAAAATATCAAATTTTTCCAACTTTCAAACTAAAATTTAAACACATTTTTACCAGGATCAGTTATGGCTCATTTAAGTTGCATTGGTTATGCTTTGGTTTCAAGAAAGCTAAGGCTTACTTCAGAAAGATATTTACATTTTCAAAGAAAGTACATTTTACACACACACACACACACACACACACACACACACACACCCCTCAAATGAACTGTCAGAGTAAGATGTAAATGAATGTTACTAATGTCATCCTCTGTCTGATTCCTGATGCCATTAGTGGGATTTTTCTCTCTTTTTTGCAGATTGGATCTCTTAATTTCTGGCCCTTGTACAAGTGTAGGGTATTTCTGACAACTTTAAAATATTTATAAACCAAATCCAAACTGCCCTAGGCCATGGTGACCTCAGACCTCTTATCCTGTATCCAGGGTTCCATAGAAAACCAAAACAGTCTATTTTGTATGAAATAACACAACATTTTTGAGACAGAATTAACTGATTTAAATGATGAATTCATAATATCTAGTTTCAGAATTCATCCAATTGTCTACTCTGTAGTGACCATGAAATCCTAAAGGACTATTTATATATCCTTATAAAGGTTTCGTAAAGAGATAAAGTTCAGCTTATTTGCCATTTATGTTAGAAATCAACTCTCTCTTTAGAAGCCAACTCACTGGGGTTGGTATAATCAATCCAAAGAATGTGAATAAATATATAGCAGTAACTAAAACTCGATCAGTAAATTAGCCAGGTGAAATTAGTAGTCTATTGACTCAGATTTGTCCAGGGGCTGGCTCCCCTTCCACCAAAAAATAAAATAAAAAATACTATAAAATAAAAAAACAAACAAATAAATAAACAAAATTTATTTAGTCTATAAATGTTTTTAAATTAAAGTAGTTTCCAAGATTTAAAATTACAAGATTTTACAAGAAAACCAGAAAATCAAAAAGTGCATCACTCCAGGCTGGCCAAGTAACAAACCCCTGGAGCCAGATAGGAGTGCTCCCTCTGAGCAGATCCGGGTTCTCTCTCTGCAGAGAGTTCTCACCAGAGTGCTTTGCTCTTTTATGCTATCCCTGGAGGCATCTGAATTTGCGTCCTAAGGCATTTGATTTGGAATCATGAAATCTGGTGTAGCAATGAATTTTGAGACTGTTTTCAATCTGCTATACATGTCTGATTTTTATATTTTTATTTAATAGGTGTATGTTTATAAATTTACTGTTCAAGAAGTAATTCATAATGAAAAGTAATTTTGCAAAGGATAGATTGCCATTAGGTAGCTAGGCTGTTTCCATGTGTACATTTTGACAATTCTGCTTATATCAGATATTATCCTTCTGTTTTTTATAACTATATTAACAAAAGTATCTCTAATAGAAAAGTAAAATAAAACATCAATATTCACATGTTACAGGTTATTTATCTGTAGCAAACTTAAATAAACACACACACACGCCTTTTTTGGTAATAACTTCAAATAGAGAGTCCCTGGGTTCTTTTCTCTTTTCTCCTTTCTTCGGTTTTCGAAATGTTCCAGGGCCTATCTGGTTTCACCAGGGATAACATTCCTCATGGTCCTCCTCATAATGTTCATAATTTGTACTTGATACTATGCCTCTCTAACTTGGCAAGGGTGTGGGGGAAAGGAAAAAAATGTTCTTGGACTGTTTGGAGAATTCCCTCATCTTCTGCTCCAGATGGCCCTAGCACAAAAACCAGATTATGATGACGTGGGTCCCTATGAACTCTTTGGCAAGAAAACTAGTCCAATCATAAAAGGAAATTGTTCTCTTTATTTGTAATGGAGAAACAATCTATTCACTCTACAATCTCACCTACAATAACTAATAACTTTTAGGTTATGGTTGCAATTTACCTAAAGCAGCATTTCTCTCCTGTTTGAGTCCTGAGTAAACTTTGCTCACGTACCACTCTTTAGTAAGACTGTTTGGTGGTTTGTTTGTTTGTTTGTTTGTTTAAAAATGCAATATCTTTACATAGAAAAAATATTTTAAATCAACTCAAGGAAGCTTAACTGCTTCTTGGACATTATGGTTTTGTTATACATAAAGATGGGATGCTTGTGCATAGATACCTAGGTCTTCTCTACTCCAAACTGAAAAGTGAACAAATGTTTCTTCTTCTTTCTCCCTCTCCCCTCTGCTTAGTATGCATGGACCCCTCATCATGCTCACTGCATTCAGATCTCCTGGGCAATATGCCTTGCTCTTGATTTTATTTGTCCCTACATCTCAAAATTTCTTCTACTGCTTGCCCTTTTTAAGGGTTCTGACATCTGGTTTGTTCATTGAAATTAACTTAATACATTTGTTTGAGTAATTTAATAGATTATAAAAGGGCCAGTGGCAGAGACAGTTTGGTTCAAATAATCTTTCAAATCGCTCTATATATGCAAGTATCTGCCAAAACAATATTGGTTCTAGTGGCACCTATTTTAAGTTCTAAAAGCAAGTAAGGAGGTAATGTTAGCGTAAATTCATTGGGGGAAAAAAAAATTTACAAATATAGTACAGATCTCATTTTAGTGAGAGAATGGGGAATCACTAATTGATACCTTGATTTAACTTATGGTTCAATGCTATTGTAGGTACTATGGTTGCAGCCTGGAGTCTCAGTTTCTAAGGTGACTTCTGAACTTGACATATTTCAGAGCATAGACTGTCATATTTGTCAATCTCTATCCACTATGCTTGGCACAGTGCAGCTTCTAATCTGCTTCCTATCACTGTGAAATAGCGAAAAATATTTCTTTTTATATACAAAATTCTATATAACTTAATATAAGTGAAATACAGTCTTTATGTCCGTTTCATTTACTTAGTGCGAATGTTTGAGATTTATCCATGTTGTTGCAGGTATCAGTAGTTTACTACTTTTTAGTGCTGAATAGCATTTCATTGGACAGTTTGGTTCAAATAATCTTTCAAATCGCTCTATATATGCAAGTATCTGCCAAAACAATATTGGTTCTAGTGGCACCTATTTTAAGTTCTAAAAGCAAGTAAGGAGGTAATGTTAGCGTAAATTCATTGGGGGAAAAAAAAAAATCTCATTCTAGTGAGAGAATGGGGAATCACTAATTGATACCTTGATTTAACTTATGGTTCAATGCTATTGTAGGTACTATGGTTGCAGCCTGGAGTCTCAGTTTCTAAGGTGACTTCTGAACTTGACATATTTCAGAGCATAGACTGTCATATTTGTCAATCTCTATCCACTATGCTTGGCACAGTGCAGCTTCTAATCTGCTTCCTATCACTGTGAAATAGCGAAAAATATTTCTTTTTATATACAAAATTCTATATAACTTAATATAAGTGAAATACAGTCTTTATGTCCGTTTCATTTACTTAGTGCGAATGTTTGAGATTTATCCATGTTGTTGCAGGTATCAGTAGTTTACTACTTTTTAGTGCTGAATAGCATTTCATTGTATATATCACCATTTGTTTATTCATTCACCAATAACTAGACATTTGATTGTTTCCAGTTTCAGCTATTAAAAATAAATTTTCTATAAACATTTGCATACAAGTTTTTATGTGGACATATGCATTAATTTTTCTCAGTTAAACACGAATAGAGGTGGTAAGCAATGTAACAGTGTATATTTAACTTTATAAGAAACTACCAAACTGCCTTCCAACCTAACTGTGGAAAATAGACGTTAAGGTGGCCTCCATGATCCTTTCCTTCTGGTGTTCATGCTCTTTTATAACTTCCACTCTTGAATGTGGACAAGACTTATGACTTACTTCTAATGAATAGAATATGACAAATGGAAGAGGATGTCATTCCCATCAACACATTACCTTGTATAAGACTCTGTATTGCTAGTAGACTCATGCTTTATCTCCCTTGCTATCTTTGAAGAAACAAGCTACCACGGATTCTATAGCAACACATAAATTAACTGCCAAAAACCCAAGGGAGTTGGAAAAGGGCCCAAGCCTCAAATGAGAACTAAGCCCTGGCCACACACTGATGCAGTCTTGTGAGACCCTAAAAAGAAGACACCAATAAGCCATAGCCCAGACTTATGACCTATAGATACGGTAAAATAATTCATGTGTTATTTTTAACCATTGTCTGTGGTAATTTGTCACACAGCCATAGTAGATTAGTACAGTAGCTGTATCACTTTGTATTCCCACCATCAATGTGCATTCCAGTTGCTCCACATCCTTGATTGGATATTGTTGATCTTTTCCATTTTAACCATTCCAATCTACTTTACAAAAACTTTATCAATTTCTATAAAAAAGCCTGCTTAGATTTTAATTAGGATGGCAACAGATCTACAGATGAATTTAGGAAGAATTGACATCCTAACAATATTGAGTATTCTGATGAATGAGCCTGGTCTATCTCTCCATTTATTTAAATCTTCTTTAATTTCTCACAACAGTCTTTGCAGTTTTCATTATTCAAGTCAGTCACCTGGATACATCATGTTAAATTTATCCCTAAATCATTCCGACTTTTAATGCTAGTTTCAATGGTATTTAAATTTTTAAATTTATAAACAGTTTATTTCCTGGTACATACAAATAAAAACGATTTTTGTACATTGACCTAGTACTCTGCTACCTTGTAGGCTTTAGATTTTATCTGTGGCTTCCTTGCACTTTCAACATTTGTTTGGGTGGGCTTAGGGTAGCCTTCACTCTAGGGATAGTTTAGCCCTACGTGGCTCTTTCACAGTTTCCAATGAATTCCCTGAGTGAACATTAAGAACGATCTGTCTGTGAGCCTAGGAAAGTGTTCAGCTTAAAGACCCTGATCTCTCTTTGCCCCCATGCATGCAAAGACTCAAGAGAACTCTTATGCAGAATTTTGAAGCTTTTTTCCTGAAGACCTCTTCTTCTCTGGAACTGTGGTTTGCAACTCCCAGGTGCCTTAGCCTACCTGAACTCCAATCTCTGTGTTGTCAATTCACCAAGAATCCAATTCTGCCCTCCATGTTTTACAGTGTGAATGTGCCTCCAGGCAGAAAGCCAGGCAATTATAGAGTTTACCCATTTTTGTTTCACTTAATGTTCCTAAACTGCCTTTTGTCTAATATTTTAAAATAGTTCTTTTAGACATTTAATCTAGTTTCAGGCAGAAATGTAAACCTAATCCCTGTTACTATATTATGGCAAGAAGTGTACATCGCTGCTTTGTGTCTTAAACTTTAAATTCTCCAATTTGATCTTTTTCTCTTTTTTTTTTTTCACATTACTCATAATTTCTGGTCAACCCGATACTATTTTTGCGTACTAACAGAATATGACCACACTGAAAATTGATGAGTATGCAGCTATTAGGCATTTCTTTCAGATATCAACAAATAAAATAGACCAAAAAATAAGTAAAGTTATGGAGAATTTTAATAATACATTTAATAGCTTTAATTTGATTTATAGAGAACTTCCTACCAACAACAGAAAATATACATTCTTTTAAAACACACACGAAACATTAAAAAGATAACCATTTGGCCTCAACATAATCTCAATTATTCCAAAAAGCATAATCCATACAGATTATAATTCTAGTAACAATGTAATAAATTTTGTAATGAACAATAATAAATAGCTAAAAATATACATTCGTCTGGAATTTGAACATGTGCTTTGAAATAACTCTTGTGTTAAAGAAGCCCTCAAAAAACAATTACAGATAATAATAGAGTTGTTTCACATGGAAATTTAACTTCTGCAGATTCAAATATGCTTACTTATATGAGAAAAAAGAATGAGAGTTATAAATAACAATATAAATAATGTGGTCGATTCTGACTGCCATTCCTTTCAAAGAGCAGATGCATGTGAGAAGGGAGAATGTTCTGCTGCTTCAGCTCCACTGCTCTTCATGATGTGAATATTACACCCTATTGAATAGAGTACATGTTTTAAAGAAACATTAAGGTATCTTCCACTGTTGGTAATGACAGACCAGGTAATTAGAACCAAATCACCTAGTGAAGCCAACCAGAGGATTTACCATGAAGTTAATAAAGCTTAGTTTTCAAGACTCCTTGCTTGCATGTTTCCTCTTAAGGCCCTGTACTTAATTTTGTATTCTTTTTCTTAAAGAGTGACCCACAAATTGTATAAGTTTCAAGCTCCACAAAACATAGTAGCCAACCAAAAAAATATTAAAGTTCAAAATGGTAGCGACAGTGTCTGGAGAGTACAGAAATCCAAGTACACCTGGTCTTCAGTGCTCCTTCTGTGAAGGAGATATTTTCAGGTCTAGAAAAAACTTTGAGAAGCTGAGGAGAGGAGTACTTTTGACAATGTCTTCAATATAGAGCAATAAAAGCTGGAGTCCAGGGTTTGACAAGAGAGGGTGGTCCTGGCAAACAACCTTAAGGGCCACATGTTAGTTGTAAGAACAAACAGAAAGTAATGCAACCTTTGAAAGCACTGCAGCAAGCTGTAAGTCACCTGAGTTGCACAGAAATCCTCAGACTTTGACATTTACTTAAGGTCATCTGTTTTGCTTGTGTCCCAAACGCTTGACAAAAGTGAGAAGAAATTATCTTTGAAGGAAGATAACTTCATTTTAGACTTCAAATTATTTTTCAAATAGAACATCTAATACACAGCCAAAGATGAGGGGAAAAGACAATATAAGCAACAATCAACACAAAAGATGATGAAATAGATTTATCAGCACACTAGTAAATGAAATTACCAGATACAGACTGTAAAATAACTATGCTTACTATGGTCTTGGAATTAAAAACATAATCTCCAAGTGTCAGTTGAGAACTAGAAATTATTAAAAGTGACATAGCCTATGTTTTTAAAAACTAGAAATTGTAGAGCTCACAGTGCACACAGGAAAATAAGAACCCCCTGGATAGTACTATAGCAAATAAGACACACACATGGAGAGAAATGGAGAAATGAGAGAAAGATCAAAATGAGCTGCCTTCTTCAGGGTAGATCACTTTCTGGCCTATACAGATCTTGTTGAGGACAACATGGTTTTCAAGTCCATTTGTTATTATGACAATCTTATAGAGAAGTCGACTCTTACTCTCTTACTCCCAATCCTAATTTGGGTTTACAAAAGCACTCTGCCATGTAATATCAAGGATTTACCCTTGGTCTAGTCAGCTATGATTAGAGGAGATCTGCATTTTGAGATCTACCCAAAACACAAAGGTGAGGGCATGCATGCTATAATTGGAAATACAGGACCTGAAGACTTTCAGACTCTTACTCTAAGATTTTTTTTCATGACTGCAATTTTCCCTTAAATTTCATTATATAATTAGAAATTTCAAAAGATATTTTACTATCTTTTTAAAAATTTTCCAGAATGTCACCCTTTTTATGAAATACTAAATATGTTAATTGTTGGCAGGTTTTCTGTTTTCTTACTTAAAGAAAGAACTCCATGTCATATAACTAAGAGACTTTTACTTTGTAGCCTCATTCCCCCTCTATCTAACCATTAAGTATTTCCTTAAGGTTTTACCCTACACTCACTCCGTAGGCAACCTCTTCCATGATGAGAGCTTCAAAAACTACCTATATGCAGTAATCCCACATATAATCACTAGTCGAGATCACTCCTCTTATTTTTGAAATATTTAAATTATCCATCTCAAAGTACTTTAAGATGTTAATGACAGAGGAAAACAGTGTATGTGGAAAGCCTCTGAATGAACTTCACAATTTTTCTGTAAATCTAAAAATTTTTAGCTTTTCAGTTTTAAAATAAACTTTATGAAAAATATTGACAACCAAATTTAAGAATTCAATGGATAAAATGGAAAAACAGGTGGCAAAGGAATTAATAATGTTTACTCAGTGCCAGAAAATGAGTATCATCCTATATAGAGTTGTAAGAAAAAAGTAATCTGATCTAAGTATTTTATGCTCACCCAAGTTATCATCTAAATTAAAGACAAAAAAATCCTTGATTCTCCTGGAAAACAAAAGTGAGAAAACAAAATCTAGCTTAAAAAAATTTTTTTAATTTTACATTCAGGAAAAAAATACTTTATTATTGATCTATTCTTGCATAAAAATATCACCCCAAAACTTTCAGCTTAGAACAAACATGTATAATGTAACAATTTCTGTGGGTCAAGAATTTGGAGGTGGCTTAACTGAGAGGTTCTGACCCAGCATTTCTCATGAGTTAAGATGTTGGTCAGGGCTCATTCATGTGAAAGCTTGACTCTGGCTGGGGGGTCTGCTGGAGGGTAATTCACCGGCTGTTGGCAATGGACTCAGTTTCTTGCTACTATTCCCAGGAGGCCCCAATTTTTCATCAAGCAGATATTTTCCAAGGGCTGCTCAGAAGCATCAAGAATGAGTGGTCTAAGAGAGAGAGAGAGAAACACAGAAGCCCCAGTGCGTTAAAGGCCTAATCTCAGATATTACTTGTCAAGGAGTGGGGTTGAGGAGGGAGGATAAGGTGAGTTAATTTCATCTCTTATTGGAAGAAATATGAAAAAAATTGTGGACATATTTTAAAATCTCTGGTGGAAACAAGTACCAAAGTATTAATTTACTTATATTTAAAATTAGGGAGTTCATCGATATCTAAGAATTTTTAATTTAGTTAAAATTTTACTTTAATTCCTAATGAATTTGTAGTCTTCTTTCCCCTCAAAGTATATTTTAGAAACTAACATATCTCATGATAAAAAACTATTTATGTGAAGTTAGCAATTATTTCAGTTTAATTTCATTTTCTTTTTCTTCTGTTACATTCAAATAAAATTTATTTAATATAACATGCATGAAATTTATGAAATTATTTCTATATATCTCTACAGTCCTTTATTTTTCCATCTACAGATGTGAATAGAGAAATGTCTATAATGCTATTTACCTAGTAATTTATTCTATTTCTAGGTGATGCAATTTTTTTTTGACTTTCTAATTTTCATTGCTCTGTTTTACTTGAGCAAAATTCTGACCCTGTGGGTTTACTTTCTCAGAGTTTACATAATCTCCAGTCCAAAGGCTTTATGCCAGGTACTGACATCAGAAAATGCCTTGTAATGAATAGGACAAACAGAGACTTACGGACATGGACAATGGACTAATGGTTACCAGAGGCGGGGAGAGGGTGGAGGTAGGTGGTGGTGGGGGGAATTTAAATCATTTCTTCAATTAAAAAAACTTAAGGACCCACTAAATTTGTAATAATATTTCAAGAAATGAATTGTAACATGATATATCTGAATTATTGTAATAATATGTTGGATTATTAATAACATTATTAAATAAGATATAAAATTTTTTTTAAATGCCTTATAAGATTTTGCTCAAAGATATAGGACCAATTAGACAATATTCCTGGTGTGAGGAGGGTGCAAATTAGCAAAGAGAAAACTATATTAGCTTTCTCCAGGGTGATATCTGACCATCCCCAGAAAAAGAACACTTCATGTGATTTCCCACAACATCTTCTTGCTCTAGCCCTTCTTTTGAATTAAAATTCATGTAGGCAGAATAAGGCAGAATAAATATGAAGCTTACTATTATTATCTGACTATTCATGACCCTGGTTTTATTTTATTTATTTTCTTTTGTTTTACTTTTTTGTTCTCTTGATTCCCAATACCATCTTCATTCTCCAACCCCTCTATCTATCCTAAAATAAATCTTAATCAGGGTTAAAACTTTAAAAACATCCTGTAGATATCAGTTGGATAACATTTTAATTAAGAATCTTACATCTTTTTAAAATGAAATTTGCATATATTTTCTTCTCTTGCACTTTAATAATTCTGTTTTGATATTAAGGTTGCATTAATACAGCTTATTTTTCTATTCTTAGAAACACCTTGCTTGAAATATTGATTATTAATTCTGAAAACTTTGCCTCAGTTGTTGTTGTAGTATACACTTGATGAGATCTGTGAAGAAGAGGTAGGTGTGAATCCTCCCTGTGTCTCCTAAACATTCTACATCCTCACATTAGCCCACATTTCGCATCTACCAATTTGTTAACATTTTTAGCTGAATTCTTCTTATCAGATTGTGTGGTGTCAAGGTAAATAAGCGTTCATGTCCTTTCTCTCCTTGGAAGTTTCTATCTTTCCTTAGATTTCAAGTTAGTTACCCTAAGACCTAATCTGTCTGTTGCATTCACAAGTTGTGATTTTGTAGTTATTTGATTTTTTGTTGTTGTTGTAAGGGTAGGAGTGGTGCACTTTCCAGCTCTCTTCATCCTTAACAGAAATCAGAAGTCCACTCTTCTGTTCTGATTGCCTCCCAAGTCAAAGTCAAGTTCTAGGTTCAAATGTAAATACCCTGAAGAAATCTATAGTATGCAATATAGGTTCCACTTTTATATTTGACCTTATTTGTATGTCTATATTTATTATATTGTATGATATATATATATATTTAATCCTCAAATTCTTTATGAAATTGGTGATTAATAAACAAAGAGATACATAGAAAGGTCTATCTGCTTTTCCATTCTTTCCTCTTTTAAAGAGAATTCCAGCTTTCCCACTTAGTTTTTTCTCTTGTTTTTTGAGGGGTGGTATCCCTTGTCAACACTTTTATTTGAAATAAAAAACCAAGAAGAAAGGAAAAGGGAAGAGAGACAGGAGTCATACAAACTAAAACTAGGGTAACAGTTTCTGATAATTATTAAGGACAAAACATGGAAGCATCTTAGATGTGTGAAGAAAGAAAGAGCAAGAGAAAGAATTTATTAACACCATTGTGGAACACGTATTTCTGCATGGTATATAAAGTAGACAAATAGATTATTTTAAAATTTCTTTTTGGCTGTGGAATTTTTTTTATCTGAGAGGGGGTGATCCGTGTCATGTCATGGCTTTATCATATTGTCCAAATAAATAGCTAAACAATCCTAAGATTTCTTTCATCTTTGAGATGCATTGTTCTAAATACATAATGTTCCCTCCCATTAAGTTACATATCTGCTGCAATAGAAGTGATTTTTTAAAACATGTGCTTTGGAGATTTTCCCTTATTTCTAAAAACTACTCTAATAATGATATAATATTAAATGAAAGGATATATGCACTGTTACACAGAGATTCCTTCTCTAGTAATCTAATCCACAAAAGCAATAGCATAATATCAGTAAAAAGATATTTATTTCATTATTATGTCTAAAACAAAAACCTAGAAACAATCTAATGTTCAGTAAAAGAGAAAGGCTGAATAAATTATGATGTGTCATATAAAGTGAATATTATACAAGAATTAAACAGAACGTGCTATATTTATATATTAATTTAGAAATTTGTGTCTATCGTATTCTTACTAGAAAAAGCAACACAGTGAGTATTAAGTATAGCATATTTTATTTTTCTAAAACTATGTAAATATATATTAGCAGATATATATGCATGAATATCGAAAAATAGGAAAGAATACCAAATTTAAAATGGCAATTATTTCTAGAAGTTGCAACTGAAGAAAGGAAGAAACAAAGAGGAGGTAGACATGCCCTTTATTCATGTATTTTTTAATGGACCTATTTTCTATCTACCTTCAGCCTGTGGAGAAAGTCTTACATCTCTTAGCTTTAAATACATACTATCTATACACTGACATTTCCAGATTTATATGTCTTCAGCCCTAAACTTTCCCTGAACTTCAGGTTTATATATCTAACTACTTGTATAACACCTTTATTTGAGAACTTAATAGCAATACAAAATTGAGCCTCTGGTCTTCATCTTTCCTTCACCAGCCCTCTCCTGGCTCCCCTCCCCTACAAAAAATAACCAACCCTGCTCCAACCACTTTAGACCCATGAAAAGAGTAGTCATGGTGTTAGCCTGGAAACTATGCATGGGACCAATAGCATGGGCTTCTCATGGGGGCTGAATATCTGACTTGTCAGGAATGAAGTCTGATGTTAATTGCTCAATGTGTTATCAATCAGCCATTTGGTGGCAACCTAATTTAATCAAGCTATGTCTTCCCTGGAGTGCATTTATGTATTAGGGTAAACTAAGGCATAACTAATACTTCAAAACTGCCCCTGAATGAGGCTGAAGCTGCCCTTCGGAAGCCTAAAGGAGCATCTATTTAGCTTCAACCTCTTCTCTGTCTTGCTTTCATCACTCTTATTGGTTTCTCCTGGAAGCACTTTCTTAATAAATCACTTGCACAGGAAATCTTGGGTTAGGATCTGCTTCTGGGATTTCAGCTTGGGACTCTTATTACCACTGGCAAGCCTGTTGCTCTTCCACTGGCCCCATCTCCTCAGGGTATACTTACTGCCTTCAGCGTGAAGCTCCAGCACTAGCAGCACAGGAATCCCGGTAAGTGTCTGAAATTACTACCTAGTACTAATTAATACTAAATTATGACCTCTACCTAATACTATATAATTCATTAACACGTAGAGCTGCAAATATCCCTATGAAGACAACCTTGTGCCTTAGAATATTTCCTCCAAATCCAGTAGTGACTTACAGGAAGTTTTATTTTTAAAGGTCACATTAATTTCTCCTGACGTGTTAGGTGCAAAGCATCTGAAACTCATACATGGGGCCCTTACTAATATGCAACTTAAAAAAGAAATTTTTAATTTTTAAAAATAGTTAATTTTAAAAAGTGCCATGCTAAATGTTTCTGATACTGTTGATCTACCAGCAACCAAAATATAGGTATGAAGATTTTACCATCTGAAAATAAATGTTAGCAATGAATAATTGCTCTGGTTTTTAAGACTGTTTTAAATAATTACCACATATCACTCTGTTGTACCTTATTTGCTAAAAGAACATTCACATTTTATTTTTCTTAATTCGAACCTTGGTTTAAGAAAAAGCATACTTGGGAATGGAACTAGGATAACTTTGGATTCACTTTCTCAGCTAAACTGATTTTTTCATGTTTTAATTACTCCCTAATTTTTCTATTATTGCTGCATGTCCTAAAATAAATTTTCCATCTGTTCTTTCCATGTTTGATTGTCATGTTGGTTCCCTTTGAAACCGCTAAACAAGCAGCTTTTTTAATCGTAGTTTGTGTCTGTGATGCATTTCAATGCTTCCTCTGCATATAGAAAATGCACTTGCTGGTTAAAAATACAGATAGATTGAATATAACTAGATAATTCCATTTGTGGATGTAGATTGTACCCTGCAGCAGTTTTATTCCAACATTTAGTAAATTCTGGTGAAATGAACAATTTCTGGGAAAAGTGATTAAAAGGGAATAGCAAACATCTGTGCATGTTTCCTCCAAATTTTTCTCCAACTTTTCTCAGGTTCTCAAAAGTTTTCAGTTCAATTTAAAAAGGAATAGTGCATGTTTGTGAAGGAAAAAAGATAAACCAAAAACATAACAACATATTCTATAATCAAACACCTTTCTTAAAAAATAAGGAAACATGTTGCTACATGAATGTTTTATACTCCTGAATAACAAATTTACATTAAGGTGTTCAGAATAACAAGGAGTTCAGAATTTTACTAGTATATAATATTAAATGATAGTTAAGAGTATAAAATTAAGATTTTTTTACTATTATACTAAAAAATACATATATAATAATAAAGGAATACATATTTTTCAATAAGAAAATCCTATAGCTTGACTCTATGACTTAAGGAAGGCCATGGTCCATTGATTGTTAAGCTACTATTTTCACCATTCAAAATGTATTATGAATATAAAGTAGAACCAACTCTACTTTTAGGAGAGAAAATTAGTAAATTTGGAGAAGATGATTTGGCCACATACTATAGAAGGCTTAAAAATATCAGTATCTTTTAGTGTAGTAAGTTCATTACAAGCAAGTTTTTCTAAGAAAATGATCAGAAGTTCATACAAATACATGTTCAATGATATTCATTTCAATGTTATTTATGATGGTACACAGTGTAAATCATTTGACTGAAGGAAATTAAAAATTAGTATATGTCTATGAATGGATAATAATTTAGCAGTCAAAAACATTTTAGGGGAACATCTGATCTCTTATAAATGTTCACAAAATAAAAAAATGAAGTTATAAAATAATATATTTATATAATTATAATTTATTAATATAAATGCAGAAAAATTATGGCAAGATTATACAAAAAATGTTAACAGTGGTTTTCTTTGCTATGAATTTACTGGTAATTTTTATTCTTTACATGTATGTATTTTCCAAATTTCTCCCATAATATTACTTTTTAACTGAAGGAAAACTACAAAAATTATACTTTAAGCTTTTTATGTTGTAATGCTAAACCACTACTTTATACGTATATCAAGGAGATGATTGAAGACTAGCTTAATCAATAGGATTGGTGTGGAAAGAAAAGTGCAAGCATGTGACTTTAAGTTAGAGTGAAATATGCTGGGAAGAAGTCAGGAGTTCTTAGTATTGTTTAATTTTTAGAGTAGTTTTTCACATGAAGAGGCTGAGAAACTGTTACCTTTTCACCTCTAATTTTAAACAGAAATGCGTGTGTGCAACCTGAATCTATGGGATGATATTTCTGTACTCCAGTCCTGTCAATCCCTCACCTTTCCAGAACACTAAACCAATAAAGTGAATTATTTTCAAGAATAACGAAACAGAGAAAATGTGATCCACAAATTGACTTCTTTGTTCTGCCAATTGACTAAGTGACACTTAGTCATCTCTAAGTGCCTGGAGAAAATAAAAGGCATTTCTTTTCTGAAGCTGATGAACAATTAGGCAATTGTAAAGCATTGAACGACAAAGTGGAGAATGCAGGGTAATATTGTTTTATGCATCTTCCCTCCCTTTCTCTTTTTATTTTTATTTTTGGAAAAGAAATGCTCGAGGCAGATATTTTAGTCTCTCTCCTGCTATCTAGCTTTTAAAATAATGATGAACATTTGTATGGCTAACGTAGAAGAATACACGCCATGGTTCAAATACAGAGTTGTTTTCTGAGTTTACCAGCACATTGTTAAGGGGGGAAAATGCTTCCAGGGTTCTTAACTTTGTTCAAAGTTCAGAAAGTCTCGTAAGTCCTTTCAAATTTTATTCTCTGCAAGAACAAGTTTTTTGCATTGGGGATGAAAGTACACTGCTGTTCGCAATATTAATTATCTTTCAAACTCAGCTGAAGATAGTTACAGGGAATCCTCTCTAAAACTACGAAGGCTTTGAAAGATGTCAATTTGAAAGGATTGTCTTTGCTTCCTAAAAATAAGATAGATCTTTTTTTTTATCAAGTTATTACTAACAAAAGCTATATTATGTGGAATCATATAAAACCATGTACTTGTTTTACATCATCCCTCAATTGATACATTCACATGTATAAGTATGTATACATATTTATATTTGATGACAATTATTAAGAGTAAACTACTGTGTAAAGCAACATAACTAAACTCTGCAATGACCACCCCCCCTCCCCGACTGTTATAAACACAAATGCTGGAAAAAAATATAATAAATAAGTAGACCCACTATAAATGCTCTTTTGCCACAAAGGGACCAACCAAACTCAAAGAATAGTAGTAAACATTTGGCAGTTCACAAAGTATTAGATACTGAATACAAGTTAAAGCGAATAGGGTTGCGTTATGAAAATCTTAGGAACATAGAAGGTATGTCCTTAAGTCTGAATCATAATGGGAGGTTTTTAAAAAGTACAATTTAAGAATAATAACAGAATAAAAACAGAAAATTTTAACAATCCTAAAAGAGCAGAGCCAAAAGAAGCAAATATAGAACATAGTATATGCAAAACTCAATATAATAGAAATAAGTTCAAATAACAGTAATCACAATAAATTATAAACTATAAATTATAAATTATTAATTGACAGAAGACATTCTCAAAAATAAGCCCAGATGATATTGGAATAAAAGATCTTTCCAAAAATGGAAAGGATCATAGAACCAATTCAAGTATTTTTGACAAAAAAAGGAGAGACATTTCCAAGTGGAAAGGACCCATAAAAATGGAGCAGTATACACATATACCAAATTATATTGTCATGAAATTTTTGAACACTGGGGGAAAAGAAAAGTTTCCAAAGGAGAGGAAAATATATTTCATACAACAAATCAAGAAAGCAGACCTCTGAATAGTAGCACTGGAGGCTAATGGAGGTTCTGCTTACAAAATGGGAGAAAATATTTATAAATTATATATCTGATAAAGAGTTAATATCTAGAATAGATAAAGAACTCCTACAATTCAACAACAAAAAATAACACCATTAAAAAATGGGCAGAGGACTTGAATAGATATTTCTTCAAAGATGGTATATAAATGGCTAACAAGCATGGGAAAAGATGCTCAATATCACTAATTATTAGAGAAATGCAAATCAAAACCACAGTGAGCTATCACCTCATACCTAGTAGATGTCTGCTGCCAAAAAAAAGCAGAAATTAACAAGTACTAGTGAAAATGTGGAGGAAATAGAACCCTTGTGTGCTGTTAGTAGAAATGTAAAATGGTACAGCTACTATGGTAACAGTTTGGAGTTTCCTCAAAAAATTAAAATAGAATTACCATATGATTCAGTCATTCCCCTCATGAGTGTATATATCCAAAACTGAACTGAAAACAAAGTCTCAAAGAGTTATTTACACACCCATGTTTACGACAGCATTTTTCACTATAGCCAAGAGGTGAAAACAATACAATTTCATTGGTAAATGAATGGATTAAAAAATGTGGTATATCATTCAGCTATAAAAAGAAGAAAAGATAATAAATGAAATAAACCAGTCACAAAAAAGATAAAGACTGTGTGATTACACTTATATGACTAGAGTAATCAAGCATAGAAATAAGTAGAATGATGGTTTCCAGAGGCTGGAAGGAGGGGGAAATGGGGAGTTGTTATTCAATGGGTATAGACTTTCAGTTTTGCAAGATTTAAAAGTTCTGAAGATCCATTGCACAACAATATGAATATACTTAACACTACTAAACTATACATTTAATGATTAAGATGGTGAATTAGACATTTTATGGGTTTATTTTACCACAATTTTTTTAAATTATTCTTTTAAAAATGGAAGTTCTGTTCAAGGTAGAAAAAGCATACTCTACCCTATCTCTACAAATTAATACAACTAAAATCCTTGGACATAATGCATGGCACAGCTGACAACAAAAAATAAATGATAATATCACTGAAAGTACCACTGAACTAGCAGTGAGTTAAAAGATTTTTTTCCCTTTTGTATTTCCTGGCTTGAATGCAAATGTAGCCCGAAACTCAATACATCACATCAGATACAGGCTGAAAGAGCTCCAAGAGAAGCTCTTTATTTACGTTATGAGAATTGGAAAAATGGACCCCTCTGTGTCAAAAAGAATGAGCAAATACCATATTTTTAATTTCCGTGCTATTTTTTTTTTCCATTCTCTACTGTCTTAGCCCCTAAGCTGTCCCACAGTAGCAGTAGTAGAAACAGCAGTGGCAGCTGGGCAGATAGATGCCTGAAACTTCAAGGGAGAGAACACATCTCTGATCAGAAGTCCTGTGGTTGCAAGAGCATAGGAAGAATCCCCATTGCTTTCCTCCCTTTTTATCATTTTGCCCTGGAGGCATGCACATTAATGGGAAGTGCAGGACAAAACCAGGAAGCAAAAACTCCAACAGAGAACCAGGAAGAGAAGCCTTCTGAGAACTGGAAAGTCTTGGAGAGATTGTAGAGAGGAGGGAGCTCAAGGAAGCAATCCTATAAAGTTGTGTGTGGACTCCGCTCACTCTCGATCTGTGTGTGCATGGATATTACTCTTAATCACATGGATATTACTCATAATCTCACAGCAAAGGCTTTGAGAATGAAACTGCAATTTAGTCATGCCCCAGGTTCTAGACTGACCCCTGTGCGGTGCACATGTGAGAATGGCACCTCAAAGACTTTGAAAACCGAGTCTTTAAAAATTGCCTGCTAAAGAAAACAAATAATGAAAAATCAACATTTTCTATAGGATTTAAACAAGATCCAGAGTCTCATTCAAAAAGGCAAGGATACAATACAAAGATATTGGAATTATCAAATACTTTAAAGCAGCTATTAAAACCATGTTCCAGGAAGTAAAGGTAAACATTCTTAAAATATATAGAAAAATCAAAAGTCTTAACAGAGATAGTACATATTAAAAAATGGAAATTTTAGAACTAAAAAATAAAAATAAATTGTCCTGGATGGGCTCAAGAGCATAATGAAAATAAGAGGGGAAAGATCAATGAACTTAAAGATAGATCAATAGAAATTATCCAACCCAAGAGATAGAAAGAAAAAGATTGTAAAACTTGAAGAATCAAAGATCAGTGGCACAATTTTTTACAAAGGTCTAATATTTATTTAATTGTATTTCCAGATATAAAGGAAAAAAGTGTGCAGAACAAAATGTTTCAAAGTATAATGGCTGAAACTTACCAAATTTGGTGAAAAATGTAAACTTAGACTTTTAGAATGCCCGCAGACACCAAAGATGATACAGACAGAGAAATATATTTCAATATACATCATAAGCAAACTACTGAAAACTAAAGAGAAAGTATCATGAAAGTAGCCATAGAAAAATGAAATATTACTAAATTTAACTGCAAATTTTGTATCATAATACATGAAAGACTGAAAGAAACAGCAATGTTTTAAAACAGGAGTCCCCGGCTCCCAGGCCACAGACCGGTCGGTCAGTGGCCTGTTAGTAACCAGGCCGCACAATAGGAGGTGAGAGGCAGGCTAGTGAGGGAAGCTTCATCTGTATTTGCAGCCACTCCCCAGCGCTAGCATCACTACCTCAGCTCCACATCAGATCATCAGGCCTTAGATTCTCATAGGAGCACCCTGGTGCCTGGTGCCAAAAAAGTTGAGGACTGCTGTTTTAAAGCACTGAAAGATAAAACTATAAACCCAGAATTCTATATTTTGTGAAAATATTATTCAAGAATAAAGGTAAAAAGACATTCTCGGATGAATTAAAAACTAAGAATTTTTTGCAAGCAAATATAATCCAAAAGAATTGCTTTAAAAGCGTAATTAAAAATTAAACAACACATTTCTATATAATCCGAAGTTCAAAGAGGAAGTCTCAAGAAAAACTAGAAAACATTCTGAACTATACAAATATGAAAATACATAAAAATTTGTGGGATGCAATTGAAACAGTGATTAGATGAAAAATTATAGCATTAAATGATTTCTATTAGAAAAGAAAAAAGGACTCAAGCCCAAATCTAAGCTTCACTTTAAGAAACAAATAAAACAAAAAGCTGAAAGTAAGGAGGAAACAAAATGGATTCAAGCAGAAATCAGTGAAATTGAAAGAAGAAAAACAAAAATAATAAAAGTAATAGCTGATTCTTTGGAAGGATCAATAAAACAAATACACTTCAATCTATACTAATAAAGGCAGAAAGAGAGACTAAAACCAAAAGACAGATGCAGGATAGAGGAGGACACAAAGTATCAAAATCAGGAAAGAAAGAATATCACCACAGACACTAAAGACATAAAAAGAATTATAAGAGAATACTATGAACAGATCCACGCTTGTAAATTTGACAACTTATGTGGTTATGGTTAACCAATTCCTTGAAAGCCACAAACTAGGAATACTTGCATATAAAAATAAATGATTTGAATTGTCATATCTTTTATAGTAATTTAAGGGGGAGAGGAGGAGCTCCTTCAGGCCCGAATGATTTCACTAGAAAATTGTACTTAAAAAAGAAATAACACCGATTTTACACATTTGCTTCCAGAAAATACAAGAGGTGTGAGAACTTCTCAAATCACTTGATGAAAGCCAAAACCAGACAAAAACAGGCAAGAAAGCATAACTACAGACAAATATCCTTCACAAATATAAACACACAAAATTTTAACAAAATATTTGTAAATGGAATTCAGCAATGTGTAAGAAGAAAGATACATCATGACCAAATGGAATTTCTCATTCAATATTTGAAAAACAGTGATTTAGTTTATTATATTAATAGACTAAGAATAAAAACCACATGTTCACATTTAATTGATGCATACAAGGCATTTGATAAAAATGCAACACCTAATCATAATAAAACACAGCAAACTAGGGGTAGAAGGTAACTTTCCTAACCTGACTAAGGCATCTACAAATAAGTCAACAGCTAACATCATACTTAGTGGTTAAAAACTGACCACAGTCTCCCTAAAATTAGGAACAAGGCCTTGATGTCCAGTCTCATCACTCTTATTCAACATTGAACAGCAAGTATTATCCAGTGCAGTATGGCAAGAAAAACAAAAGTAATAGAGACTAAAAGAAAAGAAACAAAACAGTTTCTATTTACTGACAACATGGTTGCTTACTCTGAAGATTTTAAGGTATTTACAAAAAAATCTAGAACCAGTAAGTTCAAAAAAAAAAAAAAAAGATGAGACATGCCATGTTTATGGATTACATTGAGAAGACTCAACGTAATTAGGATTAAATTCTCCCCAAATTGATTTATGGATATAACCCAATTTTAATTGAAACCTCAGTAGAAATGTTTGTATTTATAGATAAGTTGATTCTAAAATGTACATGGGAAAGATAAGTAATTAAATAACTAAAACAATTTTGAAAATAAATGAGTCTGGAAGGTGTGAATAAATTAAATAACACCCGAAGTAGTCAGTTCAGTTCAACAAAGATGTAATGAGAGATGATACCATATCAAACAGTTTGGTAAAAAATGAACAGTATTTTGTAGTCTACCAACTAATTGAGAATAGTGACAACGAAGTTTTAGTTATTTATTTCAATGTAACGTCAATGCAGCTTTCCCTAGCTACCTATCTAAAATTGCAACTTTCTCCTTCCAAAAAATTTTCTACCTCATTTCTTGGTTTACACTCTGAATCATTATCTAATATACAATGTTTGCTTATTTATCTCGATTGTCTCTTCCTCTAGGATTTATGTTCTATGAGGTTGGAAATTTTTATCTGATTTGCTTACTGGCACCCAGAACAGTGTCTAAAATAGAGTAGGTGTTTATAAATTCTTAAATAAATAAATAAACAAAGCTAAACTTATTGGTACATAGTTTTCAAAAACATAAAATTTACATGTGGTATTGCATACGTATAGTATGCATATATAATTCCATTACATTTGCCATACATACAGTACAAAATTCTTACTGAAGTGTAAGTGCATCCAAGTTGTGCTTCTATGGCAGAAATTTTATTTTCTCTGTATTGTTGAAATGTTTTTCGTGGTTTTTTTTTTTTTTTGGTAGCTATCAATATATCAATAGAGTTATTTGTGAAATAAAATAAGCAATAGAATGTGTGAGAGAATGATTGTATTATTGGTCCATTTCTTTACCCTTCCATAATTCAACACCCTCTGCCATGTAAATTTGAAGCCCCTTCTACCACTCAATACTGAGCTTAACCATGTGACTTTCTTTGGCCATTTAATGTTAACAGATGTGACACAAGCCATGGCTTCTCTGCCTTTGCTATGAGACCATAACTGGGCAAGTCTTAAAAGAACAAAACATGAGAAAAAAAGCTGAGTCATCCTACTTGTCCCAGCTGTGGCCATCATAGATCAGTCAAGTCAGACAACCCAAATATTTGAGTGACAGCAATTATGATCAGTCTCCTAACCAACCAGCTCACATATGTGGCAATAAATGATTATTATTGTAGGTTCTGTGATTGTTATACAACATTACTATGGCTATAAAAGACAGGTAGAGAATGGTTTACAATGTTGGCAAGATATATCTTATGCTTTAGAGATTTTGTTCAAAATAACAGCATATTTTGGGACACAGTAATTCAGACAACATTTTAAGGTAAAATTCTAGTATTTCTAAAGAAAATAGAAGTCTTGTAGACAGTTAAGTTTTAAAATGAGAAACTACTGATTTTAAACACCTTTCTCAAGCAAGCTCTTAAGATGGCTAGATGTTACTTGTGTAAATTAACTCTCAAATAGTCTTATTACTAATTACCTGGAAAAATATTGATTTTCCTGGTCTGGTTTCAAGTATAATCTTTTGTTTTGAGGAATATTACAGTTAGGTTAAATATTTTATTTGATATTGGTAAGACATGAAAATTTCAGATAAGCAAAGAAGGTCGATTTCTTTTGCTGAATTATATTACCAATTTATGAATCCCATTCTTCAGTAAAATCACAGAAAAAAGCTTATGTGATGATCAAAGATTTTAATAGAATAACTATGATATCAATACAAATTTGATTATGGATCTTAGTGTAAGTGGTGTTGCTCAACTGTGCATGCTGAAGTATTATAAACCTCTACATTTTAGCTTTAGAGAACAGATTTTCATGTAGTTACTAATGTCAGCCCCATGATCAAAGATCAAAACCAAAGTAATACCTAAATGAACAAACTGGTCACAGTTTAAACTTACACCAGCATGAAAACTCTTAAGAAATTTGGTTGGATCTGAATTTGACGAGATGATTCTACAGACTTTGGGAAAATTTAGGATCTATTATATTTACAACTTTCTCAGTGTGTAATACTGCAAGTATATTTTATAGTCCATTCCATGTTATATCAGCTAAAGGTAGATAAAATAAGTTTTTTACTTAGTTTCTGACATTTTTGTTTTCATTTAACTGGGTCTTATAGAATAACTGTGTTATGAAATTACATAACACAATTATGTAATACAGTATTTTGTAGCTTAGAAATATGCAATCTCTCAGAATTTTGAAGCACTTAACACAAAAAGTATTGTATGATATTTATATTTAAATTACTTTGGCTAAAATACATAAATAGTAAATATTATTTTTATTCAAATAGAATGAGATCCATAGAGTTACAGAATAGTAGGTGGAAAGGAAATACATATTGAACTTTAAGGCTACATTGCCTTAATACTTTGTGTTTGAAATTATCTAGTTTCCCCACCCCTTCCACCCCCCAGTTACGCACATACAAGCTTCTCTATAATTCTTTACAACATGCTCACACTTATTGAAAAAAATTGTAAGTTTCATGAAAAATACATGACATTTTCATATACGTGCAATTGTGAAAGTTGTAACATGGTGCATTATTTTCCACTAGCACTATAATTAACATAGATTGGCAGGTCAAAGATTATTTAAATGTAGAAAACACTACATAATATAGACTACTTAGGTAAATAGTGACTAAAAATCATGAATTTTTAGCAACCCCTGCAGCAATATGTTGGAAACAAATTCTGTGTTTAACCGTTTAAATTCTACTTAAAGAGACAGAGAAGTAAAAATACCTGTCCCGGTTTTTTAATTTAATAATGCCAGTAACAGGGCTTTATAGAAAAAAACTTTGTTTCTTACTAGATTAGTTGGGACTTTGGTATAAGACAATCTAGGATTCTATAATTTGGGAGAGAAAAAACACATACATATTGATATCACATACATAAGCCAACTTGCACAAACCAAATCTGAGTAGAAAAAGATCATAGGAACACCACAACTGTATGAAAACTATGATTAAGATATACAATATTTGTGCAGAAGTTATAGTCCAAGAAATTCTGTTGTTATAACAAAGGGTAAAGCTGGGTCCAGACTCTTTAGATGCTCAGAAATCATTACGAACTAAGGTGCATGAGAAGAGAAAGTCTTTTCTTATCTCTCAGTTCATCTCCAGCTAATGCTATTTGACATACTTGATGAAGTGCTACAGTATATTATGGCAAATAGCATAGAATAATTATAGTAGTGCTAGTATTTATTCTATCTTAATGAGACTACCTGTTTACCACATGCAGGCTTGGTCTGGTTGTCTTTATTTCCTCAGTTGGCTTTGCCACATTTAAGTGGAAAGCCCAGTTGGTCACAGTAGAGCTATAATTGAAAGGAGTAAGTAAAAAGACAACAATTATCTTGAATCATTTTAACCCCTTTTAGAAAATAAGTAGAGTGACAGACATATTCACTAAGGACTTTACACGTATGTAAATACATTAGTGTCACATGCTAATGATAACACATAGAAAGTATAAAGTAGAACTAATAATACTGTTTGTGATTTTGTATATTTCTCTATTTCTTTCATATAATTGTACTTTACATAAAATATCTTTGGCAAATAAGCTTCTACATGTCACGTGAGTATATTTACATCTATATTCTCCATTTACATCAGAGAAAGACTTTCTACACATCAAAAAGCTGGATAACATTCCCCTCCTTTTACTAGGTTGGGTATTGTGAATGCATTGCATAAGCAATTTACATTAGTTCAAGATCTCTTTTTATAAACTGTTGATTTGCTAATGCCCCCTACTAAAAGAAAACATTTTGCTGGCAAAATTGTAATTCCTCTTGACCTTTTCTAGGTCTACTTGACACATGATAGTATTGTTGACAGGCAACTCATTTACGAGTAGTATAATCAAGTGCATTATGGGACTTCTTTTAAAGCACTGATGGTCTATCTGTGTTGCCAGCCTCTCTAATGAGGGAGAAGCTGCATTATTCTAAGCTTCAAAACACTCATCACAGTAGGACTCTGTGGCATGTGTAAGTGTGCGTAAATGTGTGCATGTGTATATGCATTTGCACCTGGACATGCACACAAGCCCGTGCATTAAGCTGAATTTATTGAGTTTTGATTGACAGTTGAACCCAATTTAGGGATTCTACTCTACTGACTCTTTTTAAACAGGAACCTGCCAGGGGCGGGGAAAATAACTGTGATGCTGATGGTGCCCAAGTTTACACGAGAATGAAGAAAAGAAATAAGGGTGGAAAATACCTTTCTGTTAATCTGAAATGTATTTATAGTTTCTATTCTATCCTCAAAAAAAGATGAAATGTGGGATGACAGAATATATACAGGTTTACAGAACTTTCTTCTAATGTTTTTTCTTTACTGTTGTTGATTTTTGTTTTTCTTTTTTTATTTTCCTTTTTTTTTTCCCTCCCTCTCTCCCATCCTTCCTCTCTTTTTTCCTTCTTCCCTCTCTCAATCTGTTTTGTTTTTGTTTTGAGAGTCAGAACTCTGAAGTTGGAAGTAAAAAATTTGGAAGGACCATCACATATGCACCACATTCTAAAACATTAATACATTTTGATGTTTGGATCTGTGACAAATCGGCATAATTCACATTTCAAAGTCAACCTTAACATCCCATTCTGGACCAAATCTTAGTGTTCCTGAGCTTAATTATATTAGTTGCAGAGATTGTCTTAACATGTAATTTCAAGTGTCTTTCTGTGCCAATTACCTGGTGGCTGTGATTTGAGCTACTTCCAGGACACTTTGAGGACAACAATGTTGCCTGTATCTAGTGATCCTACAGTTATATTTTTTAAATTTCTAATTCACCTTCTCTATGACTGAGTGCAGAGGATTTTACCATACGTCAGCACTGGATCATGATACCAAACAATCTCACAGATGTGTTAACTTATCCTTGTCTACTTTGCTAGCAAGTCTTATTTAAACATATTTTTCCTCTGATGATTTCACCCACTTACAACTTGGAAATATTTAAGTTTACATACTTTTATTCTCATTTTAAGCTTTCTTGATAAGTTCTGATTTCAAAGTCTCAATTTTAAAAAACAGTCCAAAAGAAAAAGGACAGGATGTGTTCTTATCCAAGACCTAGCTTTCTGCATGGCATTGCCCAGAAGGAAAAGATACAGTGTAGATTGATTATTAATATTTTAATATTAAATTCTCAAATGTCCAAAATTACAAGAAAATATATAGATTAATAATACAATTTTCATATTTACTACCCTAATATTCTGATAAATAATTTGTAGCTAAATACTTATAGTTAGCTAAGTACTTACAGTGTTTATTACTAATCATACACATAAGAAAAAGATAAGAATAGAAAATCTGCAAAATATTAAAAGTGAGAAATTACACAATTCAGGAAATATCTAATAGAAATATAATGCAAGCCATATATAATTTTTAATTTTCTAGTAGCTACATTTTAAAAGTAAAAAAAGATGTTAATTTTAGTGACATATTTTGTGTGATCCAATAGATTAAAAATAATTTCAACATGTAATAAATATAAAAATCTTAATGAGATATTTTGCATGCTTTTTCATACTGTCTTTTTCAAAATCCATTGTATATTTTACACTTACAGCATATATCAATTCAAATTTTAATTAGAAACACTTTTTTTACACTTCGTAAAATATAAAGTCAAAATAGTTGATTCACATACCAAAGTTGTCCCAAATATATTTAAAATTTTCAAACAACTAAAATGAGTACCATAAGAAATCATTTCCTCTAATATTTTCATTCACATTACAAAACTGGTTCATCTTTTGTAAAATAATTAATTTGTTAATCTTTGATTCAAAACATCAGTTGCAGAACTATGTGTTCAAGTTAACTTAATTCTCCATCTATTATGCCAATTATTAACATCAAATTCGAAGGGGTCTTGCAAATATGAAGCAACTCTATTGATATCCACAAAAAAGTTCTTTAGAACATTTTCTTATAATTTTTTGCACCCAATTTTCATAATACTATAAACTACAATTAAAATAATCTTCATATTGATTATTTTTTAATGTGTAAATCATTATTATTGATTTGCATTATGAAAACTTTCTATTTCTGCCTTTTGTACCTGCCTAGTTAGATCATAGGTAAGCTTGGAACTTCAAATTTCCAAGAAAATCTTTACTTTGATTTATCAGCCAATCTTTTCAAAACAGTTAATCTTTATAAAATTCTTCCCAGATTCAACCAATGAGCACTGACAAAGAACACAGGATCAGTAGATTGTCTTTTTTTTTTTTTAACAGTTCCATAAATGGGTGATATCATAGCATTTACACATATGTACTAAGCAATTCTAAAAGTCCTATTCAAAACACCTTTCAAAGACTCTGCTTCAGAAATCTGAGCATTAATGTTTTCAGTAAGTCGAATGAAATGAGTAAGAGGCATGAAACAATAAGAGAAATAATAATCTTTTGTTATAAAATTCAGATAAATGTGGATTTTTGACCTAACATCTGGAACATTGTCTATCATGGTAGAAACTTTTTTTAAATATCTAGCTCAAATTATTCTTTAATAGATATGATTAAAAAATATTTATGCCATGAGTTTGATTATTTTCATTATAAGAACATTTCTTCATCTCTTCATTTAAAAATTGTGTATACATGCATGCGTGTGCAAGAGTATCAGTTTGTAGCTAGCCAAAGTTATAAGCTTATATCCTGTTAAAAATTATTTTTAAAATATATTATGAGCATTTTATTCCAATTTCAGATGATTTATTTCACCAATTCTCTTTTGATTATTAAGAGGAAATTTCTTACCAAATTCACTGTTTTGACAAAAATGCCTTTTAATCATACAATTTTATTGTGTTTAGCATTTTTGTATACAACAAACTACTTTTTCATTTTGCTCTAATGACACAAGTGTAATTGCCAAAATTTGTGATATAATTTCTTCCAGTCTCATTTTTTTCTTTACCGTTCTGGTGGTAGTACTATTTATTGTTCTTTGTTCTTCCATTATTTCAGTCACTTCTGTGTCAGTAGTATGCTTTCATTTAAATTTTTAAGTTTCTATTTATTAAAATTAAATTAATAACAAATAGTTAAATTTAATTACCAATTCTAATTCTAAATTAGAATCTCCTAATGCTTAAGGTGCTCTTTAGCCAAAAGGTAGGTGTATTTGGAAGCTGTATTCTTTCGGGCTTTAGTGACAACCAAAAAAAAAAAAAGAAAGAAGAATTGAAGACATTAATTCAGAATCCAAAGGCACCTAATTTACATTTACTAAGTACTATTGGTAGTGAGTAATTCCTATTCATTAAATGGTATTTAAAAAAAAAAAAAGAAAAAAAAAGAAAGCATGACTTCAGATATCAACTATCTGCCTGGGTTAGAAGACAACTGTGATCATCTTTTATTCTCTAAACAACCATTTTAATGTTGCAGTGCAGTGGTCCTCTGGTTTCAAATTTGAAACCCTTGTTTTAATAGTCTAACAAGATAAATTGTAGTGAAAATTCATACTTTGTTTAGAGGGCTGATATTTTCAGCTCTATTCTTCTTCTTACCTTGGCACATTGTGTCACCTAGGTTCCCAGTGCACGTCATCCAGTCAAAATCCCTGTATTGTCCTCTTTTTGTGAAAGTCCCCAAATTTGACATAATACAATTCTCAGCCCAAACACAGGGATGCATAGGCTCAGAAGAATTTCAGGAGTGATTCGAAGAAGGAAATGGAGAACATTAAACTTTAGAAAGTATATTGAGAGTTAAAACGAACTTGGTGAAAATGTCACCTCTCTACCCTCTATATGTCTCCAGACTTACAATTTTAGCTCCTTCAATCCTGTTCTTTATCAGTGTCAGAAGCACAAAATCCATGATGCCATCAGTAGGAAGAGCAAGCTGTGCTGTCCCTGAGCTCAGGCCCGAACAAGAGATGAGAAATCATCATTTCTGACCTAAACTTTTTACCAGTAGTGCTCATGTGTGCAACAGGAAGCAGCATCAATTTGCAGAAGTAATACTGGCTTATAACACATACTGTCTTTGTCTGATAAACATGGGAAATGTAATAATGTGGTACCTGAGAATGAAAAGATAGAATGCTTAAACTTCTTAGGACATAAATTTGATTTTGACAGGAGCAAAATGTGAATTTATTCGAAGGGAACTCAGTGCATCCAGATTAGGTCAGTTGGATTATCTTTCATTGGACTACCAATTGGATTTATTGAGGAGAAATCTTAGATGAAGTTCAAAAGTTTTCTCCACAATAACTTGTGCTAAAAATATAAAAATTGGATAGATAGCATCTCAACTTCCAAAAGGCAGGTCATTTAATTGTTTATATTATTTTCTTAATGTAAAGCAGAGCTTAGGATCCAACATGGTAAAGAATATAAATTTCAAAGGAAGAGTAAAAGCAATGATAATAAAAATAGCTAATGTTATTGAATGATAGCACTGTCCTGGGGGCTTTTTATGTATTATATCATGTGATTCTCACAACCAACCTGTGGGACTGGTCTTTTTATTCTCCCTACTTTAAAACAGTGAAAGTCAATTTAAGTAATTTTCCCCAAGGTCAGAACTTTGCCTCCCAGCCCCTATACTTTATAGGCAGAAGATTTATACTTATAAATCATTGAATAATAGAGTCATGCAAGTTTAAAAATTTAGAGAAAAAAGAAAAATCTACCTAACAAGGCAAAAAAATATTTGTTTACCTTTTACTACTATATATTATTCTTAATATTTCAGTATATTAATGCCCTTTACTGTTTGAAGATAACTATAATTTTTCTCAAGCAAAAGTTCTAAATCAATTAGCATTATCAGGTATACTTCAAGCATTGTGCTCCATATTGAGGATACAAATATCTCATGCCCTCCTCCTTTAAGTAGCATATAATCTAGAGGAAGAGACAGCTTCACAAACAAAGATGTCTAACACAATGCAGCAAATACAAGGAGGACTAAAGGAGGAAGAAATTAACTCACCTGAGGTGAGGAGATATTGTTTTAGAGAAGCACCAAAGAGATTTACACATTTGGGAGAAATTCTGTGAGACTAAGGTTTGGAATGTGTGGGAAGGAAAATAATAAAGGTTTATTAGAAGTAAAACACACAGTGGTCTTGAATGTAACTACTCTGTTTTGTAAGATATAATCTACATTAGGAAAATATTGAGTGGGAAAATACTGATAAAAAAATGTTTAAGGTGAAGAAAAACATTCTAAAATTTTAGAAAATATTCCATAGGACTTTATATTATACATTTTGAAAAAAAAAACAAGTGATAAAATGTGACATTAAGTCAAAATTTCTCCTGTGAATTGCAATTTATATTTAGCTTTACAAATTGGATGAACTAGAATAATTTGTAAAATTAACATTCAAAGCAACAGAGAAGAGATGCATTTATATTCTGCCATATGCCATCTGAGCTCCATTTTTTGAAAGATGGACAAGCTTCGTGCACTGCTCAACTTTTTTTTCCAATTAATTACCCAATTACTTCACAAATTATATACTTGCTGCACGTTGTGCTATTTTGAGATACTCTATTTAAACCTATTTTCTTTCTTGTATGTTGAAAAACTCTCTATACGATTTCATGGGGCTGAACGCCCCCTATTGCAAAATTTTAATTCAATTCACGAAATTCATCTTGAAATATATTGTATATTTAGCATTTTTACAGATTCTGTTGGTTTGCAATGTGCTAATAATCCACAGATTGCTCACTCTCACATGCTGTCTTACACACACACACACACACACACACACACACACACACACACAGAGACCTAAAATAATAGTCAATTTTCCAAATAAACTTGCTGATCCAATATGAAGTATACTGTAGTTACATATAACTATATATTTTAATATAGAATTATTATAAATTTAATAATCATTAATATAATTGTTAATATATATTTTAATAATTCTTCTCTAAAGGAATCAACCTTTTCTTACCATGAGAATAGACTTGAGTCTTTCCTTTTTACTAAATATCTAAAACAAGGTAATAGAATCATTACTGAAATAACATTTTTATCTTGGTACAGAAACATATAAATGAATTTACAAATCAATTTACTATTTAAATGCATTCCTATTGAAAGATAATTAGTGAGCCTACTATATGTCTAACTAACAGTTCTCAGTTTGTGTCTGTGTCACCACATAAAAATGCACTCCTGACACAGCAGTGAAATTATACAAAATTCAATCTGTGTAATTTGAAATACAAAGCAAACATAAACTGAAGAGTTTTTTTTTAATTTACCTAGAAGGCCTGCACTTTATGAAATAATTTAAAATAATATTGCTCTAAATGGCAACCTTTATTTCTTTACATCATTCATACATTTTGAAGAATAATCTTATGTAAACTGGAGCAGACTATTTTCAATTCTTTTAGAAATGTGGTAAATACATATGTGTAAGAATAACTGAACCAAAACAGAAGAGAATAAGCAAAGTTAGTAACCTGGAGTCAAACTTTCAGGCAAGAAAACGGAAAATCAGTTATATATAATCTTTAATTAGTTATATATAATCTTTTCTCAGTCCTAAAATGTTATTAACTGCAAGATAACTTCAAGTATGACAGTTGTTTGAAAACAAGGTGCAATACCACATTAAATGTGCATTAATTGCTTGACCTATCCAAATATCAGAAATATTAAAATATGATAATAGAATTGAAGAAATTTCGTTTATACATACCTAGGAACACTCTCCCTGTATAAATTGCATATTTGCACACACGTGTATGTATGTGTAAGTATGTGTGTCTATGTGCCTATAAATACTCATAGAGGGAAAGACAGGAAGAAGAAAGATTGATTGCTAGCTGGCCTGGGTGCATACAAACTTGCCTGCTTCTCGAAATCTCTTCCACAGTTTAGCTGCAAATGCCTCAGGCATTCAGCTGCAGAGTGCAAAAAGAGACAAATATCCACCCACACATCAATACCCTATTTAGTAGTTTAAAATACTTGTAATCTAAAACATAGTTCTTTAAAAACTAAATACAGCTGAAAATCAGTTACTTGACACAAAGGAAGAAAGAGGTACCAACTACAGCACTTTTTAGTGGAAATAGATATGCACTCTAGGCAAGATCTGTTGAAGGGGACGGGTCAAGCTTTGAAGGTTTGATTCTCTCCCTATGCTGCTTTTTAACTTTTCATAGTAGTTAGTAAGCTCTTATGTTTTGTGTTCTTGGAGCTTTAGCATCCTTTAAAAACATTTAGTTACCTAGTACAAAAAGAGCGAAAGAAATGGTGACTTAACAAGGAAAATCACTTGAGCTACATTTCTTTTGTTTGACAGCCCTGTTCGATATTAGTTAAATGTATAGATTTCCCTTCCCAAAATACACTGCTAATACTTTCAAAGCTTGGGATAGGGATGTTTAGTGTAGAGTAGGAAGATCATCCATTTACTCAATGAGCTTCACAAAGTCTCATGAAAAATTTACCCTGTAAATCCAAAGGAATAATTAACAGCTTACATAATTTATCCAGATACTCCCTGTAGGCTGCATCAGGTTTGGTTACATGCACATACAACTGCTTTATTTATTTTTATTTTTTATTTTATTAGTTTCAGGAATACAGTACATTGGTTAGACATTTATGTAATTTATAAAACAATCCCCCTAATCGCTCTTTCTCTCCTCTGGCTCTCCACCTAGCCATTACATTAATGCTGACTGCATTCCTTATGCCATGCTCCCCACCCCTGTGACCATCTATAAACGACTAATTTGTACTTCTTTAACCCTTATTTTTGAGGAGAAACAAAATGTTAAGCACAGAGGTTCAGTATCCAGAGAGAAGGTTCATGCTGAGCCTCGTGAAGCCTTGAAGCCCATTTGGTTTTGATACAGTCATTAGAATTTAGTTCATGCCAAAAGTGCAAAAATAAAACTATTTCCATAAAGAACATTTTTAAAATTGTAATACAACAAAGGAAGTTTATAAAAAATAAACTCCCAAATATAAAGATGAGGGAAAGTAAATACCTCTTGTTATATTTTTATGTGCATGAACACTACCCCTAAATATTATAAACTTCTATAGAAGAGCTCTCTCTTCTGATTTTTGTATCCTGAGTCTAATCCACTCTAAGCACACAGAGTAGGCACTTAATAAATTGTTGATGATTTATTTTTTCCATTCAATTTATTGAGTTGCTAGTATGTTCTGTGAATTGCAACTAGGGTACAAAGATGAAACAAATGTAGATTCTATTTTCAAGGAGCTATCAGTCTAAAAATGCATAAGATATATAAAATATATGTGAATATAAGATTATTTATATAAAATGATACAACTGAAAAGAGGACAGTATTAGAGTCAAAGTACAAACAAAATTCACTTGGAAGCTTAAGGAATTCAGCAAAGGGAAAAGGCTTTTTGGAGGTGAATCTAATAGTGGTAGTAGAAACAAATTGAGTCAGCGATGTAGTATTATTTTAGAAACAAAGATGATTAGAAAAAGAATTTGGCATGAAGGGAATTAGGTTCTCTGGGATATAGAAATGCTTAAAATTGTTTTGAGAAGGTGTTTTCTTTGTGTTCATCTATGCAATATTGTCTAATAAGTCTATGCCTTTTCCTAGCAAAACTATATACACATATGTAAATTCTTATTTGTCCATTCATTTAATAAACATTTGTCTAGTGATAACTAGTGAACTAAAAGCACAATAAGGTATTAAAAATAAATGAGACAATCCATGTTTTCAAGGAGCTTACTATTTATTAAGCATGTATATATACAAGCAGTCATCATTAAGGTAGAATTTGCTAACGATAAACATCTTCAGTTGTGTTTGGCTCATTCAACAGTTTTTTTTCTAACAGAAAATAGACCTATTCATAGCTTACTAATTTTATCAAGTTAAAAAACAGATGATTCTTGCCTTAAGAACATAATGGGTTTCTATCACAAGCAAAACCCTTGTAAGTCAATTCCTTGATGTTATCAAGTTAGGGTTTTATTCCTGAAAAAAAAAAAAAAAAAATTTAATGTCATAAAATATACTAAAGTTATTTATGAAAATAGATTAAAATAAAACAAATATATTTGATATACATCTATTAACTATATGTAGAAAAGACTGCATAATATAAAAGCCACATTGCAAATATTCCTTTGGTAGTAATAAATTTCTTAATTGACAGTATGGCAAATTTAATTACAATAAGAAAGATGATAAAAGCAGAATGGCATATGTTAAGATATTATTAAGTCTGAGCTTTCCCATAGAATAAAATACACTTAGAAAATTTTATGGATTATGTTTTTTTATTCTGTTTTAGAAAGCACTTTAATTTCTTAAATTGGCTCATTTCATCATTTATATGAACTATTTGGTAAAATTTTGTTTTTGAGTCTTTATATTTGAGATGTTTCTCTAAATTCTAGATAAATAGGCAACTTTAAAGACTTTTAATAATAATAAACAGAATATACAAGATTGACTAGAATAAAATGTAAAATCCAGAGATGATCTTTGCTGAAATATATAAATTTGGTGATTAGAGGAAAACAAACAAGTGAAGAGAGAAGAATAAGTGTGCATAATTAGAGACCTCATTATTGACAATAAGTTAAATATCACATTATTGCCTGAACAAAGATAATCATAGTTTGTGTATTTCCAAATTTTTCTACTTTACATATCCTTAATTAAAACTTAGAACTAAGACTTATTAATGTTATTTTTTTCCTCTGCATTTGTACAGCAAATGACATTGTTCTCTTGTATCACAAGTGTATGCTTATACATTGCAGGCATTTTTTCTGCACTCACAGCCATAATCTATTCATCTCAAGGTGTACCCTGACCAACACTGGGTACTCTTTACGAAGGATGTAATTCCTGAGAAAGGCTCTTTTCCTCTTTGATGCTATTATATCACTGGCTTGGTTATTAATCTGCTAAAGTGATCATGTCCTACTTCAGATATCTTCCTATCCACATGCAAATGAATCACATAAGAAACTACATTCATGTACTTGATTATTGGGTTTATTTCATTGTTATTTTTAAAAGAATATTGACATCCGAATATGTAAATCGAGACTATAAATGAAAATCTGTCACTGTATTCTGCATTTTCTTACATTCTCTGGTATTTCTCCTAAACTGTTTCATACCTGACTAGTTGCATGATTTTAGCCCCCATTAAAATAGGTCTGACACTTCAACAAAAAAATAAATTGTCTCGGAAATTGGGCCTACTAAAATTCTACAGTGCCATCCTGAAGCCAGTAGTGGCACTACAGAAGGCCTGTAAAGAACAAAAAATAAAAACATGTTAAACATGATGTTTTATTTGTTGTGACACATCTAACATTTTTAAGCTCCAGAAGTTGGCTTTATGTAGTTTTATCAGGTTATAACCTATAAAACCGAGGTTGGCACAAACTAGCTTTATGTCACTTAGATTTCCTTAGGAACTGAAATTTCTCAGTGACACAAGTATAGTCATCTTTGTTGTAATCAGCATTCTTTTCTGTATGTTGGTATTTACATGGCAATTTAGCAAGTGAATAAAACACTTTCATCCTCTAGAAGTTATCTGTTCTAAAAAGCAATCTGTAACAGATATGTCTTTTCCCACGCATTACATATTGATAAGGGAAATAGTGGGTTTTGCTTCTAACAATAATAGGAAAAAAGGCAAAATTAATGCAGGAATTCAAAGGAAAAGAAAAGAAATTCATTGTCCTTAAAAACCGCCCTCCTTCCACAGTATCCATTACTGCTGCCATCAGTAAAAACATCCCCCCAGATCTTCAAATGGCTCCCTAGAGCCTATAATCAAGTCACTACAGCATGTGAGCATTTTTATGTGAGTGTACAAACATTTCATTACAATCTTCATACACAGAAGATTTGAGCTCTTAGAACGAGTCAGTTCAATTAAACAGAATTATCGACTCCAACTTGAGTTTTGACACAGATGAAGCATGCAAATATGTCAAGGTTTCAAACCTGAGGCATATAGGTAAAGAGACTGATCTCCTTAGTCAAACAAACCACTTGCTCTGGAGGGGCAAGACTAGATTCTAGAACAACTCATCATACTGACTCAGGGATAAGATGCAGCAGGCAGTAATAGAGAATAGCCTATGGTAGTCTGGGTCTGTCCTTTCCAACAGGGAAAGCTGGGTGGGGATGATGGCTGAGATATGAAAACTGGACATATGACACATTTGTAAAAAGTCCCTTCTGTACTATTGTGGTTAGTATTCCATGTGGAGCAGGTAAGAGAAACAGGGGGTGGGGATGGGACAAGCACCTGAAAATAAATAATAGACAATCTGAAAATTTGCTTGCAAAAGGGAATCTGGTTGTACCTTGAGGGTAGTCACTCTACAAAGATTCCAAATGTGCTCTATTTAACAAGAAAAATGGCCTGCATTTCAACTAAGTTGAATTCAAAGTAGAAAAGCTGTAGCCGAAAGTTGTATTATACTTTCCTGTGCTTTGCAAGTCTATTAGGTTTTGAATAATTCTTATACTGTTAATTATCTTCTATGCCTACCATTACTATTGAAAACTTTTATAACAATTTGGGAGACTGTTCAGTAAAGTAATTGTTCATCCTCAACAGGCTAGTCTTGCAATGCATTTCTGAATACATATTGTAAAATGTCTATTCTCATATCCCACAGCTCATCATTGTCATGTCAAACAGCCTTTTTTCTACTAAAGTCTTCACTGTAGAAACACAGTACCAATTAATTGATTATAGTTGTCCAAATCTGTCCAAAAATAAACTTATTATTTTAAATTATAAAGAAAGCCCAAGTCTGATTTAAAGGGGTATACATATAGATATAAATTTTCTTTGAACTGCAATCAACCAGTTTTTTTAAACTGTATAATTGAAAGGAATTAACACTTAATCCTCATGCCCTACCACACATTATTTTCAGTATAGATGTAGAACAGGTACATGATGTTGGGTTGAACAGATGTGGAGATTTGTAACACCATCACCTGAAAATAAACTGACTTAGATTCAAAGTGCATACTCAAAAATACCCTGGCATTTTGGCTATCACAATACTAGCCCATGTAGTTAACTCAAGGCAAAGCCATTCCAGTCTAATACCATTTTTAAAGTTTATATATTAATGTGTTTTTAAATGCTGATATCAATGTGAAATTTTCTGATATTCCAAAAGACCATATCTTGGAGGAATATAATCTTAGGAATACATTATAACATCTATGAAACTTTCAATTTAATTGTGCTTCAAAAACTCAGCTCCCATGTGTATATTTTAAGTTCACTCCTCTCTAACACATTCATTCTTATGTTGGTCTATCGCTTGTTTTTGTCTTTTCTAGTGCTAATAAAACTTAAGTTTTGTTTAAAGAAACAAACACTGTTTAATAAACTACTTACCATATCTAATTAATAGCTCACATGAAGAAGTAACACATCATTTTGTACTTAAAACATTGTCTATGCCAGTTGATGTGTGTGTCTGCTTTTTCAATGAACATATAAATGAAAGAGTTCTCTCTCTTCCTTTTTATTTTTTATTTTTTGGTGATATTTGAAATCTTGCCAATTTCCCCGACATTGTACAGAAACTCTATCATCTTTAGGTTAATCACAGCATTACATAGTAAGAAAAGAAAAAGTAGAGCTGAGGAAAAAAAAAAAGGTCAATTCAAACTGAAAAGAACAGATTAATTGGGTTGGATCGGAATAGAATAAAATCATAGCAATTCTCTAGAAGGGTTTAAAACTATTCTAATGACTTACTAGGATGAAACATTTATATTCAAGAAGTTCTTGTAGGGGCTCAGGTACTAAGGAATGGTCTAAGAAAGGATTGTGGATTCTGATGCTGATTCGAATCAATATTATGATTCTCAGCAAGTAGTTGGGCTTTACTTTCTCAACAAAATTTATCTAAAAAACAAGATTTTATTTATGAGAATGTTACAAATAAGATACAGACTAAAAAGCATTCACTAAAAAAGCAGGATAGGAACTGGTATCCTAAGTATGTTATATATTAATCTCAAATGTGGATGTTATATGCATTTCCAACAGTGTTAATATTATAATCAATTTATTACAGTCAGTGAGCCCTTCTATGTGAGTGTACACATATTCAATATGATTCTTCTAGTCTTTCATCACCTGAGTAAGAAATTTAATTTTCAATTACATCAGATGGAATATTTTAAAGTAACTAATGCTTGTGATACAAACAAAATATTCTTTAGAAACCAGCTTGAGTTTAAATACGATAATTACACAGAAAAGAATGTAATAAATTTGCCTCCTAAAGAAATCAGTGTTTTCAAGTGTGGCCAAAAATATAAATTAGGATTTGCTTTTTTTATTCAGTACTAGGTTGCTTATATTTCTTTTCTGTGTCTTTAAGTTTTATTCATATGAAATTCTGGTGTCAGCATTATCTCATCTTTTATTTACCCTGAAGAGCATTCTAGAAGATGAAAAAAGTAAAGCCCTAAAATTCCTGCAATTCCATTTATTTTAACTTGCAGTTACATAAAATGAAACAAACAATAATTACAAGAACAAATTCCATTTGAATGGGAATCAAAATAGATATTTAAAAATTAGAATAGAAATGTTATAAAATATAATAAAAATAAAATTATAATACTGTAGTTTTTAAAAGGCAAGAAATAAGATGCAAAGTGTTCAACTTGTAATTTTTCTTCAATTTTTAATTTTAATGACTTAATTGCATAAACAGTACGTAATCAAGATAATAAAACTTTTAAAAATATAGTGTATTAATGAGATCTCAAATACTTAGCTATGTTAAGGGCCCTAAAGAAAAAAGCTTTCATTCTTCTGTAAAAGTTACTATTTATGTCTAAATAAAACTTATTACAGATTAAAATATGACCCAGTAGCAGAGATGGTGGTGAAATGAGTCCTTACTATATTCTAAATTTGACTATTCTTAAATTATACTTTCCTTTTTCACCTCCCAATTTAATTGCTGTTTTTTTCCTTATATCCCATGTTAAAAAGCTCACTAATTACTTCTTCACATCACCTAAGAAATGTATAACTTATTTATATGAACTTATTTTTTTTTAATTAAAGGAAAATCAAAGAAAGCCCCTTGGAGTTAACATAAATAGAAATGAATACAAATTTTTTTAACTACATCAAATTATCTTGCATTTTCAACCAAAACAATATTGGTACCCAGTAAATGTAAATAAAATGATAACTTTAACTGCCAGTAAATATCTCCATAAACATTATTTACATTTTTACAGTTTGAATAACTTGTAAAAGAAACTTCAGAAGTACGAAAGACGGTCTATGGCATTTTGAGTCTAGAGAGTTTGGGGGAAAGGAGTTACCAAGATGGGGACATCAGACTTTATGATCCCAGAAAGCGTATCAAAAGCACATGTCATAAACAGCCAAATTAACAACTCTAGTGTTCCTCACTTCCCTTACTAGCCTGTGATAATGGTTGCTGTTCCTAAATTGTTTCCTAACTATAAGTAACAGTGAATCCATTTCACTCAGGGAGGTTCCTACCCTACCCCACCTCCTCTTAGTTTATAGTATATAGTGTATACAGTGGAGACCACCACTTCTTAAACACATCTCTAGGCATCCTCTGCATAGCAGTCCCCTGAATACATCAACAATAAAGAGACATTTCAGTCTGTCCCGGCAAATCACTGATGGGGCAAATGCTATCTGCATGTCTAGATACAAAACTAATTGTATATTTATTGATGGTACAGTATTGATTTATCCCTGGGAAATGTTAAAACTATTTTAAAATTGTATATCACCTTCCATCCCATATTATAATAGACAATTTAATATTTATATCTTTTCTAGATTAAGAATACATACAGTCTTTTTGGGTTTTAAAAAAATACTGTATCTGGAAGAAACAGAACACTTTTGTTTTAAAAAAAAGATGCAATTAAATGTTAACCAGTCATACCCACTACTTTAAAAGACACCTGAAGAAATGTTAGCTCTAAAGAATTGAAATATTTACTGGCTTTATAACTAATAAATTTTCCTAAATGCATGTGCCTGCATGCTTTCGTAAAGGAGGTAGTGTAGATAATCTTTGATGGCTTTTTTTTTCTTTAAGATCCTCAGGGCCACTGTTCTCATAAAGAATGACAAAATGATACACCAGGTTTATTCAACTTCTAAGGCAAAGAACCTTGGCCTCTTCTCAGGAGAGTAATACTTTTAATGACTCCAGAGACAAGGTTGTTATTTGGAAATCAACAAACACAGCTTGAATTGACAGTGGCTTCTTCGTGTTTTACCTTTTAATGTGAACTAATACTTTCTCCAATTTCTCATTTTTTCCTACCTACAAATAAACCAATATAAGGAGTGAGCTATAATATCCATCCTACTCACTTTTCTATTCGATATGGCAGCACTGACGTCCCAGGTCCCTAGACTAATCCTTTCTTTGGGAATAGAGCTTTTTTTTTTCCCAGAGTAAATAAAAACAGAAATTTCATCTTAATAAGGCAAGTATCCCCCTCTGCTGCAATTTCAGCTACTAGCAAACAATGATTCTGTGCATCAATTTAGTTTTCTTAGAAAGGAAAATAATGCAGGTTTTTTTGCATCGTATGGAGTGGAGATCACTAATATACCACTTCTTAGGCAAATTCATCTATAAATGAATGAACAAAGATACATGTACTGCATAATATTATACTCTGTAGAAAGATTTAGAAATAGAAAACTTAGATACATCCAGAAAATAATTTCAAAACTAGAAAGCCAATAATCTAATAGGCTTTTGAAATAATGTTTAAACAATACAACTTTAGCAATGTAGAGGCATGTTAGCACAGCAATTTAAACTGCTATTATTCTTTCATGCTCATATTTCTTCTTAGGCAGTCTTAAGTCTAGACAACTCAAAAGAAGCAATTTTAAGAAAAAAAAAATGTCGATGTAGAGAAACTAAGTTACTACCATGGCACATAACTGAAGCAGAACAAATGAAAAAAATAATTTTGATTTTTTTTCCTCCCTAGGGAATAATGTTGCCTTCACCTTTAAATAAACATTATCTACTCATTTTTGCATAAGTTACTATAGTGGAAAAAGTTGATGAATTTAAGAAAAAAAGTTTGCCCGCATTAGGAAATAATAATAAAAACAATATGTACTCTAGATTTCATTCTGAATTCCCTGTGAATAAGTCAATAAACTGTATACAGCATAGTTTCTAATGATGAGGGCCACAGACCATATGAATTAGAATCACCTGGAGTTATTGTTAATAATTCAGATTTCTAGACTCCATCTCAGATGCAATCATCTGAATTATAGGGACTCTGCCTTTTAATACAGTTGCTAGATATTCTCTGTAGCTTTAGAATCATTTATACAATATTATTACTAGTTTTACACTTAAATATCAACATTATAAGCCAGTATAAGAGCAGTAAATTAGCACAAATATTTAATACCTCAAAGCTATAAGATAAAATAGTAATGAGAATGTGGT
>NW_006436298.1:18534775-18643949 GCF_000325575.1 Pteropus alecto | reverse complement strand
CTTGACTTATAGAACAATGATAACAAAAGTATGTTTGTCTTGCTTTCTGAGTGTCAGAAATTAAGATAGGAACTTCAGATGCAATGATCCATAGCTCCTGGTTCCTACCCTTTGATGAGAGAGCAACTCAGAGCCTGGGGCAATAAATATTGTTTTTTCTGTATTTTGTATACCATCAAGTTTTTTCAAACTCCCAATCATAATATAATTATATTGAATCCCTTTTTAATCTTGAGACTTTTCTCTGAGAAGAGATGAGTCTTTAATCATTCTGTTTCAGACTAGATTGGTTGTCATCTGGCTGGCCGAAATAGCTTTGTCCTTCCCTGCTTTTTTGACTCAAAGCTGCTTTTTCCTGAAGCCCCTGATGTCCTCTTTTTTTTTTTTTTTTTTTGATTTACTCCCTGTTTTCCTGATATACATCCCTGAATACCTTACTAATAAGTTGTACATAGGAAGAAATTTTTCTGAGTCCTTGCTTATCTGAAATCACTTTATTCTGTCCTCACTTTTGATAGGTAGTATGATTGGGATACAATCTTAGGTTGAAATTACATTTTCTTTGAATTTTGAAAGTTAATTGTAGTCTTCTAGTATTCAATATTACCGATAAAATATTTAATATTAATTGGACTCTTTTTTCTTTATAGTTGATTTTGTTCTATTATAGAACCAGAGCAATACATGGTGTGAAACCTCTTGGAAATCTGACTTGTTTTCCATGAAGTGTGGAGTTACAAAATCTGGTGACTTAGTCTCACCTAGAAAACAGCTGAACAAAGAGAACTCTAGTGGCTGCAACTTGATCACTCAGACTTTGGTGGGGCAAAAACAGTGTTCTTTCCTTGTTCTTGTTTTTTTTCCCCCCCATGGGCTAAGTAGATACCACAGAGAGTAACTCAGTTAGAGATGACTTGAGAGGTCACTGTTTAACGAGATTATGTCTGGTACAAGGCCACATCATCAGAAAGGAGATGGCATCTTCTGCCAGGGCAGAAGCTGTGAAATCTGAGGTCAGCCACAGAGAGAAAACTTATGTCAGGGAATTGTAAGGGGGAAGACTCCCAGCTCCAATAAGGTAGAGGTGGGGTATGGGTACATTTAAAGACATAGAAGTACCTCAAAAAAGAGACAGCATTTAGACAGCTGCCAGAAAGTAAACCTTATAGCCCAGAAAGAGTTATTAATAGCATAGGTCAATAAACAAACATTGTATTTCTCTTTACCACTCACCACTTTAGTCTTGGAAGAGCCAGAAACAAAATAGTGAATAGAGGGAGAGATATGAAAGAACTGAGAGGAATTAGTAAAATACAGAATGTCTTTGAGAAAAACACCTTGGCCTTTTTGTATACTGCATTAAATCTCTCCGATATTTGGCTACATCGGCCTAAAAAGAATAGGGTAAAGGATAGGAGGTGAGATCCCTAGTGGGGATCCAGTGACCAGCTCATTTGTGGACAGTCTCTGAGTTTCTGCTGAAGAAAACTTAATGGACATAGGAACTAAGAATGGAGTCTTTGGCCACAGCAACTGGAGTTTCTTGGACAGCTTTGCACGTTTCAGTTTCAATGTGCCATTCATTCTGAGCACTAGAGATGGTAGAGGCAGTAAAGCTTCGGCCTGGCAGATAAAGCCTTAAGAATTCCTTGTTTACTATTCTAGTGAAATAGGTAGACAAGTCTTTCTCTATCACTAGCCAAATATGTGAACATTATCTAAGTCTGAAGTTTCTTTACTACTATTTGAGCAGTTGCTTTGTAACAAGGAAAGGCTTCTAGCCAAGAGACAATAGTAAGAAAATATTTATAGCTGCATAGGTGAGATAACTGAATACAATCTATTGTGCTAGAATTGAGTTAGAATCCTCAACGTTTATGTGCAATTGGGAGAAATGTTTATAGTGACTGGGGAATTTTTTAAATTACAGAAGATAGACTCTAGGGAGTTTGTCCAGGTCAAGGTCTCGGCCATGCTAATCTTCAATAGATCATATGTAGGGGCAACCAATTCAGAAGACTTAGGTAGTCTACCTTGTCCCATGAGACCAAGAAATACTCAAGATTGATAATTGGCTGGAAAAAGTCACAAATACCTTTTAATATTTTAGGGAGAAGAGGCTTTCTGTTATATGTGATGTCATGGCCTTAAGGTAATGGACTTAAGACTAATAAAATTGATATTTACCTCCAGAAACTTTGTGTATCTTATACACTAACACTGTCAACAAAGGGAGAAAATAAATTCTGTAAGATTTTCAATCTATAAGAACCATACACATTTCGCGTAGTATGGATATGTATAAATCATATAATTTTAAGAGTATATAAGAGTCCTGAGGGAACCGGATGTCTCTAAACCAGTTGTCTCTAAGGTTAGGATTATGTAATTCCAAGATATATGATGGTACTTCAATAAATCTTTGGACAATAACTGTATTGTTGATTTTCCCAAGTAAATGCAAACAGATTCTGAGATTCTGAATGCAAGGCCATTCTAAAGAATGCTGAGCATACACCTACCACTGTAAAGTGAGCCTCTATTTCTGATGACTGCAGAGAAGTGAAAAAACACAATCTCATTAACAGCCCTTAAATTGTACTGAAAGCAGTAGCCATGCCCACTTGCCTTTTTGAGGGGAGGAGCAGGGGTGTTACAAAGGCTAGTACAGGAGATAATGAATTATTTCTGTAGATGTGAAAATGGGGTGAAGTCCTTCAAAAACTACATTTTAAAGGTTATTTTGGGTTATTTTCAGTAAAGGTATAGAGCATTAATTGAGACCTCTAAAGATACATTTCCTTTATGTGTTCCATGTCTGAACTGTCTTTGGCCCAGAGGCAAGTGGGAACAAAGTCAATGTCTGAGATGTTGCTAGAGTAACCACTTTGTGCCATCCTCAAAGTGCAGGCCAAGGCTGCTTCTCCTTCCGGCAGTTCCAGAAAGACTGTTAGGTCCACATTTAATACTGGTACCCCATTAACAATTAAGGTCTCTTCTCAGCAGATTCACCAAAGAAAAATCACTCAGCAGAAAAACATATTGATTAGTAAGAGGGCCCAGAGAGACAGGAAGTAGCTAAGAGAAAAGCAGAGTCTGAGAGGTATGTAAGATAACTACCACTGAAACAAACAGCTTTAATGAGGTAAAATTAATATACAAAAAAGCTGTGAAACATTTTTGTTACTCAGAGAAAGAAGTGATTTAAAAAAAAAGTAGTCAAGTTTATAATAGAGAACATAGTCCTGATCACAACAAAAATGAAATATTCTGGTATTGCAATTGAATGGAAATATATCTCTTTGCTTTCGTTAAGGGCAATTGTTGGCAGACCAGAGCACCTATTTACTTTGAAGGGTATTAGTCTGTGAGATGGTTTGCCTTTTTTTTTTAGGTACTACTTGTTGTTTCAAGACAGGGCAATTGTTCTTTCAGTGTCATTTGTCCTTATAATATCAGCAGGTGTCTTTATCTAGACTAGATATAGAAGTGTCCTTGTCCTTGGATTTTTCTAATTGTTTAAACTCAAGAGCTATTCCTTTGGTCTTTACACTTTCTTTTTTCTAAGTCAAAATATCTTCAAAGTACTCTATACACTCTTGCAATTCAGAAAAAGAGACAGTCTGCCATCCTACTTATTTTCTGACTGAATCTGTCAGCTCAGATTTAAGACTATCAAAAAAAGTAAAGAAGGCAGTTGTGAGGTCTTATCCTATTTTATAACCCCTTTTATATCAATTTGTAGTCAGTTTTTGACCAATATGTCTGATCATCATTCCTTTCTCCTTTTTTTAACGAAGTTTTAGTATTTTGGGGTCTCACAAGAGCTGAACTAATTGATAAATATCAGAGTACCACAGTCTAAAATTCTTCAGTGGACTTTTGTCTTTCCTTAGGAGGGTGTATAAGTCTTTAACTGGGTTATACAAATCTGATCTTGACCGAGGCTTAGTGCTATAAAAGCAGAGAGACTGGCCAACATCTTCGCCCATCTTGGTTGCGAATCACTGCCTAAATACTAGCCACTTATAAAATGACTTGCTCAGCTCTCCGGTCACTGAGACTCCAAGGAGGGACTTGTCTGGGATTTCCAGCATTCTTTTCTCATGGAAGTAGCCCAAGGGGAGCAGCAGAGGGTACGATCTTGATCTAAATCAAAACCACAACACCAGAGACTATGGAAGAAAATTAATCAGAGCAACCATTAGTGTAAGTCAGTGGTTCTCAACTCAGGGTGGGGAGGGGGTTGGGAAGAAGGAAGAGAGGGTGGAAGCAATGGCACAAGGGACACATGTCAATGTCTGAAGACATTTTTGATTGTCACAACTTCGAAGGTGGGTGTGCTAGTAGTTTTAGTAGGCAGATGCCAAGGATGCTAATAAACACCTTGTAATGTACAGGACAGACTTCCACAACAAAAAATTATCAACCCCAAAAGGTTAACAGAGCAGAAATTGAGAAATACTGTACTCAGTCTTTGTGCTAAAAATGCCAGACATCAGAAGGCTCTGAAGGAGAGGTTAGTTTTGGGGAAAGAGGGTAAAATTTTTAGATCTTTAACAGAAAGAGTCAAAGTTCAGTTAATTTGGGAACTCGTTTCTCACAAATGGTTCTCTGAATAGGGGAGAATTATTCTTGCAGGTTAATAGGTATTTGTTGGGTAATTCACATTAATCAAGAGAGGTGGGAAAGAGATCAGGTCACGGGTAAGAGAGAGTTGAAATAAATAGCTGTCTCGGTCAAGGACAAGTGAAAGCCAGAGTAGAAAGTTCTTATAGAAGAACAATGTGAAACAATACAGGAGATCCATGGGAGTGGAAACATGTTATCAAAATACGGGATTCTGACTAATGGAGGAATGTTTTTCCTTTATAATAAATAAGAATATGAAGCATAGTAATAAAGTTAGTTTGCTCTTCAAAGAACTATGTAATATGAGATACAACCTCTAATACTACTCTGGTCAAGGCAATAATATTTAAATAGAGATATTAAACCTGTCCTGTTTCTGCTTTAGAGCCATATCAAAGACTTTTAACTGAGCAATTTTAACCTCACAGCTTCTTACCAGGTTGATCCTTATACAAATTAAACTAAAGTGAGCAGGATTCTTACTGATGATGGAATAGTTCCTCAAACAAACATATGCTTGAAAGTAGTTAAGGAAAAATGATGTGGAATAAAGACAATCTGGATTGTTCGACTTGGTTGAATGAAATCTGTAAAGACCGCAGGCTTTTATTCAGCAATACAGAAGCAAGTTTCTTTAAATATGTTTTAAATACAAACATCAATTCCTCATTAAACCTACATGTTTTTAAATGGTCCTCCTCTAACTGTTTTTCTAAGAGTTAAATAAAAATATTTGAAGGAAATTTAACAGATTTCAATAGGTGAAAAAAAACTTCCTATCACAATCAAGCAGAGAAAATGACATTTTCATGAGTGGAGGCCTGCCATGGAAATACTTTTAACAAAGCCCCTTCCACAAAGCAACCTGGTCAAAGACTGAGGAACAGAGATATGCATATGAGGAAGCACAATGCCTGGTAATAAACAGGCCTGTTTCTTTTTAATGTGTAATCTTTTAGCTTTCTGCCTGGATGATGTTATATAAGGCCATAATAATCAACAAATTTCACTGCTGCTGAGGAGAAGAGGAAGTCTAAACACATCAGCAATTTCTTAAGAAAGTACAAATGCCAAACAAATCAGGAATTCATTAACTAGGTGGTGCTGACATTTCCCAGTGGCTTTTGGAGAACTGAACCATTTATTCCTCAATCTTTACCCAGGAACAGGAGGCTCTCTGATAGTATGTATGAAGTGTGATTTTGTTTAGACTTAAATATATACATATGATCTGATAGGCATTCCTACCTTCAGGTTTTAGTATTTTATTGAGTGTGACCCGAGGTGCCTCAGCGGGTGACAGACCTTCTATATTTTATTCCCAATTCATGCTCATTGCTCATCTCTGATGGGACATTCTGAAAGATCCATGTCATCCACAACCTGTTCTATCATGAGCAAATAAAGTAAAATTTCTTTCTAAACTCCTCTTATGTGTTTCTTTAGATTATGTTGCTTGTTCTTCTTGAAATATTAATTTTACAATTTCATCTCTATCATGTTTGATTCACTGGAGTCAGTATCCATTCACAGTTTATAAACAGCAAGCCTAAATAATAAATGTTAATTCCTCTCTCTTTACCGCATGAATAGACAGCTCACTCATCAGAGTAAGAGGTGTCCTAAAAGGAAGACATTAAGGGCATAAAATGTGGGCACACATCTCAGCCAGTGTGGGGCAAACAGAAACGGTCTGTGAATAATTAGGTTGAATAATTAAACAAGATTTCAGTCATGTGAATTAACAAACAATTCCCAGCTTATGTTCCTGGGTGAAAATTTCCCCAAATCCTTTCTCATATTTATCTTTCATAATATAAGACACTGATTGATTTTTGAATTGTTATAAACTACCTATTCACAAAAAGTAAAAATTATCTTAGTTATATTAAGCAGATACATTCAATAGTTTATTATAATATCAAGATTATATATTCATATTTCAAAGAGTTTCTTACCCTAAATCATACTGGACATTTGGGCATATTGGTATGACATTGGCCCAAAAGTGCTATGTAGGATTATATTCCTTTTTTAAAAAATTAAACATTTTAACTGATTTTCTTCTGAATTAAAAAAATGTTAAATTTTGACACTGATTAAAAAATTATAGACACTTGCTTTGAGTATCATTTCCAGCTATCATTTTAGAAAGTTTTTCAAATTTTATTAAAATTATGCTTGAGTATTATTTGGAATTTTTTCAAAGTGTAGTTTATTTTGTCATTTAGTAAGACATGAGGAAAAAGGAATACGCTATTGCTTTATAAATGTAGTAATTTACACCAAAATGTTTTTCAGCTCGGAGTTCATAAGTTTGTCAAGTCACCAGTAAAATATTTACCTAATAATTTAATTCTTTTGTTTCATATTTTTCAGTTTTATCTGATGTATTCTGAAGTATTTAAATTATTTTCTGTTTAAATAGAAATTTATAGTCTATCAAGTTGATGACTTCCTTACAATGAAAATCAAGAATCATGCGTGTTAGTGTATTCTAAAATTTTACTCAATCACAGACAAGATCTCAAGCCCATGGCCTCCATATATTCATGTTTCCCTATGCATACTGCCTCCCTAGGCAGAAAGCCGGCCAATTGATCTGAAAATTTGATGTATTTAATGTACCACATTCTAAATTCTCTGGTTATCTACTATATTCTAAAGCCATGAAGTGTGCAAGTGTATCGGCAAAATTTTTATTATCAGTTAGTAGCAAAGAATTTTTATAGAAAGAAGAGCTCTTAAGTATACAACTACAGTTACCATTTCTTAATTTCCATATTCTACTTCCACTCAGAAGTTTTAACTAGAAATTTTAATATGATCATACGCAAGAACATTTATTATATCTTTGGAAATCTGAAGTTTCAAAAACTGCTAGTCCTTTTACCCAAGTTTTACCAGTTATCTCCTGATTACTTGAAGTCTGCCCTCTAGGACTTTCCTTAACAATAATTTATTTGGACAATATTTCTTTAGCTCTTGCATGTTCAAAATTGTTTCACCATAGCCTTTATACTTAAAGTAAACTTGATTGCTATAAAAATCAAGGATTTTACTTATTGTTTCCTTGGATAATTATAAGTTTTACTAGACATCTTTAATGTTCGATTCTAAGCAATGTGTCTGGATCGTTCTGGGACAATTTTTATCTGCTAAAAGTGTGTGCTTTCAATTTAAAATTATAAATAGTTTTTGTTTGATTCAAGAATAGTTATAGTTTTAAATAGTGGTCTGTCCTATTGTTTTAGTTTTGTTTTTCTGGAACTGCCATTTTTTGGATCTCTTTTGCACGATGTCTATCATTTTCTATAATTTTTATCTCTTTATTTCTATTTCATTTCATTTTCTTTTTCACATTTCCATCTTCTCTTAATGTGCTTCTTTGCTCTTAGTAACGATTTCCATTTCTCATAGTTTTATCTTTTTCTACTGTTTCTCTGCCAAGTTCTTCCAGTTTTAGTTTTACAACTCTCTGTTGCCTGACCGTTATCTTCCTGAGATCTTCTATTTTGTAAATTTTTGTTATGGATTCATATTTCTTTTTAATGCATGTTGGTATGCTGGCAACAGTTTTCATCTGCTTTATCTTCACATATCTCATGGTGCATTTTTATAATCAGTGGGAAAGTTATGCTACTTCTTTTTACATTTTTATAACATTTTTGTATAAATACTGTAAACATTACTTTTTGTTATTTGAATAAGTTAAAATTTCCTGGAGTTTTAAAAATATTGGGAGAAGTAACTTTTCAGGCTTCAGTAGTCAAGGACCTCTCAAGCTAAGGGCCATTTCCCCATTCAATGAGACCTCTGTAAAAACATGCCTCCACTGTCACTTAAAATCTAGTCTGGCTCCAGAGGACTTCTACTGCCAGCTCTCTGTTTCCCTGGTTTCTTTCTAGGTTGTTGTCACTAATGAATAGCCCCTGTCTTTCAAAGAATTTTTTTTTTTTTCCTGGCTGGAACTTTCTATACTTTCTAACTTCAACAACTCTAGAAATCACATCTTATTCAATCTCAAACCTGCCCATGGCGATTCACTCTCAGGATAGAATCTTTTGGGATAAACATTTACTATAAATGTATGAGATTTGCTATAGAAGGGCCTCTCTACCTTCTCGTTTTTCTTCCCCACAACTTTGTCACAGCTTCTCATTTGGGCCTGTCAGCTTAGATATCTTTGAAGCCTTTGTACATAATTTTGAATTTGCAGGTATTTTCTCTCGCTCTCCTTAATTTGTAACAAATATAGATTGTGAATTTTTTGTTTATTTGTTTTGTGGGGTTTCCAGAAGGAAAAAACTGAGATGATTCAGAACTATACTGCTATATTCCAAGAGGAACTGAAAATCTCTCAGGAAGTTTTATTAATTACAATTCTCAGACAAAGTCAAAATCAATTTTTTTTCTGTTTTCTAGAGTCGAGTTACAAAGCAGTGATATATTTTGACAGCAAATTATCTCACATACTATAATTTAATAAATCAAATAAAATTTAACATACTATTATGAAATACACTTATTTTACTATATTATGAGATAAATTTTGTCTTCCAAAAATTTATATGTTGAAGATATAACCGTCAGCATCTCAGAATGCAACCATATTTTGGGATTAAGTTCTTTAAAGAGGTGATTAAGAAGAGGATATTAGAGTGGATCCTAATCCAACTTGACTAGTGTCCTTATAAGAAGAGAAAATTTGGAAACACAGACACCAAGGATGCACACACACAGAGGAAAGGCCATGTGAGGACAGTGAGCCACCTAAAAGTTAATCCATGTACAAGTTAAGAAGCCTCAGAAGAAGCCAAACCTTAATCTTGGTATTCTAGCTTCCAGAAGTGAGAAAATAGATTTCTGTTGTTTAAGCCACTCAGACTGTGGTATTTTGTTATGACAGCCCTGGCAAACTAATATTCACTGCTAACTCTGAAATTCATACAGAAAGAGTAAGTACGCCTCTCTAGTACCCAAGAGAGAAGAAAAGAGAAGTTTGTTGTTATGAGTTGAGAAAAGAGAATGTAGAATGCTGTTTCCAGTATTTATGACTATACCCCAAATGCAGCTGCAGGGCCTGTTGTTATGACTAATGCAACATGATTTTATTTCTGAATAAATAGGTTTTCAAATGATGTATTGAACATCTATTAAAAATTAGCAATGTTTACTTTTTTAAATTTTCTTCCACCTTTCCACCTAAAATATTTTTTTCAATGTCTAACATTTTTTTACCTTCTGTATACATCTTTATATATCACCTTGTCAAAACCCACTATCAGTCATGAGGATTTTCTAGAAAACAGCAAAAACATTGTGTCTTTTAGTATCAGCATCCACGATGATGTCACACAGCTAATGGAGGATTAGAGATTGCAGAGACAAGTGTGGGAGCCATTCAACACGAGCCTTGACATTTTTGCCCTGATTCTCTGTAGGTGGTTCTAAAATGCTTCCCACCCCTAGAACCCCACCTCAGCTATAGCCCGGTAACCCTGCCGTCAAAAGCCTAATTAACTTGAGAAATTTGAGGAATAACTGGTGGAAAGTCTTTCAAAGGGCTAATAAGATTTCTGTTTTAACAGGTTGATAAAAAGATCAATATAATTGACTTGAATTCCACTTTTACAGTAACCCTAAAATACTTGAGTTCATTGAATAATCACATTTTTCCTACAATGTCCAGCATGATTTTCTATTTACTTTCATTTCTCAAAAATTATTTTTAGTGTGTTATATATTGTTACACTGTTCCATTCACATTTGGGTAAATGTATTTTTGAAAAAAATATCTTTTCAATGAGGATTTAAATGAGAATTTAGCTGATATCTAAAAAAGCTATGTATACTTCTAAGAGATTACATTATTCTGATATTCTAAAATTAAATACAAATTAGACCACTGGTTTTACATTGCCATTCCTCTTCTTAACTCTAATGTGTGTCATATTATTAAGATTCAAGATGAAGTTTTCTATTTTTAAAATGCTTACATGCATAAAATGCGTACTTATATTTTTTAGCCAAATATTAATGCATTACCATGTCAAAAAGGCTTTCTGGACTGGATACAAGACTCTCAACCCATTTGCACTACAACATCCATTTCAAAATATATCCCCAAACAGTCTGCCTCCTTCCTTCATCTCCACTGTTAGAGCCATTGTCATCTGTCACCTGGGTTACCCCAGTGACCTCTCAATTCTGTTTCATGCTCTTCTACTCTTAGAATCCATCCAAAATGATCTTTTTAAAATATGAGGTAGAGTGTGTCACACACCTGCTTAAGTCTGTTTACTGTTTTCACATTGCTCTTGGAAAAAAAAATCAAACTCCTCTCATGGAGCCTAGAAGGCCTTAAATATAACCCCATTTTATTTTTTTCATGGCATTTACCACTATCTAAAATGTTTGATTTGTTTTCTCTTTCTCCCCACTGTCACATAATTTTCATGAAATTAAGGAACCTGTATGCCTTCTTCCCTACCATGTCCCCAATTCTAAAAGAACTTGATATTCATACTAACTGAATGGGCTTTCAGTAAGTGGTTGTTAAGTATATGTGATTGTTTGAATGAATGATTCTAAACAATTACATTGCATTCTTCCCAAGCTTACTTAAATTTCTCCTAGATTATTTGAGTGCTTTGTTGTGTTTTAAAATACTTCATTTTTCTAATAAAAAGCAGAGTCTAATTCAATAGCTATGCTTATAAAGATCATAGGAATCAGATAAACAATCAAATTAGTTTGTTTAGTATCTTTATGCCTCCTCCTATCCATTAAAATAATTTAAATAATTTAAATAATTCAGATAACTTTTATAATAACAATCTCATTCAATTACTCATTGTCCAATAGAGACATAGGAACCCAAATAAAAGACTATTTTTAAAAAATCTCAAGTGCAATGAAAGAAAAACTTGATCTCCCTCCCTCCTCTTCTATTCCACAAAGAAAGAAAAGTAGTGTGTGAATCTCTGGGATCCTTAGTTTTGGGTGCTGTAAGGGCCAAGATGACTGGATGGAGTGAGAATTACTCTATAAATGGGTTTGCACTGATATCTGTACTCCCTAAACCCAACTGAAGGAAATAAAGCTAGAAAAAGGCAGATTAAGAGAGCATCAGGGTGGCCGAACAGCTTGATTTACTCTCACGTCTCAGAAACTTTCATTAAGATTTACATCATGATGCTGACCTAAGTGGCAAAGCAATTTTTTCAAAGCTGAACAAAAAAGCTAATACTCTCCAATTGGGTCAGGTAACCTTTTTCTTGCTCACAGCAAGTAATGGAGTTTGTCTCCTGTGAATGGGGCTGACCAATGGATATATATCGCTGCATTCCAGTGAAGCAGGTTCCCCATGTGATAAATCTGCACTCCACTTATTTAGGTTTTCTAAAAGCCCTTTCTTATTTTATTCATTTTTCTTAGCCTGAGAAAGGCTATATGCAAACTTTTTTTTTTTTTAATGTACAAGCCAACATTAAAATGCCCAGCATGATTGTTAAAAGCACCTGGAGAGAAAAAAAAAATGACCCAGTGCCTGGGGAACCAAGTTCCTAAAATAATTCTAAAAAAGAAAGCAAGCACGCACAAACATACACACACCCCATATTAAAGAGATTTCAGTGGAGGCTGAAGTTAATTAGAATGTTGTTTTATGTAATTTATTTCAGAAAAATTAATTTTTTAATCAAAGAGAAGGAAGACACCACAGAGAAACGAAATGTGTCTTACAAACTGTTGCATTAACAGCCCTAAAGCAGTAAGATGTAGTAATCATAGTGTAAACTAGTTAACCACATTAATTCTGTTGAATGGAATGGAGGATACAACCATTCTAGGCCGAGAGAGATGGCAGCTGAGTCCCTCTAGGCTGGCCTTGGCCACATTAGGGAATTTTCTTTGCCTAACTATGACCCACTGGTTCTATGAAGCAATTACTAACATTTGTGATGTCTCCATGTGAATGTAAAAAAAAAAAGTATTCCTTCCTCAGCAAAGAAGTTTTAGAGAAGTGTATTATTTGTATCAAAATAATAGCAACAAGCTCATTTTATGTAAATTATACAATTCAAATAATTGGATTTAAGAAAAAAGAAAATTAGGTATTAAGAGCCAAGTCAATAGAATGTAACAATTTGTTATGAAATAAATTTTTCTTGCTTTCATGGAAATAATACCCTTTGTGGTAGGTTTGAAGCTTACTTGTTTTGGTATCTTCATTTTTATAGAAAAGGTGACCACAGAAACTTTTTCTTAGACATTGACTTTAAGTTTTTAATAATTTGTCATTTTGAGATGCAACATTCTCCAATGAGATATGATAGTGAAAAAGTCAAATAGATAAAAAACTATAAAGTATTTAGAAATCTGTCTTTAAATATTACAAATATATTGTAGTATTTCAATGAGTCATACCACATTTTATAAACAACTAGGCTTAAAAATTCCATATATATCGATGTTCCATCAATACCACACTCCTTTACTCTATTTCATTGTTAAATATCAACTGTTAATTTTTACATAGTTATAGTATTTTACTTGCATGTAAATCTTCAAATTATATAGTTGATTCTTTAACTTATGTAAGCTGTTTGCACAGCACTTCTCGAACACTAATAGGCACATAAATCATATGGGGTATCATTAAAATGCAGTTTATGTTTCAGGGCCTGAGATTCCGCATTTTTAACATCCTCCTAGGACACCAGTCTTGTTGGTCTGTGGACCACACAAAAGGGCCATACTATTATTTCAATATTGTAAATCATTTCAGTAAGAGTTAGTATTTTATCTTAGAACTTTTAAAGTAAAATGTATATGTTAAGCTGCGAAATTTTAACAAAATTAATTTTTATACTGATGAAATTTCCACATTAAAAATAAATGATTTCTATAATATAATTAGCTGAGCATCATTTTGCAATTCTTAATTTACATCTAGCTAATACCTAATTTGTGGATTATTAATGGTAAATGTATATAGATTATTTCATATTGATTCATGTCTTCTGGATATACTTAGGAATTTTAAATGGGAACTTAACAGTAAACAAATAGCAGATAATATAAACTGAAAAACAAAATGTTGTTAGCCAGTACACTTATACTAAGTGTTTCTTAAATTTTTATTTTAAGATGGCTTTCAGAACCACAGTGGGGGAAGGAGCAGAAGCCTCTTATTGAAATGTCATTGTATCAGAAAGGTTTTTTAATTCCTGGGTGTGTTCCTCTGGGGGAAAAAAAATATCAATTCTGTTAGAACAAAATACTTTACTTTCATTTGTCAGAAAATTATTGTAATATGCTGAATTTGTTAGAATAATATATTCTACTGCCATCTGCTGTAAGATTGTCATAAGAAATATACAAATCACTTATATGTAGAGTCAACAAAGTTATGATAAAAATGCAAACATTTTTCCAATTTATAAGATTTCTACCAGGTGCACAGTGTGCCCTTAGGTGTGGCTCCTTGTATGATGTGCAACCTGAACAAACGTCCATGGGAATTTAACTCCACTCCTCTGATCTGAAGGTAAAGGCTGACCCTTAAGTGGTCTTGGACCATTGAAAAAGGAATTGATATTATCCTCACGACATAGCATCAGGAAGGACAGTTGCAGATGTCAATGGCACAGATGAGGTTCAGCATTCATGTGCATGGAGCCTGGAGGGTATGCAGGCCACCACTTGATCACCATGTTGCTTACACTGGTGCAGGGTGGTGCTTGCTCAGGGAGAGGATAGGTTCTCATTTCTGACTCAGTAAAATCACTTTCAGTAGCTGTCGCCTTTCAAAAATCCAGTCATAAAGAGATTTATCTCCATTTTGTCAGGACGGGTGAGCAATCATATTATATAATTGCATATCTTTCTCTCTTAAATTTACACCACAGATTTTGAAACTTAAATGTCAAGAGTGCAATGTTTGTCTCTGCTCTCTCGTTCCTCTTAGCCATAGGGGCCTTGCCTGGATAAGAGCCTGGACATGAAGCCTCCTGATATTTTAATATTTTCCAATATTATTCCATACTGATTCATAAACTGTAATGAGAGGTATGCCATTAAGATGGTATATCAGGTCGTTCCATTTAAGAGATAATGTTTCAAGCTAAATTACTTTTATGATAACAGTACTAAATATAGTACCTGCTGGAAACATTTTTGATAAATACTAAATAGAAACATCTATCGTCCTCTATTTCTGTCCTTTGATGGATATCATTTAGAAAGTGATTACATAAATGTGGCAGAAAAATGTTTAAAAATTATATCAAAGGGATGTCTTGAAACACGGTAGGCCAAGCGAATACAAATAAACATTTTCTCATTACAAATTCACAAATAGGGTGGGTACATTATGACCAAAGTTTTAAATGAATAGTCAAGTTCAGGATGAAAACAAGAGTAATCCCTGGGTATCAGAAAGAAGAGAGAAATAAAACTAGAGCTGAGACTTTGCAGGTTCATGGGTGTTTCTAATCAGTTATAGGCCCTAGGGTGTGAGGACCAGGTGCTAATGATTATGTGGAGGTGGATATATAACCATAAGCTATAAGAAGTGAATGTTTTCATCCATAAATATTCTATTTCCTTTCCCCCCTGGAACAATTCAGTACTAAAGCCTTGAGGTGGGTCTACATGTGATGAGAATTAGGGCAGAGGCCCAATGTGGAGAATCAAAGCCCAAATGAGATGAGGAGAGAATCTATGTGGGGTGGGAAATTGGCCCAGAGTGAGTTTTTTAGGCCCAGGTGCGGTGAGGAGGGCTCCTGTTCAGTGATGCAGAGCAGCACAGGGGTTTGAAGCAAGAATAGGGAAAGGATGGCATCCAAACAGGATGTCAGAGCCAATGAGAAAAGGCAAGCATGTGCATGGGACATGGTTACATAAAAAGAGAATGCTGAAATAAACACATATAACCAAATTTCTGCTGTCAGAAAAAGGAATTACAAATATGAAAAGGGAAAAATTATATTGAATGCTGTGGTGTTGGTCTGGAATCAGGGGTATCAGTGAGCTACTGGTTTTCAATATATAAAAATAGAAATGGAAATAAATACATGTATGTATAATATATACACATATTTCTTAGCTCTCACCACTTAGCAGTTCTGGTACCAGTGAAAATACTCCAAAACAGGGAGTATAGCTAGCATCAGACTTTGGTTTTAAATATTATTATTCACATAAAGAACTAGGACTGCTAAGAGAAATGTCTGATTCCAGGGCTGGGGCATGAAAAAGACAGATGGGCCTGAAACATTTTGTTGTGCTGGGAGCAATGAAGTGCTCCAAAAGTGTTGGGTCATCACTCAAAAAAAAAAAAAAAAGGTCAGACACAGGAATCAGCTTCAAAGAGCCCCAATGGTCAGATCTTAGACAATATTAGCATCAAATAATGATACTAATGGGTTATAGCTTATTGAATAAAATAGGAAATCATAGTCTATTCTGACAAGTCAATAAATCTAAAGCTTTTGAGAAAAAAAGACATCTAACTTCACAAGGCATATTCCCTCATATACTTATTAACTACATTTTTTTTTTTTTTAAAAAAAGTTACTTTTAAAGTAGAGATCCTGGCAAACATCATCTTAATCAGGGATCAAGGAAACGTTATCATTAATGGGACAAAGCAAAGTTTTTGTACCACCTTATAGGATGCAGTGACGAGAATACGGCATTGTTTTGTGATATTTTCACCCAAGATGTATAACCTGAATCTAACCATGAGGCACGGCGTCCAGTGAGAGTGGTAAATCCTGCCACGTCCAGTGTGGCTTGGGAAAATAAACCTGAGCAGGAGTGGGAGACTGAGAAAAGAAAGAAGACAGAAAGCTGGGATCAGAAGGTCCACTATCCACTGATGATGGAGTAGTGGCACAGTTTTATTTTTGCAAGCTGCTTTTATACAAGAGCATACAACTGCTAACTAAAATAAGATTATCCCCACCCAACCTACACACCCTGCTATAATTTTTTGCATTCCCGTCTGCTCGAGGCTATGAGCATACTCCCTGCCTCGGAGCAACACCGCATTGGAGATCTTTCTTTAACCTTCAAGTTTTATATATTTCAGATATTGATCTTGGGAGACGGTTTGTACTTCCCCGTTCGTAGGAGGGTTGTAGAGGTGAGGCAACCCTTGGTTGACCTCACAGATTGCAGGGACCTTGTCAACTTGCAACCTGCTCTCTACAATGTGGAAACATCAGATAAAACCAAACTGAGCAACATTCTGCGAGATAATGCTCCCTCCTGCAATATTCAAAAGTGTTAAGATCATGAAAGCCAAGGGAAGGCCTAGAAAATAGTCCAGACTGAAGGAGGCATGATAGCTAAATGCCCCCATGTGTCTCTGAATTGTACTCTTTTACTCTAAGGAAAATTACTGGGACAATAATTGGTGAAATTTGATTGGAGTCTGAGGACTTTATGTAAAGTATCAGTGTTAGTGTCTTCATGATGATGGTAGTGCTGTGGTTATATGGAATAATATACTTCTTTGCAGGAAATGCACACTAAAGTATTTTATGGCCCAAGGTGGCAATTAATTCTCAAGTGGTTCAAAGGAAAAATTGTTTGTTATTGTATTCACAACTTTTCTGTAAGTTTGAGGTTGTTTCAAATTTAAAATGTTATTTTTAAAATGTCAATGTTGTATCTGTATAAACAGTGACAAAAATCCAAAGGCATTTATATAACCTAAATTGTGTGATATAAAGAATAATTGCATAAAATAATTTAGAGCACATCTTTGCTAGGCATAATTCTAATCACTTTTTACATATAACTAATTTAATTTCAAAACAACACTATGAACTCTATAAAAGGAGCTGAGGCATATAAAAGTAAAATAACTTGTCCAAAGTTATACTAAATATCTTCTCGAACCACATAGAAATCTAATTGATCCAGAGTAATTTTTCTCTGGGATTTGCTTTAATACTACTTTTATTCAAATAAAACTCTCTTGATCCTTATAAACTATTATATCAAGCTTCAGATATAGGATGTTTGTCCAGGGGTAAGATGGGTTCTTCCAAAGGGAGTCACAGAAAAGCTCCCTGCTCAGAGTCAACAAATGCAAACAGCAAGAGCAATCACTGTGTAATTAATTGGAGAGCTGGTTCCAGCACAGCCGAGTCGGTAGAGCCTCCCTTCCCCTTCCTGCTTTCCATGTGTACAGAATATGATCACAACTGGCAGCAAGCATAGAGATAAGGCATAGGATAAAACCTAAGAGCTGTTCACTCAAGACGGTGAACAATCTTTATGGGGAGAGACTCACAACAAGTATTGGGGACATCAATAACAAAAAATAACTAAGACCTTCAATGACACAATGAAGGGGGAAAAAAGGTCAGATGCACTGAGAAGTCAAATACTGTAAAGCTACTCACTCCCAGAATAAAGTCTCATTTACTTCTGCAGTTAGAAAGACTGCTAGTCTGCCTGCTCCACATACCTTCACAGGAAATCTTGCCTGTCTATCACAGAAGAAGCAGTTAAGCCTCCTTCCAACACTTTACCCCTCAAAATTTAGTGACTATTGAAGAAAAAAACTTACTTAAATTCAAAGAAAACTTTTACTCACAAAAACTCTGACAATCAGAATATCAAACTTTATTAAACCATTAGCAAGAAAAAGGAGGATCAAGATGAACATATTGAACAACCACTATTTAGAGGTCACCAATACAAAAATGAACAATAGATATGAATAGGCAATTAAGGAAGAGAAAACCTGAATTGCTAATAAAGATATAAAAAGATGGTCAAATCGAGAAAGAAAAAATTCAGTCTTATATGTAGAAGGTTCTGCATAGTATTCAGGCACCACCTGGAAGTGTACAGCTGCTGCACTATACCTCATCCCACAGTTGCTCTAAAGGACACTGATAAAGAAAAGTCCTGTCAGGAAGCGAACTTTAAGCAGAGTACCTAAGGGTTCATTTTGCCTGGCAAAGGGGATAGCTAGATATACAGATCTAAACCAATATATGAGCTATAACTAACAGTTTAATCAGGGGACCCCAACACGCAGGCCACGGACCTGTATCAGTTCATGGCCTGTTAAGAACCAGGCCACACAGCAGAAGGTAAGCGGCAGGCTAGTGAGCAAAGCTTCATCTGTATTTGCTGCAGCTCTCCAGCGCTAGCATTACCACTTCAGCTCTACCTCAGATCATTAGATTCTTACAGGAGCACAAGTCCCAGGTGCCAAAAAGTTTCACACATACCTGCCTTCAAACAGTAAACTCAAAATAAACAATGATAGTGCAATGATCGTAAAGACAAGAAGCGAACTTGTTACTTCAATTTTGTCATTCTATGTGAACACATGGACTTTAAGTGCTTAAAATGTTTAAAACTGTGCAAAGAGGCAGAACATTTTTTATACGTGTAAATTTTATAGATGTGAAAAATATACATGAATATACAGAAAATATATTCATTTTATTTTATGATTATTACCTAAAAGAGTTTTCTTAAAGGAGGGAAGTTATTTTTAAATGATCTGCTCTGGGGTCCAATAATGAGGTATATCACAACCCAAAGCATCAGATTAATATTTAACTTAACATGAAACTAATTTTAGAATGCCCCCCAAAAGAATTATAATCAAGTCATAAGTAAGCTATAAATAAATATGTATACATATATATAAAACATACAAAATATATATAGCTTAAATGAATATTGTTTTCTATATCTTCTTGGAAAAATATTCAAACATCCTTCTAAATAACTCAGGAGAAAGGAAATTAAAGCTGAAAATAACATTTCAGAAATGGGTAGCAATGAAAAGAGGCTACATACCAAATCTGGCCAAGATAGAATTGAAAGAAAAATTCAGAAGCTTTAGTGTCTTTATTAGCAAACAAAGTATGTTAATAACAAATTAATTAAATTTCTAATTCAAGGAGTAAGTGGGAATATTAACTATATAAAAAGACAGGAGACATACAAATGGCCAACAAATATTTGAAAAGATGCTCAACATCCCTAGCTATTAGGGAAATGCAAATCAAAACCACAATGAGATACCATCTCATGACTATAATCAAAAGGACAAAGCTATAATCAAAAGGACAAGTAATAACAAATGCTGGAGAGGATGCGGAGAAAAAGGAACCCTCATACACCATGGGACTGAAAATTGGTACAGCCACTATGGAAAACAGTATAGAGGTTCCTCAAAAAACTAAGACTTAATCTACCATATTATCCAGCAATTCCTCTACTGAGCATTTACCCTAAAGACTTGAAAATAGGATGTGGTACATATATACAATGGAATACTACTCAGCCATAAGAAGAGATGAAATACTGCTATTTGTGACAACATGGATGGACCTTGAGATAATCATGCTAAGCAAAATAAGCCAGAGAGAAAAAGTTGAAAATCATCTGATATCACCTATATGTAGGATATAAACCTAAAAGTAACAAAAGAACAGGACAGAGACTCATGGACATGGACTATAGACTAGTGGTTACCAGAGGGTAGGGGGTGGGGGAGGAGGGGAGAGGTAGACGGTTAAAGGGGGTCAAACATAGGGGGATAGGGAGAGGGTGAAGTGGGTAAAGGGGATCAAATTATGGTAGCTGAAGGAAACTGGACTTTGGGTGGTAAACACAACAGAATATACAGATGTCAAATTATAATGTACACCTGAAAATTATATAATTGTATTAACCAATGTTACCATAATAAACTTAATTAAAAAAGAAAGAAAAGAAAAAAGTTAACGACAGGATAAAATAATTATAATAAATATAAACATAATAATTAATAATTTTAACTATCTTCTATAAATTAATAAGGAAATGACAAGAGATATAATTATTTAAATGTACTAATAATATACAAAGGTTAAAAATCAAAAATATGCTTAAATTAAGGAATTACAAACTAAGGAAAAAACTTTCCCATCTAATGGGCAAAATTTATTACCAATAACATCAAGTGAGAGAAAAGACGAAATTTATGATACACTGATGATAAAATTTGAATAGTGCAGTCTTTTGGGAAGAAAATTTGTCAATATTTATCAACATAAGTGACCATACCCTTTGACCTGACAATTCAACCTGTAGATAATTGGTTAACATAAAGACTTGTTTACATTTTCAAAAAGATATTTGACAAGAATATTCATTGCATCATTCTTTATAATAAAAAATAAGAAACAACCTAAAAGTCAGTCAACATGGCATTTCCATTTTATGGAATATTATGCTGTCATTAAATAGAATGATGCAGATCTGTATGTACTAAAATAAAAACCTCAAATTCCCTAATTCCCAAGCAGATTATTAAGTGAATAAAGCTAACTCGTGGAAAAATATATAGTATAATCTCATCTTTAGAAAATGATTTTTTAAAACTTAAATAAATATGCATATCCATCTTTATAAGTAAATGCATAGAAAACAGTCTGAAAGAACACATAACAAACTTTCTTCTTAGGGTAGAATTAGAATTGGGATAAAGAGATAACAGAAGACTTTCATTTTTATTCTACATATTTCTGTATTAACTGAAATTCTTACAAGAATGCTTTGATGAAATAATTTGTGTATATACACACATACATCTTCTAAAACATATCTAAAGATAGCACAAGAGTGGTCAATGGAAAACAGCCCAGAAGCTAACATCAAATACAGAATAGTTGTAGAGTGGTCTCTGGAACCAGCCTGCCTGAGTTCAAGTTCTTTTGCCACTTGTATATTCTGGGAAAGGTAATTAATATCTTTGTCTCAGTATCTTCATTTGTGAAATAGGGATAGCTAATGGGGTATCATCTAAATGAATATGTATAAAGATCCTTATAAGAATGCGTAGCATATATAAAGCACCCAAAGCATATAGAAAAATAGTGTTAGCAAGTCTTATTAAAGTGAAAAGAGCATTTTTCAAGAAGAAATGTTTGATATTCTCAAGTTAGGAATGGATGAAAAATGAAGGGAAACACTGAAATGTTATTTTGATATTTGAGAGGACCAAACCAAAAGAATAATTGTGTTGAATCCTCAGGTTAATAAGAAGTGAAAAGTTGGGGCACAAAAAATGCTAATATCTTAAACAAATATACAAGAAAAGAAAGGAATGATGGCAATGTAGATTAATTTGTAGGGGCAGGCTTGAAGGAAATGTTTTTCTATATGTTTGTAGCTTTGGAGAAAGGAATCGATGACAAAAGACTGAAGGGTTGTTAACAGGTAAGGGTGATGGATAGAAGATGATCCCAGAGGGAACGGAAGGAAACAGAATCAGTAGCACAGAAAGAGATGGTAGGGAATTGCTATTTCTAAATAGGATTAAAGCATGAATCCAACATTCTGAAAAAGTAAAACTAACACAGAATTATAAATCCAGAGTTTTAAATCTGCTTTGTACTGAGAAGACTTACATACTTTATATAGAGGAAAGGAGCAGTTGTCATGGTGGCTTAGGAGATGAGTATGGCTATCACACTGAATGACAAATTACAGCATTAGAAGGATGGGAGGAAATTGCAAGCTCAGAACTATTGATAAAAGTTTAAAAGAATTGTGGAGATATAAGGGAAAGTTAAATCTAGGTGTGGAAGCTTAAGAGTGTGTTAAATCAATCAGTTACAAAAAAACTCTGAAGTTTTAGTGAGAATTTCAAACTCTTCTCCAGCACAGAAATAATGGAATTAGTAAAATGAACTATCTAGATAAATCTCTAAGTGATGTAGACATTATATTTTTGCTGTGATCTTTTCTTTTAGCGTTTTGGTAGCATTTTGAACATTACATATTTAATTTGTATTACAGTGCATTCAGTCATACCATGCTGCATTTGCTACTATGTTTTCAAATAAAATTAAGAGATTTAACATATTTATTTACCCTTAATTTGAGTCTACATTTGTCTCTATAATTAGAAAAGAGACATGGAAAAGAACCACAACCATTATTTCAGCAACTTTAGTTACAACTAACTCTACTCATGTAAGTCATGTTCTAATCCCTAGGTAAAAGATGACATAAGAAAAGGTGAGACTAGGGTGAAGAGTGAGCATGGGAAACGAATGGAATGAGGAGACATAACATTTTTTCCTTCGCATATTCTGACATGATTTCCCATGCTTACAACTATTCTAGTGGGACTTCTCTCTTCTTTGGAAGATATTTTGGAAGAAGATAGATGAAGAGTAGACAGACAGATGGAGAAAGCAGAAAGAGGCAATGTATGCCTTTGTGACAAGGAAATTTACTTTTTTGCATATGTATGGATCCTTGAAACTTGTAAAAATGTATTTCACTTTAAGTAAATTCAGTATATGAAATAATATTTAATATGTGCATAACACAAATCAAGAGGTTATTATTTACTTTAAAAAAGACTATGAATGTTTTCTTTTGAAATTTTCTTTTTCTTTTTTTTTTAATTAGGAAGCAACCCCAGAGCACAAAACATAAGCCTTGATTTATACATAATGCTTTAGAAATGTATCAAATTCTGCCCAAATCCCAAAAGCAGAAACATAGCTATGCCAAATGTGAGTCAGTAATAATGTTTCTATAGTTCTTAGGGTCTCATGTAGGCAAGAATGATGATTTTTTTACAAGCCTAATAACCTTTTTGGTGGTAGAAAGATTTTCCTCAGCTATTTGTAAAGTGAAATTTGAAGAATTAATGAAGAGGAAGTTTCTGTTCAACAAGTGGATTGGCTGAATGAGAAGTATTTTCTTCCTTTGCCATGTATAAAATTCAAGAGAACGTCTTTTAATGTACATTTAAATATCTATTTTCTTTTTCTGATCTTAGATCTCGGTAACACTTAGAGTGGAAATTTTTCCAGGCTTTATCCCTTTTTGAGATCTAATTAAACTTGATTTAGTGGAAAATTTATCAGCATGCTTTTCCCCTCATATTTCATTTATGGATATGGACAGACACCCATTTTTACCATGCACTGTATGTTGAAAGATCAAATACATCAGCATAATTTAAATAAATCTGAGCCCTATAAATTCCCACTGGATGCAAGACCACAAATGGAAACAAGAACAAGGGCATGTTCAATGACATTAAAATGCAACTAATTTAAAACACAAAGGAAATACATTTCTGTAGAGTGCCTAATAAATCTACAGCACTCATTTCCACAGGATTTTAGTGAGCCAAATACCTCAGCAACTTTCAAGAGAGAATTACACATTCATAGCATAGAGAAAAAAATATTTGTGGCTACGAGGCTACATAGACTATCAATTTATAAGCTTTGTTTTTGAGTTATAAGAGACTCCAGCCAACTTTCCAGCTTAGTAAAAATTCCTTGATAATTAGAGAATGTGCTAAAGTGAAAATATCTTTGGATTTGTAGTCTTTGTTTACTTAATTCTTTTATTCGACTGCTGGATTTATTTCAAATAGTACTGGGGTTCCAGATATGGCCAAAATGTTTTCTTTGAATGGATTATGCCAGAAAAGATCATTGGTGTAATCAAATCAATCTTCTGAAAACACTGCAGAAGCAAAACCAGTAATTTTTATAGTATTACAAATATATTTGTATAAGAATATTAGTAAAAGAGAAGGAAACAAAGAAGAAAAATGATAAAGAGAAACGAGGGAGTGAATGAGAGCTGGAGGGAGAAAAAGAAAAAGAAAAGGGCTAGAGGTGATAGTATGGCTGGAGCCACAAACTGGTTCTGGACCAAAACAGAGATAAGAAATCAAGTTTTGCTAATAAAATAACAAAAGTCTTTATTATTCCCTCCTTATTACTAATGTTTCTTAATAAATAGTCTTCCATTTAATGTTATTCCCAATGTTTTACTTTTTATTCATCCTCCCATGCCAGCAATTACCAAAGAGAGGCTCATGTAAGCTTCCTTTTATCCAGATATCTTCTTACAGGTCTCTTTGAGGATTAAGAAAGCCAACCGTCCCTTTCTATGAGCCCAACCTTCTGCATGTCATTAGTGAACTCTCTACAATTCCAAGCCCACGATCCTCCCATTAATTCAACTATTTAGTTAACAATCTCCTATCTCCCAGGTGCTATACTAGGCTCTGGAGATATGTCAACAAAATAACAAAAATCTCTACTCTCATACAGCTTATGTTCTCTTGAGGGAGGGAGGAAATGGGAGAGAAGGTAGGTAACAAAATAAAAAAGTAAAATATGGAGATGGTAATACATGCTATGTAAAAAAACCACACACACACACACACACACACACACACACACACACAGCAGAAAGTGTGAGTAGAGAGTTTGCTTGTGGAGCATGAGAAAAGGGTTTTAAATAGAGTGGTCAGGAAAATCCTTACTGAACAATGTCAGTCGAACACTGTACAATGTGAAGGACTGAGTCACTGGCATAAATATTCAAAGCAGAGGGGGAAAGGGGAATGAAAATTCCCAGAGTCAGATAATGATTCTGGATATAATTTTGATAAAGATGGGGAGTCTGGGGGATATTAACAGAGTTTTGTCATGATCTGACTTGCATTTTGACAGGATCATTCTTGCTTTATATCGAAAGTAAATGAATCTGAAGCTCTGGCTAAGTAAATACAGGGTGGAAAATGTAGAAATGGAAGTCTTTTAGTACAGATGCAGAAACTAAAACCAAGTCAATGGGAACTTTCAGAGAAAGCATGTGACAACCACAAAATAGAGGCAATGATAGGAGCCTGTTGGTTACTAATACATAAAGTATAGAAAGAGATTGAGGAATCTGAAACAAAAACAAAAACAAAAACAAAAACAAAAAACAAAAAACACTTGTCTGACAAGTATAAAGAGAAACAGCATGAAAGGTAAAAACTATTGAGGACCCAGAGCTTAGACATCATGAGTTTAGACTGACGTGTTGTTTGATTATTTACGACTACTATATACCAGTAATAGCATAGAAGCTTGATTTAAAGCTTAATAAATTTTTAAAAATTATTAAAAATTATTAAAAATTTATTCGGAGTTGTGGTTTTACTGAGCAGGTGCAATAAACAATAGGAACATCGAATAACAGATATTGATAAGAGGGAGCAGATAATTGCTACAATTTTAATTGCTGTAATTATAATTGATAAGCTATTCAGCCATGTGGTTCCAGGCAGGAGAAAGTAAATAAATCCAAAAGGAGTATAAATAATGAGGCAACGTAGGACTCAAGACGCATCATCTGTCTAAAAGATTGAAGAGTAGATTTAGTAGAAATGAGGTTGAGAGGATGGGAAAGGGTTATTAGAGAGTGAGATTTAGGTGCTTAAGATTTTTAATATGGAACATAATATAGCAAAATATAATTATATTGAACTTAATTAAAGTTGATGTCCTAGTGTATCTTAGGCCATAGACAGTTTCATTTTATGACACAGATTTAATCATTCTCATTACCTTTTTTGTTGTCATAAAATCAAGTAAAAGGATTCTCTTCTAGATTTTTTAGAGTTATCTGCTCTAGTATAGTCAACTTACCATGATAGGCAAGAATAAGGGGCCCATTGTAGGAAAGCTGCCCCCAGCTTACAGAATCCTCTTTTTTACATGGCTTATTTCAGAGTGGATATTAGCATTTTACTCATATTTATATAGTTTTAGAGAGTCCAAACATTATAGAAGAAGTTTTGGTGGGTGATCAGTCAAATGCCTTCTGAGTATTCTTTTTTTCTGTTATATAGTCTAGGTTAAAAATATACACACTGATTTAGTAAAACCAAAGAAAATCAGATATAAGGAGTCTATTATTTAAATAGAAAAGTATTCTTTACTACCAAATATTAGATAGTGATAGATGATAGCTAGATAGAGACATAGTTTTAATTTTGAACTTGTTGAAGAACTCTTTTGAAGCAAGGTAACATAGTTGACTAGTTTTGCTTATGCTTCTCCAACTTTTCTGTCTCTTTTCTAAATCAGCAGAGCAAGGTCTGCAGATGTAATTTTCTCTTTCAGAGTGAATGCTGAAGCAAATTGCCTCACCTTACTTTGGCTGCTGACCCCTTTAGGTTCCAGTCACTGCTTGTGAACCGAAGTTTTCAGCTTTGCACCTCTTTAGTATTTATTTAAAGCTGTCTTCCTGTGGAATGGATGCTCAGTACATTAAAGCTATGCACAAAATCATGACAGAATGACCAGAAAGTTTTCTTTTGGTCATTAATCTCCAAATGTCCCTCTCTAATATAAGCCCACAATGGAAGAACTTGGTAACTCCCTGAAACAGAATGAAATACAAATTTTATGGCCCTTAAAGGTAGAACTTCTCAAAGCAAATCTAGTAGGACAAACTCCTTCTTTTTCACTTAAACCAAATATCCATTTTTCCTTATAGCATTAATAGAGAATTTATCAAAAGAAAGGAATGCTCATTAAAGTTTAATTAGATGTTAAGAGAAATAAGCTAAATGAAAGAATAAAAAGGAGCTAAAATAAAAAATAAGCTACATGAAAGAATAATTTCAGGCATAATTTGATAAAGAATGTCCACCAATGTGTTAAAATATAGAATAAAAGAAAAGTTAGGCAAAAAAGAAAAAAAGCAAAGAAGAGAAAAAGAAACAAAATCCTTGAGATACATAAGAAGAAAATGAAAGAAAACAATGAAAAGAAAATTAAAGAGAAAGAATGAAAATACCGCACCATTTTTAAAGAATACCATTATAATTTTAATAATATTAAAAATATTAAAGGGTGATTAGTAAACAGATTAAAATATTTTCTTAATAAAAGTCATGTTTACATGCCACTATATTTTTATTTAATGTACTGCCACTTTAGTAAAAATATCTATATCTCCTTCCTTATATTGTTGGATGAATTATTTCACATAGATAAGTTCATATGAAAGCAGAATAATCACACAATGTCTCAAATGCAGAGGATTCATTATGTGTGTACATTAATCACAATATTCAATTCTACTCGAATAAACACAATAATACTAACATTTTAACATTTTCTGCATGCCTAACAATTCCATCAATGTTTAAGATTGCCCATTTATTTCAAGTATAATTGGGATAGCCCCAAAAATCTAATGGTTACTTCCTCATTATAGCCACGTGCCCACATTTATTCAAATAGAGAACAATTTCTGCAGCATTCTTTAAATATTAAGTAAATAAGTAAGTAAGTAAATAAATAATAAATAAATAAATAAATAAATAAATAAATAAATAAATGTATGTTGAATAAATAAAGTATCTGATTGTGATTGCTGTTTTGTAGGTTCAGACATTTTAATGCATTCTTCCCTGGAAAAAATAACTAGGAACAACAATCACAGGCAAAACTTTGCAACACCAATTGCCTTGAAAAGGAAACAAATATTTCACACACACACAAGAAAAAATACTGTCCATTCCTGTCAGCCTTTTCAACCTCTTTTGTGTTCCAAGAAATTGCGAGTAATGAAAACAGGGCAGAGCCAATCAAATGGGTGTGTATACTAGTGCACTGTGAGAGTTGAAAGCTCTGCATTTAAAATAAGGTTTATGCATAATTCATAGACTATGCATGTTTATGTAAATTACCAAAGGCGGAAGTGTATACGAAACCAGAATCTGAGGTAAAATGACGATGTTTTAATATACTGCTGGACTTGCATCTTGCCAATTCAAACATCCTCCCGTTATACTATTCTTGAAAATTATATCATGTGCCAGCTCACACTAGGAACCTAATAAAACTTTGAGGCTTACACACATTGTATATTTTTCAACATTTCTTTCAGATTCCATATATTATTAAACACTGAAACTTAGCCATGTGTAATTCAGACAGCCTGGGAATAAAGATGTACACATATATTCCTATTAATGGGTGTTAGATAAGTTGAGAGAAATAGAAACAATGCCTAGAAATTTAACTTAAAGAAAGGAAGGATTTTAAATGTATGGGGATTTTCACTTTTAAAAAAGAGGAAATGAAGTCTTCCATAAATGGAAACAGAGCCAGTGAATTTTGGAAGGTAAAATATTATTTAGAAGGCAACCTCCTACCTAATGTGGAACACTGGAGTAGTTTCTGGCTGGTGATATTCAGCTCAGACTCATCTTCTAGGTTAAAGTGTTCTTTTGAATCAGTCATTGTGGGCTGCCAGCGGAGAAGAAGAGCTCATTTGCATGAGCTCTCCACCTCCTGGTCAGCTCTGAAAATCTTGGCAGCTTAGCACTGCAATTGGCAAAGAAGCGTTTCAAAAAAAAATTAATAAATAAAGGCTTCCAAAGAAAACACTGTCACTGAATTAAGTCCAATGTACCTGAAATTCATTGCTCTGTTATCTTTTTAAATTGTTATAAATATAGCAGGCATTTTAAAGTCATTTCTGTTTATTCCCTTCCTAATGTACTGTGTGAACCATTTTTCACATGTGTTAACGTACTATATGCAAATGGCATTTAATGTGTTTTATTCACAGAATGCATTTACAAATCATTTTGCGTATGGAGGAAAGCAGTTGCTTCACTTTTGCATGTGCAACTGAAAAGGAGGAGTACATATCACTACATTTTTAAAATGAGAAAAAATTTAAATGAGATGAGGAAAGGCCACAGATGCTATACCAGAAATTTTCTGTTTCTAATTCATCTATTAGTACTTTTTTCTCACTTCATAGACTTTCAAAATCTGGTGCTAAATTTCTCTCCCTAGGAATGTTAAGCTCTTGTCATTAGAAAAAATTATCCCTTTCTTTATTGTGTTTAGGTCCATGTGTACTGTTCCTCTTAAAAATTAAAGGAAAAACTCAGAAACAGCAAACACTTTTAGGTGAAGCAAAAATTAATTTAAACATTTGTGTTCCGTGTACTACCACAGTCATAGAATAATCTCTTATATATCTAATCATCATGTATTTTATTCATGGCACTTAAAGACGTACAAATAATTTGCAACAAATTTATTATATTTTAAATAGTTCTCATACACTAAACTATGTAAAGTCACCTTTTAAAAAAGAGAGATTAAATATTGAATTAAATATTGTATTAAAATTCCATTTTTATATAAATTAAATACTTAACAAAAATGAACATCTTTAGTTGTGATAAAAATAGAGTGAAAATGTGTATGAAATAATTCTTTTATTCTGCTAATTTATAGAAATAGGTCCCTAAATGATTATTATTTTCATCCCATGTGTAGAATGACCAGGAAAAATGCTGGCAATTACTCCATGCATGGTGTTCTACCCTGGCATGAAGCTATATCTAATTTGCATATAGCATTGTTGAAAATGAAGCCTGTGACATACAGATCATCATCTACATTAGGAATTCACACTGCCAACTGTACTTCCTCATACAAATACACACTGCCACTTATGGATCAAAGGGGGTGTTGCTACTGCGGTCCTAAGCTATTAAAACATGTCATGCTACCAGAATTTTAAACATGTTTTAGAGTAGGGTCCTTTTCATCAGATGGGTGTTTTTTCCCTTATTATATAAACAAAAGGAATTCTCTTATAAATGTATTCCATAGAAATAATTATCTTTTACCTGCATTGTCATATTTCCCCAAATGAAAAAAGGCATATCGTACATAATATAAAAATTTTAATTACTTGATATGTTAGTAAATAGTACTTTACATTTTTATATTCCAGGAAGAGAATTTAAAAGTTTTCTTTAAGAATAAGAAAGATCAAAATGTAGAGACAATCCACTAATATTCGAGCAATGGTTTAGTAGTTTCCATGGTGACATAAGTCCACAAATAAAAACTCAAGTGAGACAACTTTGACCTCATCTATATATAAATAAGTTAATCAATAAATAAGGCAAAAGAGAATTTTATTTTAAAATACCTGAATAATTATCTCAGTTATTTCCTTCATGTTGCATATATAGTCATTGATTAATTTATCTCCTACTATTCATCGTGGTTTTAAAAAAAAAAAAACTAAAAATTTTGCTTTATGCATTTTAGAAGACTATGTATTTTAATGTAATGAGTGATTATTATTTCTTGATGTAAATAATAGCTCTCTTGATAACAAAATACTGAACTATGGAACTTGAAGAGAATTAAGCTCTCAGCAGAAAGATATTTTTCTACCAAATTTTTGAAAGAGCATATGAATGTGTTACAGAATTTACATCTGTCCTATGGGACTATCTATACATTATTTGTCAAGACTTGCCTATCAAGAAATATATAACAGGTATACACTAGAGAATAATTTATAAAGTATGCTTAAAAGATATTTCTCCAATGCCCTCACCTATTACCTTTTTTGTCCTCTAATTTTCATGAGGCTCCGTTGTGCATCTTATTTTTTATTTAATGAAAAAGCTGAGTAATTGGTTATAGAAGATGAGAGAAAAATCAGTCAAATGTGGATTAGGCTGGACTGATAAGACTGAAATGAAGTATGCTTTTGGTTGTGTAATAATTTCCCGCTGTGTTCTAGTTTAAGAAAATGTCCAACATGACACTCCTAGCTTAACTAAGTCACACATTTCATACAGGTTGTATTTTTCAGGTGACACCAAGTTAGAAGGGGTTGCTAACACTTCAGAAGAACAGATCAGAATTCAAAGTGACCTTGATAAATTGAAGAAACAGCATGAACCAGATGAAAATACTGGCTATCCACAGGTCCTACAGGGGAAAAAAATCTAAGCTAGAATTCATCACTCATTAATTTATTCATTCATTAAATACTTATTGAATGCCTACTATGTGCCAGCCACAAGCTAGCATTTAACACAAATGCATTTTTAGTACGGAAATCATCCCCCTTCTTCAATGCATGACTGACCCTTTTAGAAAATCAATCTCTTTCAAAATTAAATGTTCCCATATTGTGCAAAACCAATAGACTTAAGCAGAAAAAATACAAGTCAAGAAAAGCAACATCATACTGATACACACACATACCTATTCATACAATCTTCATTCTTTTTAAAGATGAGTCATTGGGAGACAAAATATGTCATATTTAATGTTTAACTTTTGGTTACCATAAAGTTATAATAAAAGTAATTTTAAAATATTTTACTGGTTCAGTTCCAGAATACAGTAGTTCCCCTTACTTGTGGTTTTTCTTTCTGTAGTTTTAGTTACCCATGGTCATTAAAATAGTAAATGAAAAATTTCACAAGTAAACAATTCATAAGCTTTAAATTGTACACCATTCTGAGTTTCGTGATGGTTCTCACACCATCCTGCTCAGGACTCATCCCTTTGCCCAGCATATCCACACTGTATTCACTCCCTGCCAGTTAGTCACTGAGTGTCCTATGTTGGTTATCAGATTGACTATCATAGTATTTCAGTGCTTATGTTTAAGTAACTCTTATTTTACTTAATAATAGCCCGCCAAGCACAAGAGTAGTGATGCTGGCAATTTAGATATGCCAAAGAGAAACTATGAAGTGTTTTCTTTAGGTGAAAAGGTGAGTATAGTACAGTAAGATATTTTGAGAGATGGGCCACATTCACCTAACTTTTATTAGAGTATATTATTATAATTGTTCTATTTTATTATTAGTTATCATTGTTAGTCTCTTACTGTGACTAATTTATCAATTAAACTTTATCATAGATCTGTGCGTATAGGAAAAAACAGTATATATGGGGTTCAGTACAATCTGTGGATTCAGGCAGCCACTGGAGTCTTGGAACATATCATTCACAGATAACAAAGGACTACTGTACTCAATTCATGTTTAAAAATTGGATTTCAGTCTACAGCCATGCTACCCTGAACAAGCCCAATCCTGTCTGATCTCAAAAGCTAAGCAGGGTCGAGCCTGGTTAGTACTTGGATGGGAGACCACCTAGGAAGACCAGGTGCTGTAGGCGTAAAAAAAAATAAGGGATTGTAAACTGACAAGGTCCTTGCAATCTGTGAGGTCAACCACGGATTGCCTCACCTAAAAAAAAATTTATTTTTTAATTAAAATTTGATTTCAGTAGTGTCTTACCTTTGTTTCCACCCAGGCTGCCTTGAAGAAACATGAATCCTGGTTTATATGGGACAGTCTACACCTAATACCCCAGCATAATTACTAATCTCTTTCAGAAGTGATCAGTTTAAACAATAAGTTTTGTGATCTCCCTACCTTGAGGTATCTCTTCACCTCTACCTAAGCACTGTACCTTTTGATGGGGTCTAATAAGATGCCATTCCTGCCTTTGGTGAGTTGGTGGGACACTGGGGGAGACATAATTATCAACAAATCTTTTCAGGAGAAATTAAGGGCCTGAAGAATGAACAAATTTCACACAAAAGTACAGATAAAAGGGAACCAGTATTCAAGAAGCCATGAAAGCTGTCAAACTTGAAAAAAGAGGACAGCAAAGCCTGACAACTTAGACCCAGTTCATCTTTGACGAAAAAAAGAAAAACACTTTAAATAGGTATATTTAACTTGAAGACTATGTTCCAGAGATAAAACAGGCAGAAATGATAACAGTACATAATAGTAACATTTATAAATAAGCAATATATACCTACATATAATGAAAAATATTTTATTACTTTCCCACCTTTTCACCATTCCTTGAAAATGGGTAACCAATATTCCATAACTGTGCTATCTGGATTAGATTTCTCATAATCTTTTTCTCTCAATTTTGTAACATTAGGTGTGAGGCAAGAAAGAGTTAAATTTTAAACAGCCACTGATATGCTCTCTAAAGCAATTATTCCTTCTGTCACCAAGAGATAAATGTACTACCACAAGACATTACAAATGTGCTCTTCTAGACTCTAATACAAATTACTGTCAGACCACACCACTTAAAGGCTTCCTCCTCTTATTTAGTAAAGCCAATTTCTTATTATTTTTTTTTTATGTATAAAGAAGAAAGTATCTTGTTCTAATGATTGTTGAACATATTTTAACAATTTTCAACTCTTTTAAAATAACATTAACTGCTTATTAACTTAACGTTATTTAATACTGAAACTTATGGACATTCTGGGACAAGTTGGTAGGGAAGAGAGCCCTTGGTATAGGGTAGATTTTCTACCATCTGTTAAGGGTGTGGAAAGTACCTCAATCAATGAAAGAAACTCCAAAGTTAGTCCTAACTCCAAACAAGCTTCATGAAGAAGAATTTAAACTGCAAAAATTAGAGTAGAGGTTTATCTCCTTATAATCTCCCAAGCAGAAATGATCTCAGAGTTGTTCAGAGGATGTCAGTCTGCCAAGATATTGTGAACACAATGCATGTGAGTAAATTTGCACTATAATTTTTTCAATTCTTTGGGCCTGTGAAAAGATAACTAATTGGCCACTCATTTGGGGGAAGCTGAAATTAAAAACTGAACAACTTGGCCTTGAAAAGTTACCATGAATTAGGCTACTGGGCCAAGCAAGTTTGTGAGAGAGCACTGACTTTTTAAAGTAAAGGACTCCAATCTGTAGAGTAAAGAACAATGTAGAAATACAGAGCAAAGAAAAGATTTGACATAAGCCCAAGACTAACTAGTCCTTTAGGTATGTTTCCAGACCAGCCTTGCAGGGCCTCTGGGTTCCAGTCCCAGACATCTACTCTAACCACCAATCTTCTATAATTATTATAATTTACAGCTCTCTTGTTTTTCAACTAAAAAAAAAAAAATCTCAGAAGAAAAGTTAAGAATTAAATGTATGGATATGTAAAGTGTGGACAGAGAAATTGTCTTGAGTACAGAGTAGAGGCTGTGTATTAAAATTAATGGGAAATAGGTTAAGTTCTATGCTGAGACTTAGAAAATCTGGCTTTGAGATCATTTATCATGAAAAAAAATCTCTACACTTGATTTGAAAAACTTTTACTAAGTTTAGAATAGGGGACCACAAGCCCTTGGCCTTTTCTCCCACAAGATGGTTTATACAAGATATAACAATGGCAGGAAACAGAAGCATGGAATATTTTGCAAGTCATGCTTTCGTTCGGGTAAATGATGTCTACTTTCGAATTCATAATAGTTATATTAGATATTAAACCCATTTCTGAGTGCCCTAAGAACAGTTATATTTAGATGCTATCACTTTCAATTACATATTCATAAAAGAGGGAATCCCATCACCTCACTTTTTTTTTTTTTTTGTAGTCAGCAGATCATTCACCCACAGGTTGGGCTGTGGACAACTGGTTCTTTTAGGTAGCTCCTCATAACACTGAGATGAATCTTATTGGAATATTCTCTTCAAATTGTTCATGCAATTTTTTAAACTAAATTTATTGGGGTGACATTGGTTAATAAAATTATATAGGTTTCAAGTACACGGATTCAATAATATGCCATATGTATATTGTATTATGTGTTTACCATCCAAAGTTAAATTTTCTTCTGTCACCATATGGTAATAAAAGGAAATATATGGGAACTAATTGGAATTTTGAAACAACAAAAAAAGAGCAAAGAGCCAAGACTCAATATACATACCATCTACTACGTTAAATTAATTCTAATTAGTACTTAATGCCACCTAATTGCACTCTTATAATGATAGAAATGGTAAATTTTATGTTATGAACTACAATTTAAAAAATGAACTCAAGTTAAAAATAAAAAAGACCTTTTTTAAAAAAGAAAAATCCTTTGATTTATTTCTGCCTCTTAAAATTCTGAATTTTAGAGCCAGCCATTTGTGAAAAACAAATTAATTAGGACCTGACTGGAGAAAGATATCCTAATCTAGGTTTTCTAAAATAGGAAGGATAAGGCTAGAGTAAGGCAGGTCTTGAGAATAGGTTAGTGTTATCTTAGGAATGCATTTTAAATAAAACAAGCTTAGTCCTCAGCCCATCTTTATTTTTGAGGTCTTTATTGCCATTATAGGGAGAGTTAAAATAAATGACCAAGTAAAAAGAAGAGGAGACAGGTGATAATTAAGAGCGGAAAAAATTAATTTTTAAACATTCAGAAGCCCTTGAGTATAATGATTGCTTTGCTACAACTGCAGTGATAGGAGGACAATCAATTTGTTTAAAAGGAAAAAGAAAAATATTGTTGGCACATCAAAGAATTAAGCAAAATAATTCTTGCTTATATGTTGAAAGTATGGTTAGGACGACTCTCAAATAAACTAAGATCTCATTATCTCTATAGAGAATGGCATTTTTCAAAAGACCAGATAGCATCAGAACCATATTTCATGATATATTTTTTTATTTCCTTTCAATTGACCATCCAATGCTGAGGGAATTCAGGTATTCTTTATATAGTGCAAGCCAATATGTTAAATTCCCTACCAAAAAAATGTATGTAGTAGGGAATTAATTCAGCTAAATTAACATTTTTAGGGACCATTTAACAGGCCTGTGTTACCTCTCTATGCTGCTCTGCAATGCTAGTCTCCGTTTCCATTCGGTGTTCTTTGCCAAAAACAACCTTTTCCTCTTGCTTCCTTGGTCTCTGTCAAATACCAAGCAAGAGATCATCAATTAAAAACTGAAAGTGATAACAAACTACCAGCTGTCAGATTGTTGTAAAAGCAGCAGATCTGTTTCCTCAGGAAAAAAATGGCAGACAGAGGCTCCACTTTGAATAGAATGATATATTTCTAAAGAATTATAACAAAATATTTTCTTCTCCATTTTGTAGAAAATAAAAGACAAAGATATGAAAAACTTATGAGGCTTTGCTCTTGATTTTCATTTTAGTGACATGTTGACCTAAGTCCAAAGACAGAAATAAATAACTTTAATTAAGATTCTAGATAATAAAGATAATAAAGGTTTTCCTCCTACTTTCCTTTCACAGAAATAACAAATGAAAGCATCATGGCTATGTGCATCAGCTCTGAGCATTAGAAGATATTTCCCACCCGGGCTTCCCTTCTCTTTCCATCACCCCTTGCTTGTTGGTAGAACATATATTGGCACGGCCTTTTGGGAATATCTTTAAAATATAAAATACACATACTCCTTGATCCTGAAACTTGTATACATATTTCTGTAGGATTGATTTTGAGAAAGAGAAAAGCAGTCTCTGACATCCAGAAACTGGCCTAACCCAGTTTAGGCCTTAACGGTGCTAGTTACTTGCCTGGCACCCATAGCTAGATGGAGGTATTCTGTTGGTCGTAAACAATCTGATAGAACGCCAGCATCGGACAAGGTTACTTTGTGTCTGTGATGAAGTAAGACCAAAGCAAATAAAACAAAAGACAACTTCCTAGAATCTTATCCATAATTGCCCAAATTCTCTAAGTGCTTTCTACCACCCTCTTACTAAAATTCCCCATGGTTCCCCATATGGTGTCTCCTTTACTGCAACAAGCAATAAGCCCAACTTTCTGGTGGTTTTTGGCAGGAAGGGAGGAATAGTTCTTAGTTCTTAGAGGAAGAATGTTGTTTATATCAAAATCTATAATAGCAAAAATTAGTGACAATCTATTTAATCTGAAATATGAAAATACTTCAATAAGTTATGACACACTCATTTTATGAAATAGCCTTTGAAGAGTAAGTTAGATTAATCATTATTGGAATGAAGGTGGTGGTGTCTCTAAGACATGATGTTATATTAGAGGAGAGAGCAAGCAAGTAAAATAAACTTACAAAGAATAGGATACGATTCTGCGTTTAAAGAAAAACAAATGTGGTGTGTGCGTGTGTGTGTAGTAAAAGTTCTGGAAGAAGAATGACCATCAAATTTTTAACAATTACATAGGAAAGAAGTAAAAAGGAAACTTTCATATTCAACTTGTACACATTTATATTGTTTTAATTTTGACAAGATTTTGTCATTTTATAAGTTTTAGGAAAGACTAATTTTTAAAAATTGGCTTTTCAATAAACAAATACCCATATTATCTCTATCTATCTATATAATGTATATGTACAATATATATATATTGAGGAGGTTATATATACACGTCTCTGCATCTGCACATATATAAATATATATCTCTGTGATATATATATATCCCTAAGTCATTTGGTGCAGGCCTAACAGTATTTATAATAGCTATATAATATTCCATAACAAAGATGCTAAGAGGTTATTCATCTATTCTCCTATTGATAGATATTTGTTTTATGTACTTCCTGGCCATTATATATAATATATATATTTCCTTGTATGTGTATACTTTCATTTTAATACTTTTTATCCTATGGCATAAAATGATAGGAATGGGCTTTGGATAGGAATGGGATCAAAAGGCATAGACGAGTCTCAATTTCAATAGATATTGACAGAGTTTTACTTAAAATAATTCATATTTTTACCAGCAGTGTTTCAGAATACCCTTTCCCCTAAATCCTGGTCACCAGTAGATGTCACCTCTTTTTGCCAAGCAGATATAAAGTAATAACCTATTTTTACATTATTTTGCTTTTCATAAAAATGGTTGAGTATATATTCATTTCTTTATTAGTAATTTTGAATTTACTTGTCTGTAAATTGCCTTAATAGCCATTGTTCATTTTTCCATTTTTACTAATTTTGTTAATAACTTAATGAGTTCTCTATTACGAAAAAGCTTTAATTTGAAATATTTTTTCACATTTTTCTCTTCTATTTACTTTTGTTTAAGTATCTTTTTATTTTTATTGTATTTTTTTTAAACTTTTAAAGTATAGTTGGCATAAAACAGTATATCGGTTCAGGTGTACAACATAGTATACATTTGTATACATTATGATGTGATCACCATTCTAAATCTAGTAACCATCTGTCACCATGCCAAGATATTACATATTATTGACTATGTTCCCTGTGTTGTATACTACATCTTCATTACTTATTTTATAACTAAAAGTTTGTACTGTAACAGAGTGAAATGCTTCATCTCTCTGACTCCACTTTGTTCAAGCCTGCTTTGTTCTCATGGCTTTCAGACTAATAGCTTCTTAGTTTTGCATATAGACATGCTAATCATTAGAGGAATTCTACTTATTGCTTGGGGAGATAAGGAAAGTATATATTGCTTATCAGAGATTTGCAGGAACCTTGTGACTGGACTCACATTAAAAAGCATAAAATCTTCCTCAAGTCCCTGCTGGAACCCAGATGTCTTCAGTGGTCAACCACCTCTCGGCTCCTCTCATATTCCCTTCCCATGACATAAAAGATGCCTGAAGTCTGTATTTTCTTAAGATGGAGTTGAGGTACCACTAGGTCTCCCATCTTCTAGGTTGGTACTTTCTCAGTCAATAAAACTTTCCTTAATCTAAACTCTGAGGTTTTGAGTTTTGGCCTTTTGAAGTATCGGGCACACAGACTTTGGACCAGTAACACTGCCTCTTATTCCCCTTCACCTTTTCCTCCCATGCACCCATGCCTGCCCCTCTGGCAATCAGCAGTTTATCTCTCTTTGTTTGAGTCTTTTTGTTTTGCTTTGTTTGTTCATTTGTTTTTGTTTTGTTTTTTTTAAGATTCTACATATAAATGAAATCATATGATATTCGTCTTTCTCCGTCTGACTTATTTCACTTAGCATAATACCCTCTAGGTCCATCCATGTTGTTGCAAATGGCAATATTTCATTCTTTTTTATGGCTGAGTAATATTATATTGTAAATATGTACTACATCTTCTTATCCACTCATTTATTAATGAGCACCTAGGTTGCTTCCATCTATTGGCTATTGTAAATAATGCTGCAACGAATACAGGGGTACATATATCTTTTTGAATTAGTGTTTTTTCTTCAGATAAATACCCAGGAGTACAATTGCTTGGTGAAATGGTAGTTCTATTTTTAATTTTTTGAGGAATCTCCATACTTTTTTCATAGTGTCTGCACCAATTTACAGTTCCACCAACGGTGTGCGAGGGTTTTTTTCTCCACATCCTTTCCAGTACTTGTTATTTGTTGACCTTTTATGACAGCCATTCCTACAGGTATGAGGCAGTATCTCTTTGCAGTTTTGATTTGCATTTCCCTGACAATTAGTGACTTTGAGAATTTTTTCATAGGTCTGCAAGCCATCTATTATCTTGCTGTTTTAAAAACATATTGTTAAGCGTGCATTGTTTTCTTTAATGGTTCTTATCTTGATTAAAATGTTATCTCTAATACCTCAGCATTATTCTCCTAATTTCTTTTCAAAATTTGTACTGTTTTTACATGCACATTTTTACCCTATCTGGAATCAAGTTTTACAGTTTACAAAAGGAAAGAGATAATTCAATTTTCCTCCAAATGAATAACCTTTTGTGACACTTAAGAATGTAACTTTTCCTCCCAAAATTGATAAACCATCTTTCATATATTAGAGTGTCATATGTGCTGATCCCATATATCCTGAGATCTCTATTCTGACTCATTTTCCTAATTTACTACATTCACCAGGAGCCCCAAACTAGTTGAATAATAATAACAGTATACATTATTACTATTTTAATTTTCACCATTTAAAGTGATATTTGCTCTTAATTTTACACAAATAATCTACCATGTTTAAGTATAGTTCCCTAATTTTTCTGATTAAAAAAAATCCCTTTTGAGATGTTTGTCCAGCCTGAATTAGTAGGGAACTACAAATCACAATTTCATGTGGACCAAGGGTCTCACAAGGAAGAAATAATATTATGAACCCAAAAATACTTTCGTTTATCAGAAACTATGTTATAAACAGCCTTTCTCTATCCTGAAAGGAAGCTAGAAAGTATTTCCAAGTCCATGAACTTGAAAATAAAGCATTATCTGACTAATCAGGCTAAAATGAAGGTCCCAAATAAGATGATATTTGACTATGCTCGCTAACAATCATAGGTTACATATTCTTTATATTGTGTTTCCTGATACCGGATCAGCTATGTAATATGTAAGGCCAAATGAAAAATGAAAATATGGGTCTTTTATTCAAAAGTAGGAAATACATGCCATGAAAGGTGCTAAAATATTTGTTATCCTTTTTTTCCAGTCTCTTTCTTGACCTGTTATGGAGTTTTTTATTTACTGCTTGAAGTCATGTGCTCTGGAACATGGCAATTCTCTTGGCAAGTGTAGACCCTCACAGGTACCTAGGAACTTGGCTGGGATTTGGCCCAGAGTGACTCCCACCTGCTGCAATGCTCTCCAGTCAGTCAGTCCCAGCAGTATATGTTGAAGAAACTATTGATTCCCTATTGAATGGTCTCAGTATGATTCTGGAAATCAATTAGCAGTTGTATGAGTGTATTTCTGGACTTCTATTCCATGGATCTTTATGTTGATTTTTATGTCAATACCACACAAAACATTGTTTTTACTGTAGCTTTGTAGGAAGTTTTAGAATGGTAAAGTATGAGTCTTCCAACTTTTTAAGATTGTTTTGCTATTGGGGAACCCTTGCAATTCCATATGAATTTGAGGATTGCCTCTTAAATTTCTTCAAAAATGGCCATTAGAATTTTGATAGGAATTGTTTTCAATGTATAGATTGCTTTGGATAGTAATGACATCATAACAATATTAAGTCTTCCAATTCATGAACATAAATGTCTTTCCATGCATTTAGGCCTTCTTTCGTTTTTTAAGCAATGTTTTATAGTTTTTTTTATTTTGTTTTGTTTTATAGTTTTCAGTGTGTAAATCACCTTCTTGAATAATTTTTTCCAAGGTATTCCATTCCTTTGGATACTATTGTAAATGGTATTATTTACTCAACTTCGTTTTCAGATTTTTTATTGCTGATATATAAAAACAACTGATTTTTGTGCATTGATCATGTACCTAGAAACTGCTGAATTTGTTTATTATTTTTAGTAGCCGTGTGTGTGTGTGTGTGTGTGTGTGTGTGTGTGTGTGTGTGTGTGTGTGTTGGTATTATCTATATACAGGGTCACATAATCTGGAAATAGAGATAGTTTCACTTTTACTTTTTCCTTTCCAATTTGGAGGCCTTTTATTCCTTTTGAATAGCAGTAGAAAAGCAGGCATTGTTGTCTTCTTCCTAACCTTAGAGGAAAAGCTTGGATTCTTTCATACAGAGTATGATGTTAGCTGTGCATTTTCCATAAATGTCTTTTATCATGATGAGGAAGTGTTCTTCTAGTTTATGGTTTAGTTTGCTATCTTTTTTTCTAGTTCTGTAAGGTATAAAGTTAGGTTATTGGTCTTTGCTTATATTTTAAATTTAAATTTTCAATTGTTTCTTCCAATAGTTCTGTTTTTCTACTAGTTCTTTCTATGGCTGTTGGATCCTCTTAAGTGAGTTAATATTCACCAGAGTTTAGGCAGACATGGGGTACCTTAGGCTTTGGCAATACCAAAGTGGTTGTAATCTAAGTGATTTCTACCACTGTGGGCTAGCTGCAGAGTGGCCAGCAAGTCACCAGGGCCCTGCCAGACAATGGAAGGGGGTCTCTCTGCTTTTAGAACCCTCAACTGCAAAGGTAAGTCCTCTAGCCGTCCTATCCATAGGGTAGACAGAATTCAGTCAACCTACCTGATCAGATTCCTCTGTAGCTTCTAAATACTAGGTAAATTAATAGACACTCTTGAGATAGTCACATGGATCTCCATGAGCCAAAATTAGTCTAAATATCTCTCTGATTGTTGCTTCAGGGCTCTTTACTATTAGTCTACAAGCTTTTGTTCATTCCAGGGAAAATATTTTAGTACTACCCTCTCCAACCAGACCTGGAAGAGCTAAAGCCTTCTAGGGCCCAATCTCCCCACACATCTATCTACCAACGTACAATCTGCTGACTCAGGAAAGGTAGTTATTTGAACTGGAGTTAAGAACATAGTGCAACAGTCATGTTTTTGTTGCCATTTTCCCAGTAATTTTTTAAAAATGTATACATTAATAAATGTATTTCTCAATCCTAAAGGAAAGTTTTGTTATGTCGTGCAGCCACACATTTTGCAGTGAAATGCATCTTAGAGTTTTAAATGGGAAATATGATCAGTATACAGAATACATGTGGGTAACTTTTCAAGTATTCATCTACATCTTATATAAATAGTATAATCATCACACTGTGTAAATAAATGGAAATTAGTATTTTTTGCTCCAGGAAAACAATAAATTGAGTTTTATGCTATATAGTCAAATTATTTCTTTCAACCAATGAATAAAGAAGCATACTACACCTAGGAAGACCAATTCCAAACACAGAATTAGGAAGTTTAAAATATCATCAGTATATTTTCTCCATGCAAAATGTAAAACTTCACTTATTTATTTTTTAAAAATAAAAAAGTAACAGAAAATAATTTAAGTGAAACTTCAGGATAAAAGTTATTAGAAAAATCTATTCTAAGTCATCAGAGACAGTTACTGTAATTTGAACATACACTGCTTTGCAATCTTAATAGCCTTTATAAGTCAGTGGTTCTTAAATGGCATTTATTTTTCAGTATGTAAAAATAAATGGTTTGGTGTAAGTCCCCCAGAGCTATATTAAACCTGTTAGAAAAGAGTCTGCATACACTTCAAAAAAAATCTGTTGCAAAGGATATTTTTCTCTAAAATTTTTTCTCTAGTTTTTGAAATTATGATCAATAAATTAATGTTCCAACTCTCTTTCTTGCAACCTAAAACATTTTATTGATCACCCAACCACATAAAAATATAAAAGACATATTCTTCATAACTCATATACTTCATAAGAGCAATAATTTTAGAATTAAATCATGCTTGCAAATATGTGTTAAACTCATACCAATTTCGCCCTTTTGCTTATGGTCATCTTAGAAATCGCTCATTTGTTACTATTCACCTAGCAAAAATTTTCATCAACTTAGGAAGTTACTATACATAGTAGTATATTTTTTTGTTTGTACTCTGTTGATCTTAGAGTTTTCAATTTTCCTAGGTTGTTCATCTTCTGACAGGGAAGAGAAAACTATTTTGTGATTATGCTAGTAATGATGATAAGAAATAGGTGGGAAATTCTGCTTATATAGTTATAAGATGTTCAAATTCTTTGATTCAAATTTTTAAAATGAAAAGACACTATCAATTATAACCAACTTTGTCTGTCATCATCTACATATATACTTAATAGCTTTTAAAAGTATATATTAGTTTTAATTCTTATTGAATTGCTCACCAATTCTTATAATCTTAATATTTTTTATCTAAAAATATATTTGTTGTTGTTCTTTGTTTATGACACTTAAGTATGATTTGGAAGTGCAACTGTGGCTGAAAATTCCAGTGTACTACTAGTGCTACATTTCACAATGAACACAGGATAGCCACCTGCATAGAGTTCAGACTCCACCCAAAATCACATATCAGCTAATCAGCCCCCATGTACTGATAACACATGAACAATTTTATAAATAAGTTTTAACATAAATATAATATTTGTTTATTATGGAAATTTGGGGGGGAAGAAAATTATAAAGAATTTATAATGTTCATCTATAAGCCTACCACTCACTAACTTTATAAATATATACATACATGTACAAATATGTACATGTATGTCATACATACATATACATATGCATATACATACACAAACTTCATAAATATATAAATACAACCAACCAAAATTGAGATCATATTATTTTGCAGGCCACGTTCCATACTACGTGTATTTTACAAAACTTTTAAACATACTGGTGCTTTGTATATCTTTAAGTTGGACTTCTACATAGGTAAAATAGTAACTATACTAGCATTCTGTGCCAAGAGTAAGTCTATTTCTTACAAATATCCAAATTGCTCCTTAACTTTTACTTAGGTATTTTTAAAGATCTATTTCTTCTTTTAAGTAATTGATAAGAAATTAGTATACACATGACTTAACCTCATAATAAATATAGCCTTTAAAAGGTGAAAGTCCTCTTGTTTTTTAAATATTGAACTCTAATTTTAAGACAGTTTAAAGGCCATGAACAGGCTGTGTTGAACTACTACTATATATGGAAACTTGCTTTGTTTTATTTTTTAAAAGCACACTTAGCAACATAATTCTGAATGATGCAAACTATTTAAGACCTCAATAACGAAAGTTAAAAAGTACCATCTGTAAGTCGATAGCAATATTTTTCTTTTGCATCTAATTTACTCAGACTTTTCCTTACATAAAGGATATTTAGAAATTAACCACAAGTCCATGAAGAGACTGAGCTATATACTTCTCTTCATTCTCAGTAACTAAAACATTTTTGTTTGTTGCTGCCACTGCTGCTTCCACTGTTGTTGATAAAATTGATAAGAAAATCATCTTACTTTCTACTCCACTCTATTGCTCCTCAATAACTTGAGAAAGTTAACGTGTATTTTAGTAATCTCCAAAATAAAGTTCAACAAATATTGAATAATAAAGCAAAAGATCTAAGTTTTAGCTCTTGGTGGAATTTTCGAAAAGACTTTTAAAATGGGGCTATACGAATTGAATTGGAGTAATCTCTGTATATTCACTTCCTTATGCCATTTAAGATCCAAATCAGTGATTTACTGTAAAATGTTTACATTGACTAGTTGAAATTTGCTTCATTGAGGTTCTGACAATGAGTTGTAAGCCCTGAAAATACTTTGTCTCTCTTTTCTCATTCTTAGAAACTCTATCAATATAACTCTAGCCTCCATCAGCATCTCCTTCTATAAAAAGCGTCTTTATGCATATAATTATATACTTTCACCTTCTCCATCTTTTTTCACTTTGCATGAATCTAGTTAAAGCTCTTTAAAGATCCCAGATATGTGCTAATTAGATTGCCCCCCAAAAGGTATCACTAAATCAGGCTGCTTCTAATCCAGCCCTCTCAGTCTATTTGAAATGTCCTAGGATGCACAAGGGTATTGAAAAATATCAACCCTAGAGAACTAGATTTATCACCCCTGTCAAATAGCACTCATACTGATGAATTTTGACATTCACCTCAATATAAGTCAGAATCCACTTATTATTTAATTAGCCTGTTCTATGTAACTTTTACCATTAAGTTTGACAACATATGCACCCCTCTCTTCACTTGTATTATGGTGTAACGTAACACAAATTAAAGAGGAATTTTAAACTGAGAGTTCAGTCTTCAAAGTCATGTATTCTCTGACCTGCAGCATGGCATACTTTGGGTGATATGAGTTTCTATTAGGAACCTAAACCCTGTTGTAGCATTATAAGGTCTGGTGACATTTTTAAAAAGCAAATTTTTAACATCAAACTGAGAATTATTTTTAAAAAGGAATAGCTCATGAGTCCATGATGGTTCATGTAGTTTATCTAAAATATAATTATTGTTATTTAAGTAGATTCTGTCTTGAGTATTTATTGTTTTTGGTTTTTTTGCCATTAAAATTATTAAGTTTATTGGGATGACACTGGTTAATAAAATTATATAGGTTTCAAGTGTGCAATTCAATAATACATCATCTGTATATTGCATTGTAAGTTTACCACCCAAAGTCAAATCTTCCATCACCATATATCTAACCCCCTTTACCCTTATCTACCCCTCTCCTTGTCCCTCTAGTAATCAGTAAACTGTTGTCTGTGTCTAGAGTTTTTGTTTGTCTTGTTCGCTTGTTGCTTTTAGTTTTATTGTTTATTGACAGACTGAACCAGATCTTCTATCTCTACGGGAATAGTGGAATTTGACTATAGAATTGAAAGTGCTTCTAATTTCACATCTTGCATAGCTGATGAAGCCAGATCTCTAAGTCTAAAAGGAAAGTAGATAACCATTCAATTCACTACCCTCTTGCCCCTAAACTTTCCTTTTGTAAAAAATGAGAAACCCAACAAAATCCTAGTGTCTAGAAATACTTACATGCCATAGCATACAGCAACTGTTTCATTAAACCAGCACCCTACCCCCATTACATCATTCTAATAGTGGTATCCTTTTCTTTTCTAGCACTTCTCCTTTCCCAATTCATCTATGTGTTTCTAGTGGGAACTTTCACTAGTATACCACTCCCTAGCTAAAAGTTGGGTGGGCCCTGATTCATACTGATCCCAAATTATTACTCCATCCCTAAGGGAATAGTAATTGTTCCAATACCAAGTGGGTGATTCAGCTAGACCAGAGGATTGCTTAATGGGATCTAATTAGATTGTTGAAATTTTTCAATTGTCATTTGAGTTACATAGATGGAAGTTTCTTTGTATGTGGTGGTCTAGAGCCATGTTCCCAATTATGAAGAAATTCATTTGGACTAGGGGGAAAAAAAAAAGTCTGAAATGCGGAAGAATCAGAGACAAGAGTCAGTGGGAGAAAGAAACCTGACTGGGTTAAGTCCATGAATCCTGGCATCTCTGAGTCCAATTCCACCCTTGCATTTTCTGTGAATTGCTTACATGAGACAATACATTTCTTCTATTTGCTTAAGTTAGTTGAGTTTTGTCACTTGTAACTATAAGGATTCTAAATAAGAGTTCTGAACTCTGGAATACCTGAAGGTCTTAATATTTTTTCAGAACACCTACAAGCCTCTAATTACATTCTTGTCAAGTGCACCTGGAATATTCATAGAGGTAAGATCTGTTATGGACCAATTTAAGGGGACTGGAGTTATTAAATATCAATAACAAGTATATCTGAAAAATGCCCAAATATTTGGAAATTATCCCTTTTTAATATAACTCATGGACTAAAGAAGAAATTACTGGAAATTATTAGAAACCAAACATTTTGAACTTAATGAAAATAAAAACTTAACATGTTAAAATATGTTATAATAAATATTAATAGCTAAATAAATAATATAAATATTAATAGCTAAGAAATCATAATAAATATGAACAGTTAAATGCTAGTAATGTGTCAATTCTCCCCAAATTGATCTATAGTTACATTGCCTAGTATGGTAGCTATTAGCCACAGGAGGCTATTGAACACTTGATATGTGGCTAGTTTGAATTAAGATATGCTGTAAGTGTAAAAACATGCCCAATTTTGATTACTTAGCACCAAAAAAAAAAAAGTAAAATACCGCATTAATACTTTTATATTGATTACACGTTGAAATGACAATATTTTTATATATTCAGTTAAATAAAATATATTAACATTAATTTCACAGGTTTTATTTTTTTAGTATGGCTACCAGAAAAAAATTACATTATGCATGTGCCTCATATGTTTTGGCTTAGATTGTACTATGGTCTGAATGTTTTTGTTACTCCCCAAATTCATATGTTGAAACCTATTCCCCAAGGTGATAATATTAGGAATTAGAGCCTTTGGGAAATGATTAGGTCATGAGAGCAGAGCCCTCATGAATGGGATTAGTGCCCTTATAAGAAGAAGCCTGAGAGAGCTCCCGTGCCCCTTCTGCCATGTGAAGTTACAGCTAGAGTACTGCTTTATGAATAGATGCAGGCCTACACCAAACACAGAACCTGACCATGCAGGCACACTGTTATCAAATATCTAGCCTCCAGTACTGTGAGAAATAGTATATCCAGTCTGTGGTATTTTGTTATAGCAATCTGAATGGACCAAGACACATTGCATCCCACTGGTCAGCACTGACCTATAGATTTACTACAGTTCCCATCAGAACCCCTACAGGCTTTTATTAAAAATGACAAAAGGATTATTAAATTTATATTGAAATTCAAAGAACCAAAAATAGCAAAAATAATTCTTTTAAAATAACATTGTTGAAGGACTTGTACTCTCTAGTTTCAAGACTCATTATAAAGCTAATTATAAAGTAATCAAGACAATATTGTATTTGGCATATGGATACACAAACTAATCAACATAACACGGTAGAGTTCATAAATTGACCCACATAATATACCCTCGGTTAATTTTCAGCAAGACATGAAAGTAAAAAAGACATGAGGAAAGGGTAGTCTTTTCAACAAATGGTGTTGGAACAACTAGATAGAAATATGGAGGAAAAAAATGAATCTCGATCCTTCACTCATGTGATACACAACAATTAATTTAAAATGAACCATAGAACCAAAATGAACTCAAAAATTATAAAACTTCTGGACAAAAACATAGGTTGGTAAAGTTTCTTAGAATGAAAAAGTACAAAATATAAAAGACAAAAAAATGATATTAGATATTATAAAAATTTAAAACTTCTGCTTAATGATAGACATCATTAAAAAAAAAACAAACAAAATACTAACCACAAACTGAGAGAAAATATTTGTAATAAGTATATCTGACTAAAGACTAGATCCAGAAAACCACAAAGAACTCTTAAAACTCAATAAAAATAACACAAGCAGTCTCATTAAAATTAGGCAAAGATTTGACAGAATTTCCACAAAAGAAAATAGATAACAAATAAGGAAAGAAATATATGCTTTTAGTAGGGAAATGCAAATTAAAACCACAATGAGATACAACCACAAATTCATTAGAATAGGTAAAATATTTTAAAACTGATAATATATAAGCAAGAATACAGAGTAAGAACTGTCATATATTGTTGGTGGAAATGTACAATGGGACAATTACTATGGGAAACAACTGGGCAATTTCTTATAAAGTTAAATATCTACTTAGCATTCGACCCAGCAAGTTCACTCTTAGTTATTCACCCAAGAGCAAGGAAAGCGGGTCCACACAAAGATTTGTTTATGAAACTTTATAGATTAATTTTTAATAGTTCCAAGTCAGGACAACCCACTGTCCATCAACAGGTAAATGGATAAACAAGTTATGATGTCCATACATTGGAATACAACTGAGCAATAATAAAAAGTAATGAACTTCTGATACATTCAACGACCTGAATAAATATCAAAAACATTCTGCTGAGTGAAAGACTTTAGATACAAAAGATCGTATAGCTTTTGATTACTTATATGAAACTCTCAAAAAGGCAAATTTATAGTGATAAAAAGATCACAGTTGCCTGGGGCCAGAAAGCAGGGGAGGGACTAGGGAGGGAAGAACAGAAGGGAATCTTTTGGGATATTGGAAATGTTTTGTATCTTGATTGTGATGATTACATGGGTGTATGTATTTGTTAAAACTCATCAAACTGTGCTCTTATAATGAATGCTTTTATTGTATGTAAATTACACTTCAGTACAGTTGTGAACTTTTTAAATTGTTGAGAACAAAAGAAATTTTTAAGTAGGATTATAAGACTTTTAAATTTTTATTTAAGGATAAATTCTATTAGTAATATTCCCTTTTGTTCCATCCTATTCTTCACTTCGCCAGAGAATTATGTTCTCACTTTGTGGTTTTGGTACATCTTCCAATACAGCAAAAATGTTAAGATAGAGTCAAGTTTGAAGGATGCAAAAAATCAAGAAATAATATGAACATGGCTTTATAAACCTAAGAGGATGATGGCTCACTAGCCATTTGCAAAATAATTTTAAAGAAGAAAGGAAGAACTTCTCTCCAGAGCTCCAAGTTCCTGGTGCATATCTATAAAGGAAAAATCACTTTTGCAGATAGTCTAAGAAATAATTTCCTGGCAGCCAAGCGCTGTAACCCACATACTATACAGAACATTTTTGTAAAAGAATGAAAATTCTATCTATAAGACAAATTATTATAGCTATTGTCTTTTTTTCCCACAAGGTAAAATAAAATAGAAGCTCAAGTCATAAATACATGGATCATAGCTTGTGTGTTTTGTAACATTTTAGCAACTATAAAAGAAGTCTAGTGAAGCTAAATGTGTGCACTTTTGGCTACTCTTTTATGCTATCCTCAAACTATTATCTGTCAGTAGCCAAACAAAACTATTCATGCTAACTAGAAGTGAGAAAGTTCAACTTGTTCATCAAGAGAGAAATATATTATTGCTTATGTTTTCCACAACGAAGCAAACTAATAAGCTTTAAAAAAAGGAAATCCACTCATACTAGGAATATGATAGAAGAAATTATCTGTAGGCTTAAACTTCCTTCTTGGCAAAGGCATAAAGAATAAAATTTTCAAAATGCATTTTTTTTTTTGCATCGAGCCAGCAGTTTACATTTCTATATATTTAGCAAATAAGGAATATTCCAAAAAGATTTCAAGCTTAATAAGACCACGAAACATGTGTGTGTCTGTTATTTTAATTTGATGATAGATTACTACTCTCACAAGTTGAACCTGAACTCTAATTATAGCTTTGCCCTCAGCTCATTATGGGTCTTTTGGGGAGTTACTTCATTTCTCTGTGTCTTACATGTACATATAACAAGATGAAGGAATTAAACGAGACGATAGATAAAGGACTTCATAAAAACATATAGATTTCTAAGTTAAGGTCAGATAGTTTCTGATCCCACATTTATGCTTGTGAATGTCTTGTACATTATAAATAATTCCAATTTAAAATACATTTCACCAGTTCACCCTAATGGGACATGTCTTTAGTTTTTATTTTTTCTTTTGTTCTATTATCTCTCTTTCAATATAGCAATGGAAATCATTATTCCTTCTCCTTCGTAGCCACCAGGCTAGTAACTATATACTTATATTCTTATAATTGCTTATATACTTCCTCCTCTTTCTAAAGTTTTAATTCCAATTGGAATACTTAGTAATAGATACAAAAACATAGTGGCAACTTTATTCTAACATTGATAGGACAATCGATTATCCATGTAGAAGGAAAATAGAATTAGGTTCCTACCTCATACTGTACTCAAAAGTCCATTACCAAAGGAATAAAAATATAAGTGTGAAGGATAAATTGTGAACATTTTAGAGAAAATATATTTATGACATCAGGTAAGGAAAGGAATATATTTGTGTCTTAAATAAGACATAAAAAAAAAGCAATATCCATAAGACAAAAAGTTTAGAAGAAAATTACAACCTCATGATAGGAAATTTTTTGAACAATACACAAGATAATTCTAGAGGAAGAGACTGCTAAGTTCAACTATATTAAAATTTAAAATTTCTGTTCATTAAAATACATATAAAGAAAATAAAAAGATACTATATACTGCAAGAAGCTATTTGCAACAAATGTAGGCAAGAAAGGATTAGTATCAAGGTACAGAAAAAAAACTCATAAACAAAAAGACAAGACTCACTAGAAAAAACAGGCCAATAAAAAAGGAAACTAGTATTTAATAGAAGAGAAAACATGAATAGCTCATAAACATAAGAAAAGAGACTCAAAATTATTAGTTGTTAGGAAAATATACATTAGAAACAAAATTTGATATCACTTGGCATCTACTACATTGGCATAAATTTACAAACCTGAAAATATCATGTACTGGCCACAATACAAATCATTGAGGAATCTTAGACTCTGCTGGTGGGAATATAAATTGGAAAACAATTTGACATTATCTTGTAAAGGTGAATAATCACATTCCCCATAATGTAGCATTTTCACTCCTGGGTATAGATCATCTCTCTTACATATGTGAAAGAGATATATACAATAAGAGCATCACAGTTAATGACCAAAAAAACTGGAAACTAGCTAAATTCTATCAACAAGAGAATGAATACCTATGTATAGTCACCTAATGGAATATTATTCAAGAGTAAAATGAATGAACCATACCTACGTGTTTCAGTGTGGATGAATCTTAGACACATAAGATTGAGAGGAAAAAGAAAATCTCAATCTTGTATATACCTCAATTTTGTATATAAAACTATATACAAAATGATGTTTATAAAGCACAAAAAACCACAATGCATTAAGTATACATTCATACGTGATTAATCTACTAAAAAGCAAGAAATTGGTAAACAAAATTCAAGACAGCATTTACTTCTTTGAGGGAAGAAGGTTAGGAAAGGAGAGCACAAGTAGTTGCAAAGGTATTTGCATGTTCTAATTCTTAAGTTGAATTATAATTTTATTGGTGTTTATTTTATTATTTATTTATATATATCGAATGCTTTGTAACTAGATCCTTTGTCTTATGGGCTGAATTGCATCCCTCTCCTTAAATTCATATTTTGAAGTCCTAATTCCAAGTCACTCAGATGTAAATTTGTTTGGAGATAGGGTCTTTAAAGAGGTAATTAAGTCAAAATGAGGTCGGTAGGGAGGGATCTAACCCAATAGGATTCAAGGTGTTCTTAGGAGATTTGAACACAGATGTATATAAAAGGATGAAAGTTGTTAAGACACAGGGAGATGACAGCTGTTTACAAGCCAAGGAGGGAGGCCTCAGAAGACATTAATCATGTTAACACCGTGGTCTCAGACTTCTGGCCCCCAAAAGTGTGAGAAAATACATTTCTGTTGTTTAAACCACCCAATCTGTGGTATTTCGGTATGGTAACCCAAGCAAACTAATATAATATGATTCCATAAAACAAGATAAATTACTTTTATTACTTAGATTTTTTAGTTATTCGTGAGCATAATTCATTTCTGTTATCTAGAAACCTAGCCATCATTGTGATATATTTCCATGAGGAAATATATTCTACGTTTAAAACAACTGATTTAAAAATTAGCATTTTGATTATAATCCATTCACATACACAGGGCTCAAATTTTCTCATTTCATCTTTCTACTGAGGGGCACTGATATAAGTTCTATAATCAATCTTGATTTTTTAAAGTACCTAATTATTTTTAGAATTGGTGATATTTGGTTCCTTAAAGCAGAATCTGAGACAAGGACTTGGGTGCAGGTGGTTTATTTGGGAAGCGATACCCAGAAGCAGGAGTGAGGGAGTGGAAAGTGAGACAAGAAAAAGAGATAGCCAGTAAAGGCTGTGTTAGGGAGTTGGTTAACGTTGTGAACGACTAAGGTTCCATAGAACTGGGGACTCTCTGGAAAACCATGACCTTAGAACTGTCCTTCGACAGATAGGGGGCTGGGGCATATCCACCAACTTCTGACCTCCAGTAGTTGAGGGTTGCTTGTGGAGGCGTTAACTCCCCTGAAATTCCACACTGCCCTGCTTGTGGCTTAATGGTGCTAAAAAAAAAAACAAAAAAAACTTGCTTGACTCACCAAATTGGCAGAGATAAACCATTAACATCCTGCAAAAAGCCTAAAGTATAAAAGCAGAGAGACCTGGTAGGCACTCAAGGTCAGGCCGTGGTACTATGCACAGAAACTGTGCACAAACTTTGTCGCTTAAGTCAGAGGCAGGCTGAGGGATGTGATGTGGGGTCCAAAAAGCATCTGCTACCAATATATATTTCACCAATCTAAAACCAGTGTCTATGCTGTTGTTCATAGTGGCAAGAGGTGTCTTAGCCTATTACAGGGAAAAAGACATTATTAGGATAGCAAAAACAATCCCAAATATTAGCACCATGATGTCAGCAAGAAAGATGAATGAAAAATAAATCAACATCTAACTGCCTGTTATAGGCTTGATGTAGTAAAGGTGCAAAAAGCTTACATGTAATGAATTAGATATAATCAAGCCACAGAATAATTAGAATAAAACAAATACTCATCAAATTTGGGGGGACAGGTAGAGGGAGTTCAAGCTAAATTTGTAAGTAATATAAGAAATCACTAAGAAAAGTGCATATAGATCTGATATAGACAGCATATAAATAGACTCATATAAAACATAAAGCCAAAAATTATTGGATAAAAAATTGCCTATATATTTTACTGATGACATCAAATTATAATTCATATTATTATAACCTCCCATTTTATATAAATAAGTTTTCTTTTTGCTGGCTAAACTTTAATTCCACTAATACCAATATTGATAAAAACACTAAACAAATTAATGAATCTGACTCCCTGACATAGCTACAAATGAGAAACAGGCATATACTTGTGATTTGTAAATAGAATTTACTTTACGGAGAGCTACAATCAAAAGAGACTCCTTAGTTAAAGAGTTCAGTCTGAACTGATGCTGAAAAATGACATAGAATCACCATATCTTAATGTGATAAAACTCCTTTCTCCACAGAACATAATCTTTGAGAAATGCTTACACATCTATCACCACTTCTGAATCAGAATTTTCCTATGTTCCCTCAAAACTCTTGTCTTTGCTAGTATTTTCCCTACCTAAATGCCCTGTCCTTATGTGTGAGTCTAAATCCTTCCCATTCATTAAGGACCAGTTCTCTTCATATCTCAAAATTCTTGGGCCTCTATTATAGCTATTTATGGTCTTCTGCCCTTCTCCACTAAATTATAGATCCTTAAATGTAAAATTCACATCTGATTTATCTTTAGGTTCTTACTGCATATAAGACAAGCAATTTGCATGTAATAGGAGTTTTAAAAATATTTATTGGTTCAATAAGTTAAACACATGATTGTATACTAGTATCATACCATAAATTATTTTTTGCTGCTTGCTTCAATATCTTACAAGCCACTTTTATCCCTACATATGTAGAGATCTAATTCTTCCATTAGTCTGATCCATTTTATAATAGATTATTTTTTTACTTTAATTCACAAATCGGTTATTGCTAGCCATTGACAATTCGGACTTGTTCAAGTTGTCTAATGAGAATAGATTCTCTGAAATCTAGTTGGGCCATTGATAGAATTAATAAATGATAAGGGGAAGAATCTCCAAATGAAACACTTGTCTCAATTTTAAAAAAAAAAAATAGAAACCTTATAAATCAGTTTGTGAGCTCACATAATAGTTTTCTATTTATTCTAGATACCATTGTAATTATGATACCATCATCTATGGAAATTATTAAAAACTTAGTTGTGATTCTTGCTAGTCAGTCTTTATAAAAGTGATTTTTAAATATTACAGAAAATTTGGCCAAAAAAAATTTGCTTGACTCTCCGAGTTGGCAGAGATAAACCACTGATATTTTTCCTTTTTCCATTTCTTCTCTGTAGTATCATTCAGAGAAGGCAAGTAACTATCTCTCTATAATCTTGGAGATTGAAATAAAACCTTTTTTAGAAAAACTTATGGTTTCTTCAATTTAGTCACTCTGAATCCACACACTATACATTTACATTCCAAAAATAGTGGTTATAAAGAAATTCAGCAAAGACCTGGTTTCTGTAAGATATTCTTAATTCTATTACATTGATACAACAACCTGATATACTAAATTGTCAACAAATTGTTTTCAAGACTATTTTATGAGATGAATGGAATTAGATAAATTTGCAACTGTTTCTACTCTCTGTAATCATATTATCATCAACTTAATTGTAGTCTCTCAGAAGAACCCTGGAAAAGATTTTATGATCATTTAAGCACTTTCTCAGGAGCACCTAGTACTGAATCCAGAAAACATTGCCAATATATTAGCCTTTCCAAATACCTCAAGATAGATTTTTTATCTTCCTAATTTCATCTTAACTTTCAAGGAACTGAACCTCAAATGCCTTTGGTGATAGTTTACGTTCTAGACCTGTGTTGTCCAATATGGTAACTGCTAGCAACATGTGGCTATTGAGCACTAGACATATGCCTGGTCCAAACTGAGATGTGCTTAAATATAAAATACAAGTCAGATGTTGAAGACTGAGTATGAAAAAGGTAATGTAAAACTCTCATTAATAATTTTATATTGATTATATCTGGAAATGATAATATTTTAGACATTTGTTTAAGTAAGATATTAACATTAATTTCATTTGTTTCTTTTTCCTTTTTATAAAAGAAACATTACTATTTTAAATTACATATGTTGCTTGCATTTGTGACTCACATATTTCTATTAGACAACATCGTTTTATTCCTTTAACAAGTTTTGTTCAAATAAGAAATATATTTTTCAGGAATTTATAACTACCTACTCATTATTCTAGGTAAAATTACTAATAATTTTATCAATTATTAAGTCAGAAAATTTAAAAAAACATGGGTAACAACTGATTTTTCAAAGATAGGTCAGTGTTTAAGAGGTAATAGTTTGGCAAGTAATCTTTCCTGTTATCAATAGTAGTTTTCAGATATCATAACAGTTTTTTTGACTTAGGCTATCTGCAATCTCAGATATCAAAATTATGACTGGTTGTGTGATGTGTGTGTGTGTGTGTGTGTGTGTGTGTATTTATATACATATATATGTATATATATATATAAAGAGAGAGAGAAAGAACGTGCCATATTCAGCATATCACTTCCCATTTAATAAGTACTTAACAATGACTTATAATCATATCAAAATGTTAGTACTCCAGTGTCAAGATACCAATAAAATAGTGCAGAATTCAGAAAAGAAAAATTTAAAGACTTTAAAAATGCTATAAAGAACTAGAATTAAGTTATTTAATTAGAGGAACTTTCTTGCCTTTCTTATGTCAATTAATATACAGACTGTTTTTGTGCCATTGGTATAGAAAAGATAATTTTAAAATGTTAAAGATATAATGGGAGTTTTCTAATAATTTTTTTAAAGACTGGTTTTGCAAGTTCTTTACCTGCTTTGTCTTTCAGAAAGAAAACTATTCCTTGGCTTCATGTCGTGAAATGCGCAAAAGCAATGACACACTAATAATAACGGGATACTTTTGGAGGTGTCTATTAACATATAAAAGTCTATTGCACACTCATCAAATATCCAAGATATTTTTGGACAGTGCTGGTTTTCTGCAATTCCATCCATTAGAAATGGTTCAGAATCAGATACTTAGCATTCAGATCTTCTGTGTTATTTAAACCGGAGGAAAAGAGACATGAGTAGTGGATAAGTAGTGTGGCTCCCCTTGCATGATTATTGTTGCTAGGGAAACCACTTCCTTCTATTCCTATGTTCAGCCTGTCCATCCCACTATCTGGCATCATTGCCTCTCAAGAAGGGCAACATCACGGCATGGCATAAGAAGAGAAAACATAAAGGACTAAACAGGGACATTATCTTGCTACACACAAACGTTTCTCAGAAAACCTACACAGTAGTGACTTTTGAGAAATGAAACATAGAACCAGTCTCCTACAACTGCTATATGCACATGTGCTAGTGGCTACAAGGTACTGCATTCACACATACAAGTATGCAAAAACACCAATTTCCAAGTCATACTTGTGATTGCAGAAAAGAATATAACGTGTCAGGCATGGACAGGACAGGGCTTGGCAGCTCAGAGTCCCAGGGCTTTCTGGGTCAGTATGGAGCCCTGTGATCTTTCTGAGAGGCAGAGTCACTCAGAAGCAGACAGTATATTCAATGAAGTAACTTTGTGAAAATAGATTCTGAGAACTAGTACAAGAAAGGTTGAGACTCCTACAGTCCTGGAGTCAGGCTAAGTTATAAAACAGGCCAGCTAGCCAAATAAAAGCATCATGAATAAATAAAAACAAAGCTGACATGTGCTGGCAAAACAACCATAGGACAGAAAGTTAACTATTCTCATAAACCCAGTATTGGCTTCCTCTTGGACAACTTGATAACCCACTCAAAGATCCAAACTGGCTCTACAAAACAAAAAAACAAAACTCTATAAAGTGATAATACACAGTAACTAATTTAAATGAATACAGTGAAAAGCACAATTCTACTATCATTTGTGCATTTTAAAAACATCAAATAATCAGTTCCTCTACTATTTTTTTGTTTCACTCTGGTTTTCTAGTATTTAGTCCATATGTGTCCTATAAACATTTGTTAAATTGAATAAAATAAAAGGGTAAAACATATCTACCAAATTCTGAAGTTAGTTGGTGATTTTAAAAAAAGCTATAGCCATAGTAGATAATAATGTAACTAACTCAGCTAAAAAACTGTCAGAAAAATAATAAACTAATCCGAAATAACCATAAACCAAAAGTTGCTAATTATGAACCTGATGTTCTAATGGGTACAGCTTGGTATAAAACCATGTTCAAAGACTCTATTCAGAGTCAGTCCGCTTCCTGTATTCTTTTTATCAGCCTAGGACTTCACCTCATACTACCCTTACTTCCTATAACATGTGTATGCTGTGTCTCTTTGAATGATAATAGAAAGTGGTCCCTGAACTTTGCTACAATGCAGAGCACCTATGAAGACCTCCTCAGATAACCATATTAATTTAAGAAGTTGTTTTTCTAGGCTCTCCAGAGTGACACTCTGTGCAATATCAGAACACCACCCCCAGATTTAATAGCAATCTATCAAATTACAAAAACAGGAGCAAGTTTTTTAAAAATCTCTTATCAGCTCAATCAGAACCAAAATTCAGCTACCGATTTCTTGACTGATTTTATAGGCAGTCTCACAAAACAGATAGAGGCCTTCAAATTTTCAACTATAGACATATCCAAATTGTCTCTGGAACTCCATTTTTACATGTTTATATCCTCAACTTTGAGAATTTTAGATATATCTGAGACCTAAAGAGAAATCTAAATTTATTTTTGAAGGATTATGAAGAAAAAAATACTAAATTGCTATTAATCATACTAATTCCTTTTTTTTTTTCTAAAGACTATCTTCCCAGTGATCCAACATAAAATACAGGATTCCCTTCCTAAAATTTTGAGAAATTAACTAAAAATGTAATGAATACCCAGGCAAGTAACATTCAAAACTGTCTAAATGTGACCTGTTTCTGCTCTCACATTACAGAACCAAAGACAAAGTCATACACAAGTCACATTCTCCCAAAATGGTCAGCTTTTATTTTACTGCATTATCTGATGTAAGGGCATAGCCCTTTGTGATGTTGTCTCCTTCCTACTCATAATGTTTCTGAATATAACCTTACCATTTTATTATTGGGCACAAACCACAGATATAATTTCATAACAGTTCTCATAGATGTCATGAGGCATCAACTCTGTGCTTGACCAATCAGAGCATTTACAAGTTGAAAATGGTTGAATTAACTTACGGTCTGTGTTGATTCAAATGTTAGTCACCAATGCTTACAGACAACAGAGCTATTTGAGGAAACTGCGTAAATGGTGATATAACATGTGATATTTTACATAACCTCCAATGGGACAAGAATTTATGTTTGAAATTGGTACTCTCCTTTACCATATCATGTCCCACCCCAAATCCCCAGTGTAGACGCATCTGAGTATGTACCATTTAGCTTCTCCTGCTCCCTGCTCTCAGAGAGACAGATTAAAATCGACTCAGTAAAGACGGTAAAAGCCAAAGACAAACTACCTTTCACAGGAGGCCAAATGTAGTAAGAGGTGGCGAAGTATCTGGGGGGGCTCCAGATGGAAGAGCAGAGCAGGATGGAGCATGGTTTCAGGGAGCATAAGAGGCTAGAGGAAAGGATATTTGAGAAGATTGGAATCTTTGGGACGTTCTTAAAATGCTACGCCAATGTAAGCCTGGGCCCCTTGGGTCTCAGTTTTATAAGCATCACACATAATAGTAAATATTTATGATGGGTCATAAATTTCTTTAGATGAAATTCTTCAAACTTAAAGTTTCCTCTGGGGGAAAACGAAGGCTAAAGAATTACACTTCTAGGTATTTATCCAAAGAAAACCAAAACATTAGTTCGTAAAGAAGTATGCACCCCTATGTTCATAGCAGAGCTATTCACAATAGTCAAGATATGGAAGCAACCTAAGTGCCATCAACAGGACATTGGATAAAAAAGTTATGGTATGTATATACAATGGAATACAACTCAGCTATTAAAAAAAGGAAAAAGAAAAAAAAGAAAACCCCGACATCTTACCATTTGCAACAACATGGTTGGACCTAGAGGGCATTATGCTGAATGAAATAAGTCAGACAGAGAAAGACGAATATCATATGATTTCACTTATATGCAGAATCTAAGGAACAAAAGAAATGAACACACTAAACAAAAACAATCACAGATACAGAGACAAACTGATCATTGCCAAAGAGGAGGGCAGTTGCGGGGCTTGGTGAAAAAACCTGAAGGGATAAAGAAGGACAAATTAGTAGTTATAAAACAGTCACGGGGATTTAGAGTATAGCATAGGGTATATAGTCAATATTATTGTAATGGTTGTATGTAGTGCCATATGGGTGCTAGAATAATCAGGGGGATCACTTCATGAAGTGTATAAAAGTCTAATTGTTTTAATTTAAGAAATAAATGAATGAAAAAAGATAGAATAAAATGAAGTACATGAGACAACCAAAAAAAAAAAAAAAGAAAAAAAGAAAATCACAAAACAATTCCGTAACTTAGAAGAATATAGTAACGTCATGTTCATATGCGACATTCAAGTGTACCTTATCTCCTGGTAGACTGGCCGCCTGCTTATTTTGTATAAAATCATCCTTGCACACCCAACCCACAGCCTGGGCAGCAGCCGAGTTTCCCCAGCACAAGAGCTTCCTCCAGCCTCTCATCGCCTTTTACACTTTTCTTTCTCTCCAAGTAGCCCAGAGCCACATTTTAATAAGTGACCTTCAACAAGCTGAATAATTTCTTCAGTACATGGGTACATTCAAAAGCCTTGGAGGATTTAACTGTAATAAGTAGTCCTAGCAAATATACGGTCTTATGAAGCCTTTGAAGTCTCTAAAAACTTCCCCTAAATAGCCTCAATTGAAGGTTCAGGCTAGATGATTTACAGAGCCCCTTGCAAAGCAAAAATCCTATGATTTCGGATCAGCAGAACCAGCTGGATATTATAGCTTCTGCAGTTAATATGACTTTCCCATCTTTAAGAATATTTTTGGATCCAAACAGGCTGCTTGAATTATTCATCTGTTAACTGTTAATTAATGTACAGCCTTCACTGAGCCAGCAACAAAACCAAACAAGATAAAGATTTGTATTCTTATTCCTCTAGTTTAAAGAATAATATGATAGAAATTTTCTGTTAAGTGCAATTAGAAAACATGGTACTGCAAAGCCAAAGATATTTTCTTGTGACTCGGGATCAAATGTCATTTAGTAGGCTTAGGGTTTATATTTTTCCCTCAACAACTCCTGCACTTATACCTTCCACATCCGTTTCTGTAACTTTATAAACAAGTTTGAAAATAATATATTTTTAATATTTCATTTTTCAGTTAGATATGTAAAATAGAGACATTTCTCTGGTTAGTCAGTGAATCAGATTTCTAATCATATGTGCACTGAATATCATTTTTGAAATCCTCAAGGACTTTTTATACTAATTACTGCCTTTCAAAAATAGTAATTGCATACTTAATCATGCACAGCATCTAGGGAATGATTTTTGTAAAAATAAAATTTTAAAGTACAATCACAAACAATAAATATACAAGTAGAGAATCATTATCAATAGAAAGCATAGAAATTAACAGAATTGATCTATTTAAAGTCAATTTACCTAATACCAATTCTTGAATGGTAAAATTGACTGTTGAATTGATCAAATTTACTAAAAACTTGTTTTAAGTAATATTCTTTTAGAATATATTTAATGAAAATGTATATCTACCAAATCTTATTTTTCTTTTTCTAACATTTATGGAGGATTTAGAATATGTCAGGTACTATTTTACATACTTAACATAAATTTATTTACTCTGCATAACAATCCTATGAAGTATATTCTGTTATCCCCATTTATAGAGAAGGAAACAGAGTCACAGTCATGTTAAATAACATGCCCAAAGTTACACAGCAAATAAGGGGCAGAGTTTGGCCCACTATGCCATACTGCATCGTAAAATGACATTCACAGAAATAATAAGTTTATTTAAGAACGTATGCAATATATTAAAAAAATAAGGAGATTAAATCTGTTATGACTCTTTGATTTCAAAGTTTGAATATTTCTTAAAATACTGCTTAGAAGAATATGTCCATTGGCTAAATTTAAAGAAAACATATCCATATTTACTAAATATAAGATTATTCTCTAAAATATATCATCACTTGTGTTTTATTCTATTCATTAGAAGGCAGTCACTAAAAAAGATGGGAATTAAGTTTCACCTCATTAAGGGAGAATCAAAGAATTTGTTGACATAATTTAAAACCACCACACAAAAGTTTATTCAAGAGAAAATATTAAATATAGAAAACTATATGAGGAGTTCACAAGGTGAAACTAAAAATACCAGGTTAGATGTTATATGAACACTTTATTAAGATTAGGGGTTTTCTTTTTAAATTTTTTTTTTTCTAAAGAGATAAATATTCAGTTTACTGTTTTAAACTTTTTCCAATGATGAAATTGCTGCAGCCATGGTCAAAGAATGTTTAGGGCACGAAGCTCTTGTTTGTGTACGCAAAGAAACAAAATCTACTTCCTGATTAATTATTGGTTTAGTTCACTGATAGCCCCTCAGACCAAGTCTGTGCAAGGTAGGGTGGTTTATACTTCTGGCCTGGGTCCTCAGACTTTTTGAGATTATTTCAATTTTAATCCATTTTTTATTGTCTAGCAGTGATCCCCAATCTTTTTGGCACTAGGGACCGGTGCTCCTGTGAGAATCTAATGCTTGATAATCTGAGGTGGAGCTGAGGTGGTGATGATAGTGCTGGGGAGTGGCTGCAAATACAGATGAAGCTTTGTGGGCTCACCCGCCGCTCACCTCCTGCTGTGCGGTCAGGTTCCTAACAGGCCACAGACCAGTACTGGCCCACAGCCCTGGGGTTGGGGACCCCTGGCCTACAGGATAATCCCTCTAAATACTCTTAATCTCTTACTGAATGAATCACTAGACCCCCATATAGAATTGTGTTAGTCATCCTGGAGGGAAATTTTAGAACCAGAGATATGTAACTCTTTTCTGTGTTTATTGTAAGAATGACTGAGAAGATGTTGCCCATCACTTTGTGTGGTATGTTCTTTATAAAGATTCATAGGCCTTTCCTTATCTCAGTATCCGAAAAAGAAATGGGCTTCTCTTAAGCAATTGATCTATTTTTATCTTATGGACACTGTAAATCATATAGCTAATTATGTTTCCCCTTTCATGGCAACTAGAAAGTTCAGAAGCACATTTGCACTTTTACACAGTATATGTAATTTTATGATGTGATATTTGAAACACCTTATTCTTGTTACACCATTTTCAGCTTTCATTCTTTGTCCTGCTTTCTTCATAGCATGTTAAACTTTATTTTTATTATTATACAGGACACATTTGTATAAATAGACTTAATTACTTGAGAACAATTTGGAAAATATATAAATATATATGTACCAATCAAATGTCTTTTATTATTTGTCATAATACTTCAGAACATGGTTCTCATCTAACTGCACTTTTCAACTAAATACAACCATTCTTTAATAAATCCTTCCTCAAACATCTTCTAACATTTAATTTCCTAGCTCTCTCATCCATAATAAGCATGTCTTTAGCTAGCGCCTATGCTAGATGTGACAACCAGGAAGCTGTGCCACTCAGACCTCCTTTCAAGAAACAACTTGTCATTCAACAGGGAGGAGGGCTGTGAGGTGACAGACTCCAGCTATATAGTACTTTTCAAACTCACCACATATTTGAGCCAAGACTACACTTTTCCCGAGAAGCCCCCAGCCAGAATGAGCATAATGGTATTCTAGGGCCTGACCCCTTCTGCTCAATGAAGGATTCCTCTAATAGTTGATCTTTGGCCTGGGGCTCACCATTGAGTTGGCCAGGACATTGCTATATCTGCATCATTGTCTAAGGCTCTCGCTGCCCATTTCTGCTTCTTTCCTGTCAGGTATCAGATCAACATCATCATGTGAAAGTGTTCCATGACTAGTCTTTTTTTTTTCATTCCTTTGCTTTTCATATGCATTATCAACCTTCTATATCTCTGATCAATAAACCTCTTACACTTCTAACTCCAAATCAGCATCTGGTTCTCAGGGAACCCAAAATGTCATACCAGAGTCCCAAATCTATAAATATATACATTTATTTAAAGGAATCTGGTGGATGTCTCAAAGACACCTTAAGTGGAACTTAGCCAAACTGAACTAATCTTCTAAATTTTTTCTGTTCTGATGTTTCATATCAGTGGGTAGTCTTAGTATCCACTTGGCTGTGCAAGTCAGAAAACTGGGAGCCATCCTTGACATTTCTGATTGCCCATCCCACATATCCAATTCATCATCAAGTCATGTTGGCTTTATGTCCTAAATATACTCCTCCTTCTACTTTTCTCCAGCCTACTGCAATAGTCTTGGTCTAGAATACCATCATCTCTTGATTTTATTCTATACTAGCCTCCACTATAACCACCAACAAATCCACCATTCTCTCTACTATAGCCAGAATTATTTTCAAAACACAATTCGGATCATGTCACTAACTTAAAATCCTCCTGCTGTTTCTTATTAGTCTTACCATAACACGGCAAGTCCCTGTGCTCAAGCTCCCCCAATATATTGTAACTCCACGATGGCAGGGACTGTGCCCATTTTATTTACCATTTTATCTCAGAGTCTGTTTGAGAACATGGCATACACCAAGTGCTCAATATATTGTTGTTTAATACATAGTAAGATGACTGAGTAAATAAATGCTTCAGTTGAATGAGTCTATTCACAGTTCACTTGATACACTTTGTGTTTTTCGATTGTGGTACTTTATCTCAGAGTTGCTTACATGAATCTTGTCTAATTCTCAGCTCAAATATTGACTTCATCAAGAAGGCTCCCTTGACTTTTCTGGTTGAAAATAATTATATACCCTAAATTCTATATTCTTGTATACTACACTTATGTAATCATTTGATTAAATATATTTAATATAACTAATATACCCATTTAAGCCACAAATTCCTCAAAGACAAGTATTGAGTTTATACTTTTAAGTATTCTGCACATCACCTAACATATATGTATATGTATAAGTGTATGTGCTTTACTTGATTGAATGATTTGATTGACTGATCTGGCAACATCTGGATGACTTTTCCTGCCAGTAGAGTGACTGTGGCGATATTAGAGTGGATAAGGCTAATAAAAATGTGATGGCTCAGTAAAAATGTTGTTTGAGTAATATATCTCTTGACTCTAACTTTAAGTATCAAGAATAGAAGACTTATTTGGTCTATAAGTTTTTGTTGGTTTTCTAAACTCAAATGCCATAAAATCTACTTCATAGCTATAAAATGTGCAGTGACAGTGTGTTTTTAAGAATTGCCTAAGCTTTCTAACAGAGAAATATTTTAAAAGGCTATTATGTGTATCACTGACAGTGGGGCCTAAACATGGAGACTTTGTGAAGCTCCCCAGATAATGCTTAAGTTGAAAACCACTGCAATAGTTCAAAATTATTATTTTACAATTAATCCCAACTCCTTGAGCCAACCTGTTCTTGTGAGATGATAAAATATGTATACAATTATTGCAAACACTGAGAGGGTGACGGAAATATAAATTTATAAATTGAGTAGCTTAGTAAAAAAATCAAACTTTGTGTCTAAACTTTACCCAGCATAAAAGAGTTAAGGTGAAAGTCTCAAGTTCAGTTATTATTTTATGTTACATCTTTAAAAAGTTTTAATGGATGATATAATATCAAAGGAATTTTATATCTCTTTGATAAGTATAAAATTTAGGTTTCATTTGGCCCCAATTATAAGAATTTGTGTTACTTGCCATGGGAAAATTAGATATCATTTGGAGCTATAATTACTTTTTTTTTTTTGGGCCTGACTAGGCAATTTGCATTTGCCTAATCAATATCCTTGCTCTTTCCATGTTTTTGCCTGTCAGAGTTAAATAAGTAGTAATATTTCTACAAATGGAAAGTTTGCACAAAAACATAGAAAATATTCTTCAATACAGCAGATTCATAATATCTAAGTCTTTGTTGTCTCAAACAACCTATTACTTCTTTATTGTTATTTCAACAATTAAACTTATTAAGCTTATTCTTTAACAAAAAAAAATGCAAATAATTGGTCCTACCCCTTTACTACATTTGTGCTAAGTGGATTCTAGTTGCACAGCTAATTTAATAAAATTCAATATCAAGTTTAGTGCTTATACTACTGTTAAGCACAAAAAGAGTTTAAAGCTCCCAATATTCTTAAAAAACAATTTTTATTTGGCTATTACTTCAAACATTATCTCCACATGTACATTAACTAAACAATTCAGTTCTACAATTGTTCACTAGAAAAAATAAAACCTCTTCTCCCATTCCTGGCCTCTTCACAAACCATATTGCCACCCACACACACCTGAGGAAAAAATAATGTTGCATTATTTAAAAACAATGATATCCATGTTCTGGTTTGATCATATACAGCTAAGGAAGCAGCCATATGAAACATATGAATCAGTTATTTACTTATACCTAGTAGCTTTAGGAGACACCAATTGGAGATAGGAGTTAAACGAAAGGAATTAATGCTAGGAAAAAATTTATATAATGGTGGCCTTGAAATTTATAGAAAAGGAAATTGTCTTTTTTATAAGTTTAGTCTTTCTCATCTCTGAACATTAATACTTGCCCTGGGAGATGGGTTTATGTGTGTATGAGAGAGAGAGAGAGAGAGAGTGTGTGTGTGTGTGTGTGTGTGTGTAATTGAACAGGTACTCACTAAATGGTAAGAGTAATGACACTCATCTGCAACTCACACCATTGGGAAACTGTTAGAGACTAAGCTTAGAAAGGCCATACCCACTCTAGACCTTTCTTTGAGATTAGGAGTGTGAATGTATAATCTGAATTGTCCTCCTTGAGTCCCCATGGGATTATTGTCACTCACACTTGAATAGACTTTTGTAAGAAAAGGAAATAGATTGTAGAATAAAATTAACCCTTGTGGATAAGGTAGAGAATTCCTAACAGTAGTTGGAGAGATTGCCAAAGAGAAACATTTAGAATTTTGAGGATAGAATGAGGTTGAGAACTGGGACACCTTCCCAAGAGGCCCCTTGGGTGTTTTCTCTTTAGACTCTGGGACTATACTCATTTACAATTCTTTCTTCATTACTTTTAGTTTTCTTCAACTCTTTAATATATTCAGATATAAATTAATAACGGTTTGTAGTGGTTGTGAGGTGGAAGTAAGGAACAGGATCATATGGACATTGGGCCTGCACCATTTTTACCATACACATCTGCAGAGAATTTAGCAAGTAGCACAATTTTTCTGAAGGGACTTGAAGTGCATGAAAGTGATAAAAAAAAAAAAGTCATAGTAAAATCTTACATTTATTTATTCTAATGTATGCCATTGCCTGTCTTGTCTCTTCTTTGTATATACTACATTAGATATTGTGGGTGGAAATGTCTTTGAAACTGAAATTTTGTCTCAAAAATAGGAGGAAAAAAAGAACTAGAAAGTAATAGTGTAGAATGTTAAACTTCTATTTCCAATACTCACTGAACTTACTTCTCCCCCAACCTTCTATGGATGAACATAGACTATCATAAAATCATTGTTAGAAACTGGGAGATTTTGACAATAAAATGCCAAAGAGGCCAAGGTAAGTCATTTCAAAAGGAATGTGAACTGACGAGAAATTTTGTTGAAAAAATACATGTTGATGTGAGTACAAATGGATGTTAAACACGTGGATTGACCAAAACCCACAACTGGTAAATAACAAAGTAAGAGTCTTCTCAGTTTTGTCAACTCCAGAACTTTTGCTATCCCCCACTATGCCGTACGACCCCCTCACTATATAAAGTTGGCCTGCACACTTTAATGTGCCTATCAGTTTCCTAGGATCTTGTAAAGTGACAAGAAGTCCTGCTGGAACATTGAGGGCAGGTTGTGACAGCATCACTTCTTTTGAAAATATGGAGCCAAGTTCTGCTTATCAGTTACCAACCACATAAGGATGCTAAAACTTTTTGTTCTTTATTCAGAATTAAGAAAGGGACATGGGAGCATCAAATCTGACATGCAGCAAGATTCTCCTGTCTGCAGCCCCAAGAATCTGTGAGATTTAACTATAGTTAAAAGGTGACTGGCAGGAAGATCCATTGTGTTCACTGCACTGACACACATAACAGAATGTTGAGTAACAGTAAAATTCTGAATGCAGAATATAGATTTCTTGTCATATATCATATTTAATAGATATATTTAATATTCACTATTGAATATTAAAACGATATTCCCTTGAAGCAATAGAGGCATCAAGGAAGAAAGAAAAATGACATGTTATCTTTTTTGACATAGTGAACATTGGAAAAGTCTCAGAATAAACACTAACTTAATCATGACAGAGGTGCCTGGGGAAAGCACATGGTAGTTATCAAAAGCCCGAGAGCATCAGGTGAGGAATCCAACAAGCCCAGTTCAGTTCATGACTGTGACACCAAATATATAACCTTGGACAACCTTAAGTCACTCACCTTAGCTTCCTCATCTGTCAAAAGGAGCTAATACAGCCTATAGTTATTGTGAGGAGCAAATAAAATAATGGGCATGACCACAGCAAACTATTATAAAAATACAAGTTAATCTAATGGTTGAATGAGCTAGTATGTCTATTATAGGCAAATTCTACTCATTAACCACAAAATTATTTTAATTAGCAACTATAAATCAATAGAGCCATCCATGTAAAATTAGAAAATATAAACATAAAATATGAATATTTAAACAGGAGAAACATCAAAACACTATTTATTGAGAGTAGCTTTGGGTGCTGAATCAACTCTCATCCCAATGACATGGAATATCTGTTGTTTTCACAGATAAAGTATATCAAACTCTTGGAAAATTATAGATATTTTAAAAGAAATGTTTTCAGTTAACATTAAGTTCTGAGTAGTACAATGTTTTTCAAGAGGAACTAGTACAAAGAATAAATATAAATTGATTATCAAGTCTAAAAGTTTAAAAATTTTAAAAGTTAGAATTTTAAAAGTAAAATAGTAGACTCTAGGATATGTATAAGTTTGCATATTTCCAGTTCCAGAAGAGCTCCACACTTCAGAGTGCCTTTTTCTAAAATTTCTAAAGCCTTCTCTGGTCCCTGGTACTGGCAATGGCTGGTGGTGCCATCCAGGCAGTGTTCTCTCAGCTCAAATCATAAAACAAGAGCTTCTCCACTTTGGAGAACACTCTGACCCTCTTCTTAGAGTTTAAAGTCAACCAAATACACTGAGGAGCTCTGGGACTCATGCTGATGGAGTTGACCTGCTCCCCAGAGCGGTCCCTATTCCAGAAAGGCAGCCTGGTGAATAATAACTCCCAATCATCAGCACAGCATTTCTTTTTGCAGGATCATGTGAGATTGGGGTACCATAATGGCACTTTCAAGCAGCAAATGTTGTTTGACTCTATCATCAGATATAATACAAGTACATTCTGGTCTGGGCTGCCAAAATCCATTGCTGAACCTTGGGCTTGAGCTATATGTGTAGACTTATGAGTGAGCTCTCACTCAACTGTTTTGACCGTAGTTCCAACTCTGGTCTAGTATCCAAAGATGGGCTTTACTCTATGTACCCCTGGCTACTGGCACCTAATGTAGACACCCATCCCTTCCGCAGGCTCCATGACACATGTCTGGAAGCCCTCTGGGTATGGCTGTACTTTTTAATCCAAGGGCTTTGGACCGATATCTGTTCTTGCCGTTAATCAGTGTGGTGAGGACATACTCTACTTGCACAAATTGGATTGTTCTTTTGTTCTGCCCTTCCTCTGAGCCCCTCACCTATTCTCTCTGCTGATGGAAGTGTGTGGAAGGAAGACAGGCAGTCAACACTGAATGAGAACACATTCTAGGAATTCAATAGTTGTAGCATAAACCAGTTCCAGAGAAAACATGGGTAGAAGACATGTTGTTCTATGTTTATGCTATAAGATTCTAGATGGTAAATTTAACATGAGTAAAAAATGAATTGTTGCTCACATTTTCCTGCATAGTTTGAGTAAGGCTTACATGTGTACTCATCATCAGGGAAGCACAATGACAATATTTGAGAGAGTTGTTGGAAGCCAGCCATCATGGGAGGCACTATGGATGATGCAGTCATGAGTAATCATGTAACCAGAATTAAATAAATGATATTTTTCAATATAAGAAGTTTCCAAAGAACTGTGACCTTGTGAGTAATAACAGTGTTAATGCCTCTTTTCTCAATGAGAGACATGAAATTAGCCAGGAATGACGCATTTGACAATACGGGACATGAAGAGATGGTTTCTGAACCTGAACCGGAAGAAATAATGCTTGGATACTTTGGGGAAAGATCATCTGCCTTGGACCCTGAGCAGTCTTGCTGTTGCTCTGTGTGCCAGATTACAATGTTTATCCATTTCCTGACACTGATCAGTCACATAGGCACTAAGTATGTCAAAGTAACTGCAGAAAGACCAGGGCTGGCAGGGGGCAGGGCATGGAAAGGGGCGAAGGGTAGGGCTGAGTTGTATGCTGCTTGCTATAATGTCTTCCAATTTGTTCAAAAAGTTCTGCACTCTTGACTCTTGGGTCCTCTCTTGTAATGCAACCCACTGTATGCGCAGGTGTCATCTGGGCCTATTGCACCACCCTGTGGGTCTTGGCAAAGAGAACTAATGCAATATGCTGATGATCTTGCTGTTTTCTGTGCTATGAACAGTTAAGTCCTTTGTTTCCAACACAAGAGTCTCCTGTCATTTGCTAGCATCTTTGAAATATAGACAAACTAACTTCTTAGTTGTAAGTAGGGTAAACCCCCACAGACTTCATAGTTCTTGGCAAATATGACAAAGAATTCTGAGGTGTATTGATTGGACAATAAACAAATACATAAAAACCTCTTCATTATTCTAAATTTTCATCAATATATCACTGTAATTCACATAGGCCTGTGAACTTTGTAATGCATTTTAAAATCAAATTAGCAACATAGATAGGTGCTCAATAAAAAGTATTTGCCCTGGACTCTGTACACTCTAGGGATGGCCCTAGGTAGATTTCCATTATTTGGAACAGCTACTTATGCTGTTAAGTAGAAAATATATCCAAGTTGGCTTTTTATTTTATGAAACTAAGAGTTCTAAAATCATATGTATTAATTATATGTATTAATTATTACAGTTCTCAAAGCATGTGTTGTACAAGTAATCAAGACAGATAGTAATAAAAATAACCAATACTTATGCTGAATTATTAATATGCCAGGCACTGATCAAATATTTGATATATATTATCTTATTTAATCCTAAAATCCTATTATCCTCGATTTTTTTCCACCTAATTAATATGTCCAAAGTTTCATCCTTCGCTAATATTTTTAAATATTCTACTTAAAATGTATGGATAGATTTAAGCTTAGGATAAGAAGAGTGTTAAAAGAGAGGGTGAGAGTGTTTGCAGATGTAGTCTAAGGACATCAGATCAACTCATGATTGTATAAGAACAACAGAGAATAGGAACTTCAAAACCAAGCTTTTCAAGGACCTCAGGAACTGGAACCAGAGATGTGAATGCCCTCTTCAAGACTCTGTTTCTTGCCTTCTTTTCTTTTGTTCCTTCTTGTCTTATTTCTTCTGTCTGCTTAGAACTTGAAGTCCAAGGCTGAAAACATTGGCAACTCCTGAATATATATCTTCACATACTTACCACTTTAGAAAAAAGGACTCATTCCTCTAACTTAAGTTTAAATTCCTAGGAAGGATTCTGATTGGCACAATATATATCATGTGCTCACTCCTTAGATTAATCTCTGTGTGCACGATGTATTATGATTATCAACTTTTACTAAATGTTAGCTTTAAACCCCTGAAGAAAGGAAAGATGCTGGGCAAATCAAGAAAAGAAATATCTGCAACAATAGGTTCTACAATTATGGTTCCATCTTTACATTAAAATTATGAATGAAACTTATCAATATCACTGGTTTACTTTTTGCAAAGAAAGATCAGTTGTTAAGTATGCAACATGAATGTCATCTAGGGAGCCAGAACCCATATAGATAAGAGCCTTCTACTGTTTATGAGCATGGCACTGATGTTAAAAACAAACAAAACAATGTTCTATGTAGCCACAAAATATATTCTAAACACATTGTAGTTATCAAAGATTATTACCCTAAAATAGTCCTATCACCATAAAGGAATTGTCTGGTAAGGCCAATACAGGGAGTAAAGTTTATTCTTTATCTTTAATAAAGAACTGTATTAAGTTTACTCAATATCACAAAAACACTAGTTAATTGATTCAGTAGCATGTTTGAATTTACATTAGAAAAGCAAAACCACTTGTTTAATATTGCACACAAATACCATCCACATTCTAATCATGTTAGAAGTGCTCCTCAGCTAAATGTGAGCCCTTTGCAATGATTAACACTTTCAAGAAGATTTATTTTCATAAACTTGAAAACTTTGACAGCCTCTTTCACTAGAGGGTATTTTATTTTTTTCTTTTTAGTTTTGTTTTGTTTTTTATTTATGCTTACAGCATCTGGTCTACCTAGGTGGTCTCCTATCCAAGTCTAACCAGGCCCTACCTTGCTTAGCTTCTGAGATCAGACATCGGGCTTGTTCAGGGTGGCATGGCCATAGACCATAGACTGTGTGTGGCTCCACTGGGGTGCGAACCCAGGACCTTGTGCACGTAAAGCAGACATGCTAACTACAACACTATGGAATGACGTCCTATTTTTTTATTCTACTAAAAATTATTTTTAGTTTTTTTTTTTTTTTTTATATATTAGGTTGAGGTGTACAGCATAGTGGTTAAACATTTATAGAATTTACAAAGTGATCTTCCGATTAGTCTAGTACCACTGGCACTATACATAGTCATTAAAATACTATTGACTATATTCTCTATGCTGTACTTCACATCTCCATGACTATTTTGTAACTATCAGTTTGTACTTTTTAATCTCTTCATATCTCTGCCCCCAACAACCCTCCCACCTGGCAATCACTAGTTTTGTTCTCACTAGAGGGCATTTTAGAAGACAGCTTTTGAAGACTGAGTATACATGATAAGACTATATTACATTTATGATTGTTCATAGCCATTTCTGGTATTGGCACCTTTTTATTCCAGCAACATGAAGATATGTCTGTTCAAAAAAGTGGCTTTTACATGCCAGATAACTCACTTGTATGCAAGAACAGTACATGCCATAGTGAAAAAGCAAGCTAAGGAAATAATTAGAGGGGCATTTTGCAGATGTTTGGCATATGAGTACCAGCAACTACCTATACTTCTCCTGAAAAAAAGAATAAGTGTATTGGGATAAATATTGATGGCCAAAAAATAAAGACCAAGATCCTGGTCTTTATAAAAGCCACTATCGGCATTTATATCTGGCAGGCAGGCACTGGTAGGGAGACGTTAGGGGTGGAGACCACTTCTCTAGTTTCCCTGAATCAGGCCCACCTGACATACCTGGGCCCTAGGTACGGTGCCTTCGTGGACACCTTCTTCCATAAAAAAAAAAAAAAAAAATTACAAATTGTATCACCATGTTGGCATAAAGATGAATATATTACCATTTTATATTAAAATACTTTTTTTGACCTAAAAATCTATTTTTAATTCTGATTTAAAAGACATTAAAACATGTTCATGAACCCCCTAAAAGCATTTTGTTCACTAGGCACTGTGCCTACTGTGCCCAGCAAATAAGGTGGCCTGGAATAAAATTGCACCTCTTACCCTTTAAGCATATACTGTCTTGAAAATCTAGTTCATTTAGGTTTTGTATGACTAAAGATTCTAGATGACTAGCTATTGAGTCCAAAGATGTACTAATTTAAAAAGAATAACTGCAGAGCATCAGCATTCACAGGCAAACAGTCTGTTGACTTAAACACAAATGTTAAGAGTTGAAAATTTTAAATTGAAAAGAAGTACAATAGAGAAGCAACTGTTCCTGGAGGCTTTCAAATGTTCCCTTTGGATGAGATAAGTTGACAGAACACAGTGTCTGCTTTAGAATATACGTAATTTAACATTTGTTGGTTAATCCAATGTCACATTGTACACTCCAAGCCACTGAAAGGTAAGCAAATACTAGGAGTTGGGTAACAGAAATAAACATACCTATCCTAAATAAGATGAAGCCATTTTACATTATTCATTTAGCCATTCAATAAATATTAATTAGTGCCTACTGTATAGTTGCTAGGGTATAAGTCCAAGCCTGAAAAAACCTGGTGAGTATAGAAGCCTTCAAGTAATGGTGTAGGCTGCATCTCTGTGAGTGTTGGGGGTCAGGAGATGGTGATGATGACACTAGAAAGGCAATCGTCACATTTTAAAGGGGATTGTTTGCCTTGTTAAGGAAGTTGATTTTATTCTAAAGTTGATGAGGACCCAATGAATGATTTTAACTGAGGAACGGTGTGATTAAATTTATAATATAGAAAGATAACTATAGTGGAGTAAGGAGCATTGGTTTACAATCCTGCTTTCAGGATAGAATCACCTGTGGAGCCTTGAATTTTGCCAATGCTCAGAGCACACCCTGCAAAGATTCCTGTTCTATTAGCCTCAGGTAGGGCCCCAAGCATAGGGTTTTTAAAAACTGCCCAGGTGATCTAAGTATAGCCAAGGCTGGAGAACTGGTACTATGGAAGACTGGAATGGAACAAGCCTGCACTATGTTCAGTGAGAGATAATAAGGAACTAAACTAAAAGTACCAGAGAGAATTGCATGCAAGAACAGGAAATTTGGTTGGTTGGATTCACCATGAATTATTTCAAAACCGTGAGTGTAATAAAACCAGTGTCTCTAAGATCTAGCCACATGGCTCCACCATGTGGATGAACTGTGATGTGTCTAGTCAGCTGATTGCTTTTTCTCTTCTTATCCTGTTTGCCGTTAACATGAGAGTATTAGCAGAAATAATTTAAAAAGCTAAAAATAATACATTGATTAGAAGAAAATACCTGCTGATATCTGAAAAGTTTTAGGACTCAAATACTTTTGTCAAATATGATATGCTTAATATATAAAATTTCTTTATCATTTTTCTTGGGAACAACATTTATGAAAAAGATTTACTTGCATTTATTAAGTCACAGATCTATTAAACAGTGACATTATCATAGTTGTTTTTAGGTAAAAGATATAAACAGTGTTTCTTTGAGAACTTAAAATGCCAAACATTTATAATTACTTTGTATCTCAATAAGATTCCTTGAGAGTCACTTCATAACCATTCTTATTCTTGGGATATAGTTAAATAATTCAGGTAGAAATTTTAAATTGATTAAAGGAAGAGCAAAATAAATTGATTATTTTTTATGACTGCAGAAGTCTCTCATCTTATTTAACTACTCACATAATTCTCTTTAAAAGCTTAGAATGTGTGATTCTTAATGGCAAAATAAAGCATCTTCATAGTCTGTAAACTTTCATACATGATTGGCTATTATAATTTATCAATATCTCTTAAAGCAAATTCTAAAAATGAGATCATTAAACTAGTAAAATTAACATTGCATTTCGAATTCTCCAGTCTCCAAACAACTTGCTCAAAAAGCACTTTTTCATGTCATAATTAAGTTGTACTTTTCATCTCAAGGTTTGAACCAAGTTTAAATTTCAATTCTATAATCTAATTTATCAATCCAAAGATCTATATTTTGCTTCAAAACTGTCTTTGTTCTGGAAATAACATAATCCCCACCACTGAAATGTATCAAAATTAATTAAGGAAAAAAATTAGTTTTAAAAATGTGAATGGTTAAGAATATTGCCTCACTTATTGTAATGATGTTGTTGACAAAAATTCTTTTCTAGATGTGGAATAGTAATTAATTAATAAATATTTTTAGAATACTTGCCAGATGTAAGGTATTATGTGAGCATCATAGGTGATAGATCCTAAAAACAAGATCCCTATTTTAAGGGAGTCACACATTAAAAAAAATCAAACAACAAGGCAACGCAAATTACATTTAAAAGCCAAGAGAGTGAAGCAAATTTCAATGAGGAAGAAGAAATTACAGTAAACTGGAACAGGTAAGAGAAGTAACAGAAGTAACAGAATTTAAGCTAGACGGACCTAAAGGAAATTTGTATAGACAGGAGTTTGGGGCACTGCAGTCAGTATAGTAGCAAGCACAAAAACTGAGAAATAGAATGCAACATTGGCCTCACCTAGGAGCATGTAAGAAGTAGAGAATCTTGGTCTCCGCCTACTCAATCTAACTCTGCATTTTAACAAGAGCCCTAGGTGATGTGTATTTATATTCAAAATTTAAAAACACTCTCTTAAAACATAAGACAGCAAAGTTTTTCTTAAAAGGTCACGATCTAAGTATTTTTGGCTTTGCAAACCATATATAGCCTCTGTCTCAACTATGAGCTCTGCTGCTCAGCATGAAAAAAGCCATAAATGACAATATGTAAATTAATGAGTATGTCTGGGTTCCAATAAAACTTTATCATGGTGTCAACTTGACTAAAACAGGGTGCCCAGGTATTTGACTGAACACGGTTCTAGGTATGTCTGTGAGGATATTTCTGGATGAGATAAAATTTGAATTGGTAGACTAGGCACATTGCCCTCCTCAATGTAGATGAGCCTCATTCAATCTGTTGGAGACCAGAATGGAACCAAAAGAGGGAGTAAAGGTGAATTCACTCTTTCTGCTTGTTTTCTAAATGCAGCATTGCTCTTCTGTGCTCAGGCTAGAACTTTGTTTGTATGTATGTATGTATGTATGTATGTATGTATGTATGTATGTATGTACATACGTACGTACGTATGTATATATATAATCTTCTAATATATATACTCTGCCAATACATACAATCGCCTAATGTATATAATCTCCTGTGAGTTCTGTTTCTCTGGAGAACACTGACTAATAGAGTTTGGGACACCAAAATTTGAATTTCATATAATTTTCATATGTCATAAAATACTATTTTCAACCATTTAAATTTTAAAAACCATTCTTAGCCTTCAGGCCATACAAAAACAGACATAGGCTGGATTTGGTCTGAGCCATAGTTTGCTGACTCCTGACTTAGAATACTGAGCAGAGAATAGAGATCCCGAAAACAAGTTAGCTTTTGAACCATTTTTATCATCTAAATTTTAGATTCTACAACGACAGAGGAATAATAATTTAAAAGGTTAGTAATTTTTATTACTCTATAACCAAAGGATATTTTAATCCAATTGTGAGAGAATGAATTTTTTTCTTCACCTTTTTCGGCCAGTGGGAATGTGGTTAGTAATAATTTTTTAATGGCCATTAAACTTCATTATGCTCATTTGTATGTGTATAAACATAAGGCTAAAAAATCATTAAGCATCTTCCATTATTTTCTCTCACAAAGGTAACCTGAAATGAAAGTATGGTTTTCTTTAATCAACCTAACATAAAAGGTGAAGACTATCCATGATAAAGGCACCGGCATTCTCCCTGTCACCTGGCCTTTAAAAATCAACAGCATCGATGCAGCTAAAATAGTAGTTCTCAAAGTGTGGTCCAAGTTTCCAGCATTATCTGGGAACTAGTTACAAATGCATTTTCTTAATCCTGCCCGAAACTGAGGGCTGGAGCCCAGCAATCTTCATTTTAATAAGCTCTCCAAGTGGGTATGTTGAAAACCACTGAACTCAAGAGAATTCTTGTTAATAATCCAGATTCCTGGGGCTCCACTCCAGACCTATTGAATGGGAATCTCTGGTTTACATTTTAACAAGCTCACAGATGACTTTTATTCATATTTAGAAGTCACTACTTTAGAGTTGCTGCTTCTCTTTCATCCCACCACCTCACTCAACTTATAGGACTTTGCCAAATCCTATAAATTTTACACTTGCAAAAACTTCCAAACCTACTGCTAATCATGAGAAAAAACGATTTTTATAAACACGGATTCCCAACTCTGCTCTAGAATTACACACAAAAATATATAAATGTATTATATCTCATGCAGCATATGTTATAGTATACATGATACACTATCTCTCTATCTGTAAGAAAGGTAGGGAATTCACCTTTATAATCCCAAATTTAATGTAGTTACTCCCAAAACATTTGGGCTTCATCATGAGAATTGACCCTCTTGTTCTATTTTAATTATTTTAATGTGGACTTTATCAAGTCCTCATTATTAAAATAATCACAAATAATTTCCAAATTAAAGTAATACCATTTCCATAATTTTATTCTGCCACTCAAAAATTTTTACTCTATAACATACAGATTACTCATCTTGATATTCAAGACCCTGTGCCAATCTTCTTACTAGTTCATATCTCAGTTAATTCACCTAGTCTCCATCCAGGCAAGCTATACTATTTTCTGGTCTCTAGATTTGTATCTTGTACTTTATGCCCCTCTATTTTGCCCAAGAAGATCCCATATACCTGAAGCGCCACTCCTCTCAATATCAATACAAATTCAAATTCACATAAATATTATATCTTTCAATTAGGCTATCCTATGAATCCACGAAGTAATAACATTTATTGAACAAGTTGTAGAAGCCAGTCACTCTGCTATATCTTCACATGTATTAACTAATTTAATCCTTGCAACCACCTTATAAGATAGCTACAATTTTCTTTGCTGTTCAAAGGATAAAACTCAGGGTAAAATAGATTGAAGTAACTTTTCCAAGAATACTCAGTAGCAAGTAGTCAAGCTGGGATTTTGATTTCAGATCCTGAGTTCTGAAACACTAGATCTACTGAGTCACAGATAAAATCTTTCCACCCTGTTAAATTGCTATAAAACTGTGTTTGAAATGATCTGTGGTATATTATATGATTGACGTATTCACTCTTATTAATGGTATAAAAAAAGGATAAGTGAACAGATCACTCTCAATTATGGTTGTATCAGAACCAAGGCCAAGGCCAACTCTGCCTTTTGGGTTAACAGTGATCAAAACAAACAAACAAAGAAAAAACAAACAAACAAACCCACAGGAATTCCTTTCCTGTTGACCACCTAACCCTGGCTAGATAAAAGAGACACCAAGCCTTTGAACTGAACCATGGCTGGTTGGGCTGGAATGAACTATGCTCTGTGTCTTGCATTGGATTCAAACCACATATTGGTCTTGTCTGCAATAGTACCAGGTATCAGTATGCAGGGGTAAGAAATTTTATTACTCAGCTCCCTATTCCGTCCTATCCAAGGTTACTGTCATTGAGAGGACTATATTTGTGCATGTCATAATTGTTTCACTACACTCTATGTACCCTGAGATAGAAACTATAAAATAGCCATTTTTATATCCCCATTACAATTATCACCACCACCTAACAATCAGTACCAAGTCTTGAGTATAGTGGTGATTTTGTAAGATGCTGAAATAGACATGGATTTCTAGAATTCACTCCTCAATATGTTGTCAAGTCTCTTTACACCTTAATTTTAAATAGTTTGAGAACAAAAGAAAAAGTGTTTCCATTTTGAGGGATTCCATTTAGATTAAGGAAATTTTTTAAATGCCGTTTCTTTTTATTTCTTTTCCTTTAGTAGTACTCTTGTTTTGGAAAAAGTAGGTATTTGCTGCAGGCAAATCCTTTTCTTTTGTTAATCCTAGCTTGACAACTGGGGGGTAAAAAACTAGAAAAGGATTTTAGAGCCAATGCTAATTGCATATATCAAATAGAATTGCAAAGAGCTTAATTGATTTTGAATATCATTGCAAAGCTATACTTAGATTGTCAGAAACCCATGTCAGTAGCTGAGAGCTATAATTTCCACAACTCAGATAAAAGCTTTCCAAAAAGATCGGTTCACTTGATAAATGAAAATGCATGTTCAAACACAAACACACACCCTATTCAGGATGATATAATAACCTAAGAAAAGGGAATCTGACCGTCATAAAATGTCAGAACTCAAACCTCATAGAAATATTCTAGTTGAACTACTTCATTATCACAAATGAAGATGAAACTCAGTAAAATCAAATGATTTGTCAAAAGTCAATTATTTGACAAAGCAAGACTTAGGATTCCAAGTCTAGTATACAAATGGTTCTTTTAGTTCCCAGAGGTGATGTGAGAGATGCCAGTGGAAAAAAGAGCCACACCTCCTTCCACTGCTCTGATGTATGTTTTATGCATTGAGCTTTCAAGTAAAATTTCACTTGAGCAAAAGGTCCCATTGCTCAAAAAAGCTTGAAAACAACTACACTAAGACATGATGGAGCTCTGCCATCTGGAGATGTGGTATATTATATGATTGACGTATTCACTCTTATTAATGGTATAAAAAAAAGGATAAGTGAACAGATCACTCTCAATTATGGTTGTATCAGAACCAAGGCCAAGGCCAACTCTGCCTTTTGGGTTAACAGTGATCAAAACAAACAAACAAAGAAAAAACAAACAAACAAACCCACAGGAATTCCTTTCCTGTTGACCACCTAACCCTGGCTAGATAAAAGAGACACCAAGCCTTTGAACTGAACCATGGCTGGTTGGGCTGGAATGAACTATGCTCTGTGTCTTGCATTGGATTCAAACCACATATTGGTCTTGTCTGCAATAGTACCAGGTATCAGTATGCAGGGGTAAGAAATTTTATTACTCAGCTCCCTATTCCGTCCTATCCAAGGTTACTGTCATTGAGAGGACTATATTTGTGCATGTCATAATTGTTTCACTACACTCTATGTACCCTGAGATAGAAACTATAAAATAGCCATTTTTATATCCCCATTACAATTATCACCACCACCTAACAATCAGTACCAAGTCTTGAGTATAGTGGTGATTTTGTAAGATGCTGAAATAGACATGGATTTCTAGAATTCACTCCTCAATATGTTGTCAAGTCTCTTTACACCTTAATTTTAAATAGTTTGAGAACAAAAGAAAAAGTGTTTCCATTTTGAGGGATTCCATTTAGATTAAGGAAATTTTTTAAATGCCGTTTCTTTTTATTTCTTTTCCTTTAGTAGTACTCTTGTTTTGGAAAAAGTAGGTATTTGCTGCAGGCAAATCCTTTTCTTTTGTTAATCCTAGCTTGACAACTGGGGGGTAAAAAACTAGAAAAGGATTTTAGAGCCAATGCTAATTGCATATATCAAATAGAATTGCAAAGAGCTTAATTGATTTTGAATATCATTGCAAAGCTATACTTAGATTGTCAGAAACCCATGTCAGTAGCTGAAGGGGTACAGTTTTGTCAGATTGTAAAGTAAGAAAGACATTGTGTTTTTGTGAGCATAAATGTGGTTTTATTTACCTCTAACACACCTTTTTTTCCCCTTGTGGCTCTGAAATCAGAAACTATGTAGATATGAGTATACTAGTATGCTTTGAAAATAAAGATTATAAATTAATCAGGCAGCTTAAAATATTTTATTAGACTGCAGAATTATTCCAAGTTGCACTCTCTCACCCTTCTTATTCCCTTTTTTTCCTTTACTCTTAAAATCAAGCAATCTGATCTTTATTTTCACAAAACATTAAGATCACTAGGACAGATCCTGAAGAGGGAAGAGTGCCCTAAAGCAAAAGAGAGGAATTCTTAGTACTCTCATGGGAAGCTTTGGCATGGCATTTAGAGAAGCTTTGGTGTGGCAGTTGGTCACCTTTCCGTGGTGACAAATGGATGACCCCTGCTCTGCATCTCTTGATCTCTGATTGGCAATCCCTGGTAATGTCTGCAATTAAAATACTTAGATTGTCTAAAAATATATACTATAACACAATTTAATAACTGCAGCACAATAAAAGAGATTATGTTTACCTAAAAAAGTCACTGTAATCCTTCCTGTTAACATTCACTTCTGGGTAGTGCCTAATGAATTAGTACTATGTTTGTTGTCAAATTTTGAATATTTCTATTACTCTTCTAGGAAGTATAGATTGTCTGTTTTGTTTTTTGTTGTTTGTCTGAAACATCTCCATCTAGTAGAGATTGTGATTTAAAAGTAATGGCAGTAGGGCAGGAAATGGAAGGGAATTGACCATGCATTGGTAATTGTCGAAATACATTTTCCTCTATTCTTTATGTTTGAACTTTTCTATAAATAAATAAGAGTGGAGAGAAACACTTGCTACTTTTTAGTTGAAACTAGAAATGGAAATAGGTAAAGGCACCAAGATCTAAGCTCACAGTCTGCCTTCTGCTGTAGATATAAGAAATATTTTTTGAGCACAAGAAATAAACATGTGCTCAACAGGCTGAACAGAAGAATGTCACTCAGGCAAACTGACTAGAGCAGCATTTGGCCTGGCTCACTTTAATATGAGTCTTAATGTTAGTGCAACAGCAACTTTATTCTGTACGTGGTTAATTTAGGTACAATTTCTTCTGATCCCAAAAGTATGGTCAATGTTAGTTTTCATAGACTAAGATGTGTTGAAGATTTTAAAAAATAGTTATACCAGAAACACCAGGTTTTTCATATTTGTCTTCCTAAATGAATTATGACATTCAGCAATTTTACTCATATCCCTGTGTAAATCATATTCTGCCATCTCTCTCAAATGCCCATTTTTATTTCCCTTTACATAAAACTAAAGGAGTTGTCAAATGCCTTTCAGAAAAAAATAAATAAAAAGAATTGTCATGGTATACGTAACTGTCAGGAGTCTAAGGCTTTATACATACCCTCATTTACCTAAATCACTTCTTTTCCTGCCTATCTTTTGTGTCTTTCTGTTTCTCCTTTGAAATTATTCTTCCTCATTATACAGTCTTTTAGGGTGCTCGCGATCTATTGAACTCATAACTTGCCATGTCCCTTCTTAAATTAAGTTGATATAAGTGGAGCCATTTTAATATAGAGCTAGGGAAGCCACTCCAGAGGAAATGACTTTTGCATAATTTCCTCAAACTTCTGGAATGTTTGAACTGGGCAAAATAACCTTGGGACTGGGCAAAACCAATATTGTATTCCAAACACTGTCAAGCTTACAGGTAAGTAGACATCCTGACTACTAGGACTGAAAACTAAGGACAATCTTTAGATCTAGCACAATCATGTATAGCTAAAAATTAGCTTACTAGCACCAAGAGAAATTCCTTTCTTCTATTCAAGTAATAATTCTCTTCTCTTTCTCATAAAAACCCTTTGCCTTCATCCCATAATCAGAACATTATTTGGGTTTTTGCTCGAATCATTTCTTCCCTAATAGCTATTCTTTAATCTCAAAGAAATGCTTGTTGCCTCTCACTTTGGCTTTTGATTTTTAGGTTAACAACATTACTATTCTCTTAGCCAATTTACCGATAAATGTTCGAGTGTCTGGATCTCCAAAGTGATGAACTACAAATAGTATAAGTTACAGGAATTCAAATAACTCTGGCAAACTCTACCCTTAATCACACTTGCCAAAATGGATCAATCAAACAAAAAACTCCCTTTCTTAAGCCTCTAAAAATACTTTCATAGAAAATAGAGTTAGAGATATCTTACCACCTCTTTTTAACTGTGTGGCCTTTTCGATATCTAAATTCTCTGTGTCTCATCATGTTTTTATTTATTGGTTTTTAGAAAAATTATTTGCTGTAGGTAAATTCATCTTCCTAATCCAATGTTTGATGCATGGGAGAATAGGGACAGATCATCAAAACCAGTAAAGGCTTTCGGAATCAATGTTAACTTTGTATCTCAAATGCAATTTTGAAAGTACTAGTAACAACAACAACAACAAAAATGTAACTATTTTAAATACTAACAGCTAATTTTAAATTTCCCTTGGGGCAATAATGAAGATGGGAATCAAGAAAATCCTAAAACTACTTACCATACTTCGTGGCTTCCAAGATGGCAATAGGGAGAGAGGATTGGCAAGATCCAATCCAATCCAACAGAAAGGCAAGGAAAAAGGCACAGAAAAAGAATAGGGTAACATTTGTGGTAGAGCAGTAAAGAACAATACACATGCATTGTTGCTGGTTTTCCAACCCTGTTCAATTATCTCTGAAGTAGAAATAGTTGGCAGTGCTCCAAGCACACTCTCTTTAAAGAGCCAGGAATACTTCTGCCTTAGGACCTTGACTGTTCTAACTGCCCCCAAATGACTCCCACCTGATTAATAGGACTAATCCCTCAACTCTTTCAAGCCTTTGCTCAATGTCACCTTCTCAGTGTGGCCTACTCTGAATATTCTATTTAAAATTTGACACCCTCCCAAGTTCTTTCCCCATTTCTGATTCCCCCCATGTGAATTATTTATGTTAGCCTGAACATACCCTCACTTTACATTCCCTGAGATAACCCTGCCTGTCGCTTCTCCTTTAAATTTTGTAGAAAAGGGGCGGAGCTCTAGCCGAGGTTCACAGAAAGGAGGGGCAAATCCATAGGCTCCATCCCCTTGCGTAGCAGGCGGAGGCCAGACGAACACGCGAGGTGTTCTCGCACTCTTCTCCGGAAGCGCGATTGCGGACGGAATTACCACGTGATTGTGACGTCAAGACTCCCGCGCCGGGCGGCCTGACGCCCTCGGCTGTCGTGGCGTGGCCGGTTTTCACCACGGTGTTGTGGCTTTTGCGGTCTTTTTCTCCAGACTACTTGGGCCTGGTCTCGGACTTAAGGATGTACCACAACAGTAGCCAGAAGCGGCACTGGACTTTCGCCAGTGAGGAGCAGCTGGCACGACTGCGGGCTGACGCCAACCGCAAATTCAAGTGCAAAGCGGTGGCGAACGGGAAGGTGAGGACTCCGGCTGCCGCCCCCTTGCCCTGGCCTCTAAATTCTTGAACAGCTGCGGGACATCCCCCACCTTCCCCACCCCACTGGCTCCAGGAGGCTCCCTGCACCCCTCCTCCTCTCCTGGCTCCGCAGGTGCGCGTTCATCTGTTTAATAAACAGGCAAGCACCTTGCCAGATGCTGTGAGTACAGAGACCGACGCCATTCCATAGTTTAGTGGTAGATAAGTAACCAGTAACATGGCGAAAAAGACTTTGAGGGATGTCTACGTATGGTGAAACTAGAGGCATTCACTCGTCAAACGGGAATGTCGGGGAATGCTTTTCCCAGTAGTTGATGCTAAGATGGGGAACGAACATTCGAGGAGGACAGAGCCACAGGTGCAAAGTGGGAGGTCAAGTTGTATGGCGGGTTGGTGGAATGTTCTAGGTCCCGTGTAGCGGGAGCTGAACACCTGTGCAGGAGAAGGTAGGAAACTTGCAAGTTGGAAGTAAGGAGTTTGAATTTTATGATCAGTGGTTGGGGAACCTTTGAAAGATTTTAAAAGGGGAAATTAACTTTATCAGATGCTATTCTAGGTAGACCTCTGGCATCCTGGCTTGTAGGGGGCAGGATGGAGGGAGGGAGGCCCGGGACCGTTTGCACAAATTAATTGACGGAAGATGGTTTGGGTTATGGCCTGACAGTCAGGTTCTTCCTGTTGTAGCGCCCAACTACCTTTTCTGACAGTGCCCAACACCCATTTAACACTGGCTTCCCTTCAAGTATTCCATGTCTCAGAACTGTTGGAACTGAGATAATATACTTTTTACCTTTAAGTCCTTCTATTGCGTATCACTTTGTGCTGCTCAAAGTAGTAGCATTGTGCTGTGTGCCAGGCAATATTCTAAGTATTTAGAAAGTGTTAGCTCTTTTAATACTCATAACTACCCCCTGAGGTATAGATTACTCTTATGCATGCTTTACAGCTAAGGAAACTGAAGAACAAAGAGGTTGAATAACTTCTCAAGGCTGTATTGCTAGTAAATGGCAGAATCGGGATTTGGACCCAAGGAATCAAGTTCCAGCATTCCTCCTCTAAAGCACAAGACCATGTTGTCTTTATAAAGTTAGCACTTGTGTTAGTTTCCCGGGGCTGCCATAAAAAAAATTACCACAAACTGGGTGGCTTCAAACAACAGAAATTTATTGTTTAACAGTTCTGGAGGCTAGAAGTCTGAGATAAAGACTGGTCAGTATTTGCTCTCTGAAGCTTCTAGTAACCTCAGGGCACCATTAACTCCAGTTTCTAACTCCATCCTTATGTTATGCTTCCCTATGTCTCTGTAGCTTCGCATGTTCTAATAAGTATACCAGTCACATTGGATTAGGAGCCAACTCTGCTCCAATGTGACCTTACCTTAACTAGTTACATCTGCAGAGACCATATTTCCAAATAAGGTTTTATTGTGAGGTACAGACTACTTTGTTTTATTGAGCTTCATTTTATTGTGCTTCATAGATATGTTTTTTCTTTTTGCAAACAGAAGGCAAGATCTTCCACCAGCAAAAAGATTACTATTTGCTTATTGCAGTTTAGGCAACCAAACCCATACTATCTCAGAGGTATGCCTATACTAGGGGGTTAGGACTTCAATATATTTTTTATTTGGGTAGTGTAATTAAACCAGTAACAGCACCTAATAATGGATATTTGTTGTAAAATTGTATTAATCATCTAGTGGATTCTGTAGAGAGTTTACAAAGATGAATAAAAGGTAATGTTTTCAGGCTCAGAATTATCCTTGAGTAACTTGTTGATTTTTACCTCAACCTGTGTGACTTAATTACTGACTGAGAAAGGAATCTTAAAAACTTCCAGCCATTAACAGTGTGTATCTTCTTTTTGATTTCTAAATAATGACATCAAACCTGGGAGCGTATGCACACATTCCATCTTGATTGCTTATACCTTATTAAAGCAAATGTCCAGCTGACATACTGAGAAATTGTGAAATTATGGTATAGTTTTAGATTATTAAATGTTTTCCTAAAGCTATTTTGTGTCATAATTAACAATTCTATAAAGAGAAAATTAGGTATGAATTTCCATTTGGCTGGAGATATAAACTAATCTGGATAGAAAAATATTTTTAAATTATTTAATTCACTGAACTTACGTTGTAACTTGTGATCTAAAGGTTCTTCCAAATGATCCAGTCTTTCTTGAGCCTCATGAAGAAATGACACTCTGCAAATACTATGAGAAGAGATTATTGGAATTTTGTTCAGTGTTTAAACCAGCAATGCCAAGGTCTGTTGTGGTAAGTTATGGTAGTGATGAAGTATAATCTCCTTCAGGTTCTGAAATCTGACCTTCTAAATTTGTAACTCAGTCCTCTATCCACTTAATTAAAAAATGCACCTTGGTTATATAAATATATAATTTATGTATTTAAGTTTTTGTCATATATTTTTCAATAATTGCCTTAAATTATGGATTCCTATACCATATCTTACAAAATGTTTCAAGTCTCGTTTCATAGTCAAAAGAATTTTGAGATCTGCTAGACATGTCATGACATCTTCATTATATAGAAAAAAAAATTACTTTTCCAAAGTCTTCAATTAATGAGCACTAGAACTGGGACCAGAACATAGACTAGTGCTTTTTTAAAAAACTCTATCACACACATGTTTGAAATAATACATTCATTAATCCTTTGTAATTATATACCCCAGCTGAAACTCATGCCATAAGGAATTTTTAAACCTGATTAGTAGAAGCTGGAGGTTTTCTTTGGGTAAAAAACTGTCTTGTAGTTGTTTCATATACATGGTTCTGAGGACCCCACTTGTCTCTGTGTGTGTTTACTATAGTGGGGCAATGGTGAGAGAAACAGGTAGTTAGAATTTCATGGCTATATGGATTTACTGTCTCTATAATTATTTCTATTGTATTTTTTTTATAGAAGATAGATTAACAAGCTGAAAGATAAAGAACAAAAGGAGTATAAAATATTTTTTCCTTATTTCACAGGTTTGTCATGAAGATCAAATATGAAAGTCTCTATTCATTGAAAGTATCTTAAATTTTAAAATTATAGAGAGTGAATAACTTAAGACACAATAGGGAATAAACCCCTAGGAAATAATCTCCATTTTTATAGTTGAAAAAATTGAAGATTATTGAAAATATCAAGTCCAAAAATATTCATAGTGTCTTAGTTTACCAGACCTTCATCTGAGAGAGCAATGATTCTGGAATAGTTTTAGATCACTCAGTTAGCTTCTATCTCCAGATTTAGTTCTGTTTTTTTTTTTTTTCCTCATGGAAGAGTACAAAAAGTAGTAGATTTAAGTGATTTTTTTTTTTTCAGATAAAGAAACTGAATCCTTGAGTAAACTTCTTTATGGAATTTGTCTTTATACAACATGCTTATTTATAATGGAAGAAGAATTTCGTTTTTAACATAAAATGACAAAATATTTCAAGGAAATATTCTTTTTTTCTAAAATAAATAAACGTTTATTTAATTGGTTCTAGCCAAATGTCATAGTAGCTAAAAGTACAGGCAGGTATTAGTTGAATCTAGCCTTGTCCCTTATTAGCTGTGTGACAAGTCAGTTAATCTCATTGATAATCAGTTTCTTTCTCTGTAAAGTAGAGATAGCAGTGCTTCATCAAGCTGTAAGGATTAAAATAAGATGATAGTTTTGTGCTTGGCACAGAACCTGGCACATGGGATGCAGTTAGTAAACAGTAGGTGATGCTGCTTCTGTTTGATTTGGCAGTAGTGATCACGGTTAATATCAGATCTGGAGTAGATTTAGAGAGAGGGTGTACTGCACCAACCGTGTTACGCTGTCGATATTCTTTACAAGATTGACTGGTTAAGCTGTGAACATTGTATTTTTTCTCCTTGAAATTTTTCTAATTTGGGCCACTTTTGTTACTCTGAATTCTTGAAACAACTTTTAAAAAATAAACCAGGAACCAGTAACCATAGGAAGGAGAACTCAGGATGGGTTGAGGAAGACAAGAAAAGGGTCTTTTGGCTCTGGCATCTCTATAGTAATTTATCACAATTTATTTGATTAAAGAAAAATTAACAAGTTTGGTATTTTATATGGATAACTTTTCAGAAAAACTTTTGATAAATAAGTTTTTTTTTTAACAAATTTAACGTGAATAGATTCTGATAGTATATGTATTTTTAACTTTAGGGTACAGCTTGTATGTATTTCAAGCGTTTTTATCTTAATAACTCAGTAATGGAATATCACCCCCGGATAATAATGTAAGTACAAGTCTTCTATTTATTGATTTTCATCTATGAAGACTTTTATCCTAGTGTGTGTGTGAGAATGACTTCCTAGTAAAGGATAATTTAGACTTGCATTCTATTCTGAACTTAAGATCCCTCATTATACTCCTTAAACATCTATAATAATACTTCCCTTCCTGTAATACTGATGGCATCTCAACTTTAACTTGCCCAAATTCAAATTCTGTTTTTCTCAAGCTAGCTTCCTTAACATCCCTTTTTGTTAGTGGCACCTTTCGTCTTCCAGTTAGTCCAAGTGAGAATCATTAGCAGTAACTCCTCCTCTCACTATATCCAATCAGTTTACAAGTCCTATAGCTCCATATTTATTACAGTTGAACAAAGGTCTTTTGTGATCCTGCTCTCTGCTGAGCACTATGCTTACCATTAAAGCTAAAATTGAAATTAGTATGAGACTCATCAAAGAGCTTGCTGTCAATCACATTGTCCTTGTTTACTTTTTCTCCTTTTAAGTCCAATTTCTACCAGTCTAAGTCAGTCCCTTGCTACTTCAATCTTGATTTTTGTGGTAATCTTATTACTACTTTCTAACTCTGAAATTTATGTAGTATCTTTGAGAGTTTCATAGGTTTCATCCTGAGGTAATAATCCCCTGTTCAAATGCGCTTGGAGACTTCTACCGACGGGCTTTCCACACCGTTCCTTTAATCTACTTTTCATCCCATACTCAAATGGTTCATATATGTGTACTATCGTATTTTTTTCTCTTCCATCTATATTTCATGACACAAAGTACTCATATTCTTCAATTATTCTTCCAGATATTTAAGTGGAACTATAGAAACTGCCATTAAGTTAGTAATGGTTGAATGCTGTGGCAATGTTGTATGGTTCAACCTAATTTTATAGTCTAATGGATTAAAAATTTAGGAAACTATTTGTCCCTCTTTTTAAGAAAAAAAAATGCCTTGCGGTGTCTAGCATAATCACGTGTGAATATTAGGCAATTTTAGAATGTACTTTTAGAAATAAAATGTTTAGATATTTTTCGGAGTATATACATTATCCCTTTGTGTGTGTGAGAAAATGACTTCCTAGTAAAGTGTAATTTAGACTTGCATTTTACTCTGAACTTAAGGTGCTTCATTATATTCCTTATGTTTTCCTCTAGGCTCACCTGTGCATTTTTGGCCTGCAAAGTAGATGAATTCAATGTATCTAGTCCACAGTTTGTTGGAAATCTACGGGAGAGTCCCCTTGGACAGGAGAAGGCACTGGAACAGATTTTGGAGTATGAACTGCTGCTTATACAGCAACTTAATTTCCACCTTATTGTCCACAATCCTTATAGACCGTTCGAGGGCTTTCTCATTGATTTAAAGGTAATCTTGTTGATATAAAGGAAACTAATAGAGTATACTCCTTTGCTAACGTTCTGTAACCAAAAGAATCCAAAATTATAACTCGTAATTATCTTAATTGTTACAGCTGGACCTCAAGGGCAGTATAGTTCTCAAACTTAGGTGTGCATCACCTGGTGGTCTTGTTATCTCATTGCTGGGCTACAGTTCCAGAGCTTCTGATTTAATAGATCAGCAAATACTGGTCCAGGGACCATAATAAGGACAATTATGAGTTTAGAGTAATGCTTTTAAAGACATAAGATAATTCTTTTTAACTGAAGTGTACTGTCATAGATCTGATTTAAAGAACCATAAAAAATTCTTCATTTTAAACTAAAAGATTGCTAAGTGACTTTTTAATGCATCGTGAACTGGAATCTATATGTAGGCATAAAAAATATAAATAAATAAACATTGATAAAAGCATCTTATTTTGTTTTGGCTCTAAAAGAGGATTTGGATGGTCTGAGTAAAGTCAAACAGAAGTTGGAAACTGGTTCACTAATCTCAATTGAGAGGTGAAATTTGGGGACCTTCTATATGCCAAACACTGATAAAGCCAGGAACAAGACAAGAACAGCTTCAGCTTTTATACACCTTACAGTCTAGTGGGAAGGACAAGCATATATACAGTGTGCTCAGTAATACAGAGGGGAAGTACAGGATACTTTAGGAGGAGATAGCAGATTGAGAAAAAGGGAAAACAGTTCTGAGAAAGTGTCATTTAAAATGAAATTCATAGCAAGAGTAGGAATTAAGTGGTGAAAGAGCATTCCAGTCAGGCCTCTCTGGTCAGAGGCCCAGATTCAAGAACCATGGTGCACTAAAGAACCTAAACAGCCTAGAGATTGCAGGGGAAGACTGCCATAGAATGCTGCCTGAGTGGAAGGCAGAGTCTAGACTGTGGAGGTGATGTTAAGGATTTTGAATAGAGCAATGGGAAGCCAGTGAAAGATTTAAATCTAGAGAGTGGCAAATCAGTTTTGCATTTTTAAAATAAATTAGGTTTACATCTTAAAAAAATCATGTTGGCAAGCTCATGCATCAGTCTCCATCAGGTATTTATTGCACATCTATATGTGTCATGATAATATAGAGAACAGGTTAGGATGGTTGAAGGGGTACCAGTTAATAAGCTGTTAGTTTGACTCCTGTAATAGCAGGGGGTACAGAGAGAGCTTGGGCTTCAGAGATAGTAGGCAGAATCAGTAGAGCTTGAGGTTTAATTGCTTGTGGAGAGTGAGAACAGAGGAGGAACTCCCAGGTTCTGGCCTGGGCACATGGTGGTATACTTTCTGATACAGGAAATACCGGCACAGGAGAGATTTGCTGATGGTGGAGGGTTTGGGGGTTGATCAATGTGGTTTGGAACATCATGAATTTCCATTGTCTGCAACGCATTGAATGGGTAGTCATTTGTGTCTGGAAGTCAGAGAGGATGGCTAGGCTGGAGGTACAGATTTGGGCATCATTGCCCCAGGAAAATTTAAAGTGGGTTGGCCATGAGGACCACTTAAAGGGTAGGTAGAGAGATATAACAAACTGGTAAGAAGATGGAAGAATATCCAGAGAGGTAGGACTTTCTAGAGAAATGAAGGGAAGTGGGTTACTTTTAGAAGATGAGTATGCGCAACTCCCAAGTCCTGCTCAGAATTCGGACAGAATTAAAGTAAATGGATAACATTTGCTGGATTTTGTGCCAGAAAGGTCATTTGTGATCTTGGTGAAATTAGTCTCTATGGAGTATGGAGGAAGAAAGCAGATTGGAGCCAGTTGGGGAATAAATAGGTGAGCAAACAAGTATACATAACTTGGATTATTAGATGGCTTGTCTTTGCAGTGGAAAAAGAAGATAGGATTTAGAAGATGGGGGAACTGCTGGAAATGAAGGAAAGGATGGTTTTTGTTTTGTGGAAGAAACTGATGTGGAAGGCTAGCAGTAAAAGAAAACTTAAAGGGAAAAGTGGAAAATAAGTAGCTCAGGTTTCTTTTTGGAGTAAGGTAGCGGGGCTGTCATGGGTTTCTCAGCAAGATAGAAGGGTTGGCCTTAGAATAATACCTCTTTTAAAAGAGGAGAGGGTGGATGAGGATAGTGTTTTGCCTGGGGATTTGGCAGTGGCAGGAAATGAGAGTATCTTTGTTAAAAGCAGAGATCATTTATGAGAGTTACGGAGTTTCTGAGAATTATTAATGACTTCAAGATGGAAAATGTTTAACATGGTCACTGAAAAATAGAACAAATTTTCTATGGAACATTATCATAGCTAGGCAGTATTGAAAGCCCTGCTGAGATCAACGAACCTATTTATTTCTTTAACAGCACCCAGAGATTTAGATATGGTTCCAATGTAGGTTTATTGAATTCACCTACTGTTGAATTTTGCCAGAAATGTGTTGGCAGCATATTGGGACAGGATATTCAGGAGAGAAAGGACCAGAGGACACTAGTGAGTGGAAGCAAGTAGAATGATAACAGACCAAAGATTACTGAAGAGGAAGTCAAAAAACAGCTGCGAAGTAATTGAGCAAATGTATCTGGAAGAGCAATGCGGTGGTCAGAGTGGAATGTCTGAATTTGTCGTATCAGAGGTCAGAGATTTTAGGATAATGACAAGACCTTGGCAGGACTACACAATTGTATGTGATATTTTGTTTCAGAGTATAGAAAAGATTTCTTACTGCTTTGGGACCTGAATGTTAATATGTAAATCCAAGGATTTAGGGCTCATCTTAAAAGATAAGAATTGTCAGGAAATATGGGAACTTCCATATTTCTTGGCATATTCAAAAATAATTCTGTTATCAGACCAAGGTTAATTTCCATTTACCTTCTCCAAAGTAAACTTTAAGTAGAAGGAATTTTAAATCAAAATGAGGGGGCAGTGTTTTAGTTCTAAATGTGGCCTCACATTGAATCACCTGGATTGCTTAGAAAGTTTTTACCTGGGAGTATGTAATTCTTAGGTCAACTTCAGACCCAGTGGAATCTCTAAGAGCCTCAATTGGAAAAGGACAAAAGGGGATTAACATAAATCAGAATAGCCAAGAACTATGCTGGAAACTTTAGCTATGTTACCTTAAAGCATATTCCTTATTTAAAGATTGTATTTTCAATACATGCTAATGGTGAATACGAAATATTTTTACATGAAAAGATTGTTGCCGGAGTATAGAAAAGGAGTTACTTTTATAAAAGTATCCTTCACTGAAGCACTTCCTGGTTAACATAAATATTTTGAACTGTCGTTGCTCCATTAAACCCTTGCAAGTAATAACATTTGCAAACTTTCTTTCTAGACCCGCTATCCTATGTTGGAGAATCCAGAGATTTTGAGGAAAACAGCTGATGATTTTCTTAATAGAATTGCGTTGACGGATGCATACCTTTTATATACACCTTCTCAAATTGCCCTGACTGCCATTTTATCGAGTGCATCCAGAGCAGGAATTACTATGGAAAGGTATTAATTTGTGTTTTAACTTAATTCAGACTCAGTTACTCAATTTCTTCCTGAAGTCTGAGTTTTTAAGGTTCATTTTGCAAATATAGTCCTTTATATCTCCTATGGCTGGAGGCGTTAGTGAGTGCAACTGAGGGAAGAAACAAATCACCTTTTAAGGAAATGTTTAAAAATTGAGTAAGATATCCTTGAGCTAAGATGATCCATTTACAACTAAGGTGGAAGTAAATCAGGTGATCCCGAAAGACTGATACAGCTAATAGTATATGACAAATTTAGAAGTTTTATGAACTGGTAAGGAACATGAGTATACAGAATTTGTCTGCCTTGTTTTGTCGTCATCCTCTTGCTGTAGAGAATGTGTGTCATATAGAAGTCAGTAAAGATTTGTTGAATGAATGAATAATGCTTTAGGGAATGGCCAAATGAATTGCAGTTGAGCTATAAATAGAGCTAATACATAAAAAAATGTACACTGAGAAGCAGGCTCTTTGATAAACACTTTACATGAATTAAGTTGATTCTTAAAGCATTAGCTTGTATACAGATTAACTAAATATTATACCCATATTATATTTATTTATAACTTAAGCACAGGCTAGCAGCAAATTAGACTTTAAAAATTTTTACATTTATTTTTTTTTTTAGCTTTTGAAGTTCTTCATTTCATTCCTAGAAATTGCTAGGGAAGAAAGATAAAACTTTCTAAACTTAAACTGTTCTGTGTTTGTAATCCTCCATCCATAATTTCAAAGTCCATTGGTATGGTGGCAGCAAACAAGCAGATGCATTTTAGTCTTTAATCAACTTAATGGGAATATTTTTCCTTCGGAAAATTAATGTTACAGATGATAGGATACTGTCCCAAACATCACTGGAGTGTGTATTTGGCATTTATGGTAATACACTAGGACATGAACAATTCTGTATTTCAAAACAAATCCAAGACAAGGGATTGTGGGCTTTTGTATCTTGTTTAATTTATTGTATGCCTCTTGTCTACAAATGCAGCTCACCAGCTGTATATAAATTTATATATTTAATCCGAAAATGGTTTATAGTCCATTTAATTTCTAAGCAAGCCTTTATTGAGTGCCTTTTATGTACCATGCACTGTACTACACTTTAGGAATATAATAATGAACAAGCTATGAATCCTAGCCCTAGTTTAGAACGATAGTCATGCAGAAAATTGATATCAGTTGAGTTTAAGTTTGGAGCCTCTAGTCTCTAAGGGAAGAAAGCCTCTTTTCCACAATTCAAATAACCAGATGATTGATAATCTGTTTAAGCATCATATCTTATGCAGTGTATATGCAGATTCTTCTATAGGTGAGATTTTTCTTAGAGGATTTTTTGTAAATTGAGAAGAATGAAGCATCCAGAGGTACAAGTTAGTTTATTTCTTCTTTAAAATTTACTTAGTTATAATTTCTGCTAAATTATAATTTATTTATGATAAGCGAAATTGAAATTGTACCTTGAGCTCATTTCAAATTAAATAAGCTTTTGTAGCATTCCCAGGAACTATAATCATTTGAGTACTTTTTCCTTTGATGAAATACTTTCGAATCATTAACTTCACATTTACTTTGGAATTTTTTTGAGTACAAACACATTGCTTTTATTAAAATTTTTTAAATTACAGACATACAGTATTAGTTTCAACATAGTGGTTGGACATTTATATAACTTACAAAGTGATCCCCCCGGTAATTCTAATACTCACCTGACATCATACATAGTTATTACAATAATATTGACTACCTTCTTTATGGTGTACTTTACATATCTGTGACTATTTTATAACTACCAGTTTGTACTTCTTAATCCCTTCAACTTTTTTTACCCAGCCCTCCCAAGCCCCTCCCATCTGGCACCATCAATTTATTCTCTGAATCTATGAGTTAGTTTATTGTTTTTTAGATTCTACATAAATATGAAATTATATGGAATTTGTGTTTCTCTGACTTATTTCAGTTAGCATAATACCCCCTAGATTCATGCATGTTTTCACAAATGCTAAGATTTCATTCTTTTTTATGGCCAAGTAATATTCCATTGCATACATGTACCATAATTTCTTTATCCAATTGTCTATTGATGGACCCTTACGTTGCTTCCATATATTGGCTATTGTAAATAATGCTGCAGTGAACAAAGGGCTACATGTATTTTTTGAATGAATGGTTTGGGTTTCTTCAGATTAATACCCAGAAGTGGGATTGCCAGGTCATATTGTAGTTCTATTTTTAATTTTTTGAGGAACTTCCGTTACTGGTTTCCATTGTGGCTGTACTACCGCTTTAGTCTCACCAATGGTGCATGAGGATTCCCTTTTCTTCACATCCTCACCAACTCTTGTTCGTTGATTTATTGATAGCTATTATGACAAGTGTGAGGTGATAGCTCATTGTGGTTTTAATTTGCATTTCCCTGATGATTAGTGATGTTGAACAGCTTTTCATATATCTGTTGGCCATCAGTATGTCAGGTTCTTTGCCCATTTTTTAATCAGATCTTTTTCGGTGTTAAGTTGTGTGAGTTCCTTATATGTTTTGGATATTAACCCCTTGCTGGATATATCATTGGCAAATATCTTCTCCCATTAAGTAGGTTGTCTTCGTTTTGTTGATAGTTTCCTTTGCTGTGCAAAAACTTTTTAGTTCGATGTAGTCCCATTTGTTTATTTTGTTTCCATTGCCTGATAAGACTTATTAAGAGTGATAGTTTACTCCCTATGTTTTTTTTTCTAGGAGTTTTATGATTTCGGGTCTTACCTTTTAACTCTTTAATTCATTTTGAGTTTATTCTTATATACGGTATAAGAAAGTGGTTGTTTCATTTTTTTGTGCATGTATCTGTCTAATTTTCCCAGCACCATTTATTGAAGAGACTATCTACCCCATTGTATATTCTTGCCTCCTTTGACATAGATCAATTGACCATATAGGTGTGGGCTTATTTTTGAATTGTCTATTCTGTTCCATTGATCTGTGTGTCTTGTTATGCCAGTACCATGCTTTTTTGATTACTATAGCTGTGTAATATAGTTTAACATCAAGTAACATGAACCTCTAACTTTGTAGTTCTTTGTCAAAATTGCTTTGGCTATTTGAGATCTTTTCTGGCTCCATATAAATTTAGGATTATTTCTCTAGTTCTGTGACAAGTGCCATTGATATTTTCATAGAGATTGCATTGAATCTGTAGATTGCTTTGGGTAGTATGGACATTTTAACGATATTAATTCTTCCTATGAGTAAGGTCTATGCTTCCATTTATTTGCCTCTTCACTGTCTTATAATTTTCCAAGTACAGGTGTTTTGCCTGCTTAAATTTATTCTTAGATTTTTTTTTCAACGCAGTTGTAAATGGGGTTGTTTTCTTCTCTTTGATAGTTCATTATTGGTGTTTAAAAATGCAACTGATTTCTGAATGTTAATTTTGTATCCTACTTACTGAATTCATATATCAGTTCTAACAGTTTTGGGGTGGGCTGTTTATGGTTCTCTATGTGTAGTGCCATGTCATCTGCAAATGACAGTTTTACTTCTTTCCAATTTGGATGCGTTTTATTTTTTGTGCGATCGCTGTGGCTAAGATTTCCAATACTTTGTTAAATAAAAGTGGTGAAAGTGGACATCCCTGTCTTATTTCTGATCTTAAGGAAAACGCTTTTAGCTTTTCACTGTTGCGTATGATATCAGCTGTGGGTTTGTCAAATATGGACTTTATTATATGGAGGTGTGTTTGCTCTGTTCCCACTTTGCTGAGAGTTTGTATCATAAATCAGTGCTGGATTTTGTCACTTTTTCTGTACCTCTTGATTATATGTTTTTATCAATTTGTTAATGTAGTGTATTACATTAATTGCAAATATTGAACCAACCTTGCATCCCAGGAATAAATCCCACTCGATCATGGTGTATGATCGTTTTAATATATATCTGAATCGGTTTGCTAATATTTTGTTGAGGATTTTTGCATCTGTGTTCATCAGGGATATTGACCTATAATTTTCTTTTTTTGTATTATCTTTGGGAATCAGGATTTTTGCATCTGTGCCTTGTAAAATGAGCTTGGGAGTCTTCCCTCCTCCTGAAATTTTTGGAATAGTTTGAGAATAGGTATTCTTCGAATGTTTGATAAGATTCACCTGTGAAACCATCAGGTCCAGGACTTTAATTTGTTGGGAGTTTTTTGATTACTAATCAATTTCGTTAGTACTTATCGATCAGTTTAGATTTGTTTCTTCTTGACTCAGTCTTGGGATATTGTATGTTTATAGGAGCTTATCCATTTCTTCCTGATTGTCCAATTTGTTGGCATACAATTGTTCATAGTATTTTCTTACAATCCCTTGTATTTCTGTGGAGTTATTTGTCACTTCTCTTTCATTTCCGTTTGTTTATTTGGGTCCTCTCTTTTTCTGGATGAATTTGGTTAAAGGTTTATCAATTTTTTATCTTTTCAAAGAACCAGGTCTTGGTTTCATTGATCTTTTGTATTTTTTTTATTTTTATTTTTTAGATCATTTATTTCTGCTCTCATCTTTATTATCCTTCCTTCTACTCACTTTTGGCTTTGTTTGCTGTTCTTTTTCTAGTTCCTTCAGGTGTAAGGTTAGATTGTTTAGTTGAGAATTTTCTTGTTTCTTGAGGTAGGCCTGTGTTGCTATGAATTTTCCTCTTAGGACTGCTTTCGCTGTGTCCCATATATTCTGAGTCATTGTGTCTTCATTTTCTTTTATCTCAAGGTATCTTGAGTTCTTCCTTGATCTCATTATTAACCCATTCATTGTTTAGTAACGTATTATTTAGCCTCCATGTGTTTGAGTATTTTGGGGTTGTTTTTTTTTTTTCATTGTAACTGATTACTAGTTTTATAACATGATTGGAGAAGATGGCTGATATGATTTCAGTATTCTTAAATTTTTTGAGACTTGCTTTATGGCTTAACATGTGGTCTATTCTGGAAAATGTTAGAACTGCACTTGAATGAATATTCTGCTTTTGGGTAAAATGTTCTAAAAATATCAATTTAAATGTATCTGGTCTGATGTTTCATATGAGGCCACTGTTTCCATGTTTATTTTACTGCCTGGATGACCTATCCTTTGATGTCAACGCATTGCTAAAGTCCCTTGCTATTACTTTATTACTGTCTCTCTTTCCTGTTATGTTTGTCAATATTTGTTTTATATATTTATGTGCTCCTATGTTGGGTGCATAAATCTTTACAAGAGTTATATACTCTTGTCACTTTAATCCCTTTCTCATTATGAAATGTCCTTCTTTGTTTCGTCATAGCCCTTATTTTAAAGTCGATTTTATCTAAGAATTGCTACGCCAGCCTTTTTGTTTGTTTCCATTTGCATGAAATATCTTTTTCCATCCCTTTCAGTTTGTGTGTGTCTTTTGAAGTGGGTCTCTTATAGACAACATATCTATGAGTCTTGTTTTCTTATCCACTCAGCTACCCTATGTCTTCTGATTGCAGCATTTAGTCCATTTACATTTATAATTATTGATAGGTATGTAGTTATTGCCATTTTATTGTTTCTGATTGTTTTGTAGTTCTTTCCTGTTCCTTTTTTATTCTTTTGCTCTGTTCTCTTGTATGTTGATGACTTTCTGTAGTGTCGTGTTTGGATTCTTTTCTCTTTATTTCTTGTATATTTTTTGTAGGTTTTTGGTTTGTGGTTACTATGTGCTTCATATATACCAAGCTATCTTTATAGCAGTCTATTTTAAGTTGATGGATGGTTAAGTTTGAACACATTCTAAGTCATTACCATTTTTACTCACCCCCTCCATGTTTATTTTTGTCATTTTTTTTTTACTTCATTTGTGTGCTTGTGAGCTTCTCTTAATTTATTATCATAATTACACGATTTTGTTTTGCCTTTTAACCTTTGCACTGGTTTTTTGGTTGGCTGATCCACTGTGTTTGTCAGTGAGAATTTCTTTGCTATATTTTCTTATTCATATTTTTATTTTTTCTTCTAAAGAAGTCCCTTTAACATTTCTTGTAATACTGATTTGGTGATGATGAACTTCTTTAGCTTTTTCTTGTCTGGAAAACTATTTATACCTTCTGTAATTCTAAGTGATACCTATGCTGGGTAGAATAATCTTGGATGTGGGTCCCTGCTTTTCGTCACTTTTAATATTTCAGGCCAGTCCATTCTGCCCTGCAGAGTTTCTGTTGAGAATTCAGCTGACAGTCTTATGGGAGCTCCCTTAAGTGCTTTTCTCTTGCTGCTTTTAAGATTCTCTTTGTCTTTAACCTTTGGCATTTTAATTATGATGTGTCTTGGTGTGGGCTTCTTTGGGTTTATCTTATTTGGTTCTCTGTGCTTCCTGGACTTGTATGTCTTTCCTTTGCCAGGTTAGGAAAGTTTTCCATCATTATGTCTTCAAATAGGTTTTCAATCTTTTGCTCTCTCCTCCTCCTCCTACTGTCCCTATAGTGTGAATGATACACACTTGATGTTGTCCCAGAGGCCCCTTAAACTATCCTCATTCTTTATTTTTTGCTGTTTCGATTGGGTGTTTTCTGCTACTTATCTTCCAGATCACTGATTTGATCCTTTGCTTCATCTAATTTGTTGTTGATTCCATCTAAAGTATTCTTTATTTGTTATTCGTTATTTCCGATTGGTTCTTTTTTTTATGGGTTATATCTCTTTGTCTAAGTTCTCACTGAGTTCATTTATTCTTCTTCTAAGTTATTAAGCATCCTTATAACCAGTGTTTCGACTTTAGTATCTGATAGATTGCTTGTCTCCATTTCATGTATTTCTTTTCCTGGAGTTCTGTTGTGTTCTTTCATTTGGGATGTTTCTTTGTCTCTCTTTGGCTACCTCCCTGTGTGTGTTTCTGTGTGTTAGGTAAATTTGCTACATCTCCCAGTCTTAGCTGGGTGGCTTTATGTAGTAGGTGTCCTGTGGGCCCAGTGGTACAGTCTCCTCGGTTACATGAGCCAGATTCTCTAGGGATGTCCCTTGTGTGGGTTATATATGCCCTCTCATAGTTGAGCCTTGATTGCTGTTGACACATCAGTGGGTGGAATTGACCCTCAAGACTGACTGGCTCTATGGATTGGTCATGACTACAGTGGACAGGCTGTTATGCATAGGCTGACCCCACAGGGTGAGATTCACTTCAACAGGGCTCTGGTGCCTGCCAGGTCCACCCTTTGGGTCTGTCATTTGTGGAACTGGTTGGGTGGTGCTTCGGTGTGGTCTGAAGCTGGACACTGGTGTGTTGGATCTGGGGCCCTTGGCGAGAGGGGCTCCAGTGCAGGCCAAGGTTAGCTACTGCCTGTGCCCAGCCTGGGGCCACTGGGAGGGTAGGAACTACAAAGTGACATGTGGTTGGTAGCTATCTGGGAGAGGCAATGCGGTGAATCAAGCCTGGCTGCCACTATTGCAGGCTCAGGGCCCCTTAGCATGAAATAATAGCATGCTGAGCCCAGTCACTGGTTATTTGGGTTTGTGGACCTTTGACAGATTTTAGAAAAGTCTACAGTGTGGGCCGAGGCAGGTTGTTTGTATGGAAGGGCCACTGAAAGAAGTTCTGACTGGGTGCCCAAGTTGGGTTGGGTGGGGTCTCAAGGAATCACCAGGGCAGGGCAAATGGTGTTAAGCAGATTAATGGAACATTTATATTTGGCAGACTGGGTAGAGGAAGATGTCAACAAAGGAATCATTGCACTTGCTAGCACGTCCCATCCTGGAGAGAGCTGCTCTGCTCCCTGACTTTCCAGCCCTTGCTCTGAAGCTATTCAGTTTCTCCCCTTATATCCCTCATGCTTTTCAAGCTGTTGCTCCTGTGCTAGAGCACTGAGCGAGTTTGTGCATGGTCTTTTTAAGACCTGCAACCCCTAGGTATCTAAAAGTCTGTTGTCTTTCTTGGACACAAACCCCACTGCTTTTCACAGCCAGATGTTATAGGGACTTCTTTTACCAGCACTGGTGTTCCAGGCTTGGGAGCCCAGTGTTGGGCTAGGATTCCCTTGCTGCTCAGGGGGTCCTCCACAGCCAAGATATCCCTCTTGATTCTTAATTGCCACACCATGGGTGTAGGACCAGCCCATTCACCATCACTTCCCCTCCTACCCATCTCAGTGTGGCTTCATCTTTATATCTTTGGTAATAAGAATTCTATTCAGTTAGACTTCAGGTGGTTCTCAATGATGATTGTGATGTAATTTAGTTATAATTTTGACGTGGTTGTGGGATGAGGGGTGAGCACGGTGTCTACCTACTCCACTACCTTGACCGGAAGAATAGGTTATTGCTTTTACATTTATTGCTAATTTCAAAAAGGGAAAGCCCTTGTGCTGGTGATGGTTTAGATTATAATTCATAGGATGCTGCGTTGTTAGTTCTGGGTTTTCTTTTTCATTGTATTTAGATCTTTATTTCTCATTTCCTAGTTTGACTTCTTAGATGTTCTTGCTTGCCTATGGATTTTTTTTAAGTCAAAATATTAAAATTCTAATTCAAGATCGAGATTAAGAATTGCTGCCTTAAAGTTTCAGAGGTGAAGAATGTGGTCAGTTAACTCTTAGAACAAAATACATTACCCTTATGCTTAAGTTGCGAGTTTTAGAAAAAGGGGAAAAACTTACTTTGAATTACTGATAACCAGAAATGTATTAAGTGAATTATTCCCACAGCAGATAATGAAGATATAATATCAAGCTTAGTTATCAAAGTAATGTAATATAAATAACCTGGGTAGTTTAAAAGACATATAGCAACAAAATTTCTTAAAGAACTGTCTCTATTTTTGTAACTATTTCATCCAAGAGAGAATTTTTTTTTGCATTCATATTTGAAAGATTACTTCTGCCTTGAGAATCTATTTGGGCTGTTATCAATTATAGATCAAGTACAAGTACATAAAACCTGAACTTGATCTATAATTGATAACAGCCCAAACATTTAAATATAGGAATTTTACTCTCATACTACGGTCATTGGCTCTGAGGAAATCAGATAACTAGACTTTATATTCACTTATGGAAAAGTATTAACACCTTTGATTTGGACTTGGTGCAGATAAGATGTAATAGATTTGTAAAGTATCGAGGTGATATTCTTACTGGTTTGAATAACTGTTAGTCTCAAGAACAACTGTCGTTAACATGGACTTGGTATTAAGGGGAGAGAGAATCCTTACTAGTATCAGGTTCTACCTCTGTTACTTCCTAGCTTTGTGACTTTGGGGAAGTTACAAGGTCATGACTTATCTGTCTCTGACTCAGATTCCTCATCTGTAAAACGAAGTTAGACTTATAAGGTTTATATATTAAACACTTAATGTTAAAAGTAATGACCATTGCTACTGTTATTTTCATACCTCTGAAAGCTTATGTTATAGAAATTATTTTGAACATTAACATTTTTTAACCTAAGTTGTAAATCCGTAAGACCATAAGAGTTATAGATTATAGTTTTGTAGAGTTCAAAGTATTGTTATTTAATACTTTTTAAATAAATTAACTTTAAAATTGACCTTGATGAAATGAACATGGAGAAAAATATGCTGTCAGGTTTTCTCGAGATGCTGTATGTGTACAACAAATTAAATTATTTTTCCTTTCTTACCAGTTATTTATCAGAAAGTCTGATGCTGAAAGAGAACAGAACTTGCTTGTCACAGTTACTAGATATAATGAAAAGTAAGTAAAAGAATACAAAATATTACACTGCTACTTTGTAAATAAATATCTTGATACTTGAGATAACAGGTTATTGTTTATATTTACTTTCATCAAATTATGGTATAGAAGCATGAAGCATGTATTGGTGAGAAACAGAAGTTATGTGACAGGACAGTTTTCACGCATATAGAACTTAGGAAAGTAAAAATATCCGATTCAGAAAAGGTTGAGATTCAAAACGGTCCTTTTAAAGTGTACACAAATATGAGATAAGCACTGAAAAAGATCTAAAGGGAACTAAATTTAAGTATAATATTTAAATTTGGAACTTGTGTTATAGGTAAATCAACTTTAACTAGTTAACATGTGTTATTTGTTAGTTATTTTGTTAGCTGATATTACAAAAACTATGGTTCTTAACTGGGTACAACTTTTGCAATATCTGGAGACATTTTGGCTGCCATAACGTGGGGACTAGTGGCTGCTACTGGCATCTAGTGAGTGGAGGTAAGAATGCCATTAAACATAAAATTCACATTAAACCCTCTAGGTAGGCTGTAAAATGGCCCCTCAAAGATGTCCCTGTCCTGATCCCTGGACCTGTAAATTTTACCATATATGGAAAAAGGAGGGAGTTGCATATGTAATAAAGGTAAGAATCTTGAGATGGGAAAATTATCTTGAATTACCCAGGTAGAGCCTAAACCCAGTCTCAAGAGTCCTTATTAGAGAAAGGCAGAGAGAGAAGTTTGACACACAGAAGGCAGTGTGAAGACAGCAGAGAGAGAGTTGAAGATCCTGGCCATGAAAACTAGAGTAATATGGCCACAAGCCAAGGGATGCAGCTACCAGAAACTGGAATAGGGAAGGGGAATGGATTTTTCCCCTAGAGCCTCCAGAGAGAGAACATAGTGGCTCTGCCAACATTTTGATTGTGACCCAGTGAAACTGATTTCAGTCTCCTTGGCTTCAGAACTATGAATACATTTTTATTGTCTTTAAGCCTTACTAAGTTTGCAGTAATTTTTAATAGCCTCAGGAAATAATAGAGCCTAACAAAGAATTATCCAGCCCAAACTATAATGCTGATATTGAAAAACCCCATCTTAAGGGTTGAGTAGAACCTCCAATTACCCGATTGGCTAGGTATTCAGCCCTTTCTATTCTTCATTCTTGTCCATGCCACACTGAGCGCTCTTGGATCTCTGGCTACTCTCTAGGATTAAGTCAATTGTCTCCAAAACATTTTGTGCCATTGTTCTTAATTAAATTTGTAGTTTACTGAATAAACCAATAAAATATGGTACCAAAGATCTTGATTTTGAGTGATAGTAAGTGGATGTAATTTTTATATTTTAAATGTTAAGGTGCTTTAGGACATAGAAGTATCATTTCTTGATACCTACTTGAAATGATCTTGAGCACTTCCCTCTGAGAACGATAGATTTGTGATTTATCTTAAAACTGTAGGTCTTCAGTTATACCACTAGAGGGTTCACATCCAAAGCTAATTGTAACCTGGCATTGATAATTAGGATCGTGGAATTTAGTAGGTAGTAGGGGCCTTAACAATAACCCACTGTGCTCATTTTATAGCTACCAGTTTTATTATTGATTTCATATCGGTACCTTATTTTTTACTCCATTTACTTTAATACAAAATAAGAATAGCTCTTGATAAAATACTCAGAGCTTTAATGACATTATATCTTATTCATGATATTTCAGAACAAAGGTATTGTCCAAAGGGTGTCGAATCACAAGTACAAATTCAATTGAAAACACTGCTTTACTTGCATTATGAAGTAAGTCAGTGGCATAGTCACCCATTTGGAGCATGTGGCTCGCTAATAATAAGCCCTGCTTCTCTCATTTCCCTGATAAATCTTGAGATTTATGTTCTTTAGTTTATTGTAGTTGAATAACATAAAAAGTCCAGGTAGAGGATGTTTCTGCAATTTTAAAGTCCTTGCTTTTAGCCTAAGGAGGACATTGTTTTCTTGGTGATGGTTTGACGTATTGGTTCTATTAAAGCAAAGGATCACCGTTTGACACGTTTTTACTAAGCAATCCTCCCTTTATTATAGGTTGTGTAGTAATGGTTTCCTTTGTAAACAAGAGGTACACTCTTGATCTACCATCTATAGGATAGAATGTTATGAATGTGGTTGTTGGCAGGGAACAAAGCATATTCGCTAAACCATGTAGAGATTTTTAAAAAGCCTTGAAACAGCAAAATGACAATGGGATTTGAAAAAAATACTAGATTGTAGAGCATGCTTATCTTTATGCTAGACATCAGGGGTCCCCAACCTCTGAGTTGTGGACCGGTACCAGCCCATGTCCTCTTGGGAACTGGGCCGCACAGCAGGTGAGCCGTGGGCAAATGAGCAAAGCTTCATCTGTATTCGCACTGCTCCCTGGCACTAACACCACCACCTCAGCTCCACCTCAGATCAGCAGGCATTGGATTTTCATAGGAACACCAGTCCTTGGTGCCAAAAAGGTTGGGGACTACTACTATACATGATATGGGCTAAGCAGCCGACAGCTATAATTACTTGAGCTAAAAGTATAGTGTTCATTGGATTTTAATGCAGAATACATATCCTGATAAGGATAATCACATAATTTCAAGAGTGTTATGCTGTTCCCATAACGAGATAGAAAAATATTATTCAACTCCCTTATGAGAACAAAGCTTTTTATTGTCTAGTATAAATCTTTTTTTTCTTTATCTCCACATAGGCATGAGAAACTTGGTAAAAAAATATGAACCACCCAGATCTGAAGAAGTTGCTGTTCTGAAACAGAAGTTAGAGAGATGTCACTCTGCTGAGCTTGCACTTAACGTAATTACGTAAGTAGTTGTGACAGTGTTTTTCAAGAATAGATATAATCGTTATCCTGTCCATGAGACAGTCTTTCTAGGGAATCCCTGAACCTCTTCTTGTCCTTTTAATCTTTGGATTCTTTGCAGGTCTGAGATCTCGTCTGAGGAACAAGTACACTGTTCTGGACTTATTTCTGTTAGCTAGAATAGGGAAACTTGGTGTATTTTCTTTCAGTAGTAAACTTTATATTGAAGATAGAATAGGAAAATGTACTGTTGGGTGTTCCTTATGATCCATAATGTCTCTTACTGATTTGTAGGCTGAATGTGCAAATCACCATATTCTGGCTCTTTATGCTTTGCAGAGTGAAGGATCTGCTTCAGCTTTTAGGAGTGTTAACAGTTGGGGATCTGGGCAGGTAATAGGAATGGTAAAACTATTTTCTGTGGAATGCATTCTGATTCAAAAGTTCTACCTTATTTGTTAAAATGTAGTGGGAGTTAGATCTGGCATGTTAAGATGCATTTGAGATGTTTTTGATCTCTATAATTGTTGAATATATGCTACTATAGGAGAAGCCAGAACAGCATTCCAAGGATTTAAGGTACACATGATTCGAAGTCTTTAACTATATGGTATAATACAATATCCAGAGATTTATTAAGTATACAAAATATGGGACTATTTATAACTGCAAACAGTGGTTTAATATGAAACTTAAAATTGGTAGATTGCATCCTGGGTTTCATTGGTAGCTAAGAGGGATGAAGGTGTGGTTACAGAGAAATAAACAATGTTGACTTTAATGAATGAAATAGTAGTCTCTCCCATATCTGCAGTTTCACTTTCCATGGTTTCTGTCAATTGCTGTCCAAGAATATTAGATGGAAAATTCCAGAAATAATTTATAAATTTTAAATTGTTTGCTATTCTGAGTAGCGTGGTGAAATCTTGCCATGTCCCACCCAAGATGTGAATCATCCCTTTGTCTAGCATATCCACACTGTACATACAGTAGTTATTTTAAAACTACATAAATTATAGTTATAATTGTTACATTGTTATTAATCTCTTACTGTGCCTAATTTATAAATTAAACTTTATCATAGGTATGTATCTATATAAAAAGATAGTATATATAAGGTTCGGTACTATTTGAAGTTTCAGGCATCCATTGCCGGTCTTAGAACGTATTCCCCGCAGGTAAGGAGGCACTAGTGTATTGCAGCACTGATAATGTTTTTTTTCACACTGATGGGCTTAGACCAGGGGTTGGCAAACTATGGCTCATAGAGGTCAAATCCAGGCCACTACCTGTTTTTAGAAATAGTTTTATTGGAACATAGCCACACCCATTAGTTTGCATATTGTCTCTGGCTGTTTTCACACTACAGAACAAGAGTTGGGTAATTGTCATGGAATCTGTTAATGGCCTACAAGTCCTAATACATTTACTATCTGTCTCTTTAATGAAAAAATTTTCAGTCTCCAGATCATGGAACTACTATCAATCCTAAACTAGTTAGTTAGGTAACTGAATGGATCCATATAATCTAAACTTTCTATCCGCTTTGTACCATGCAAAGCAAATTCTGTACACCTGAGTACTTGAGGGGTGCTTCTCAAACTGTAAAGAATTATTATTTTTCTTTAAATTCATTATAGATCTATACTTTTGTAAACTATAATGACATTAATTACTAGAAAAATGAATAAAGACAATATAAGCTTCAGTTTTATTAAAGTCAAAATTAATCTCAAATTTCTATAAGTTTCTAAACACACTTATTTTCTGTATTTATCTTATTACACAATGCAAATGGTTCATGGACCACACTTATAAGTACTACATTAGGATAAACTATTTGTTTTCCTTGGTCTTCAAAATGCTTTTATCTTTTTCATTATATAAGTAATGACTATATCATTAAAGTCATTCAATACAGGTAAACCAAAGTTCTATTTGACCAAAACCCAAATCTCAATTGTAACTGCACTGTTGTAACTTATAGTGTTTACCTTTTTGCCAACTCTTTCTCTGCATCTGTGTACGAAACAAGTTTTTTCTTATTAATATTTTCATATATATTATACAACATTTAATAGTATCAGTCTTTAACTCTTGCCTGTCTAGGTGAAAAAGCAGCATCACATTAGTATTTAAATTTGCATTTCCCATTACTATGAGGTATTAATGTTTCTGTGTTTAAGTCATTTGTGTTCTTTATTCCTAGCTTATAACCCTTGATCAATTTTGCGATATTTTGTTTTGTAGTTCATTTTATATATACTCATCTTTTTATATATTCTATAGCCATTCTCTTTTTTCTTTTACTTTGTGATATATAAATTTGTCCTTGTTCTGTGCTTTTACCTCCAAATAATTTTTCTTACCCTAAATAAATCTATAATTTTGCCTTTTGTCAGCTGTTAAAACCATTTAGAATTGTTTGTGAATGGTGTGAGGTAAAATTTTAATTTTTTCCAAATAACCTGCCGTACCAGCCATTTAATATTTCATAATTTCTTATTTTAAATATATTAAATTTCTATATAGTTTTACCTGTCAGCTGTAATCATTTTAATGTTTAAATCCTTGCTAATACCATACATTTAATTACCATAGCTTTTATATAGTGTTTTGATGAGACTTACACAAAATCTCCATACTTCTGTTGTTTTTTTGCTGTTTTTGCATAATCTTTCCCAAGTCAGAGTTAGACAAATTCCATGAAAATTTCTACTAAGATTTTTTCATTAGAATTATGTTGAATTTAATGATCAATATGAAAGGTATTGTCTTCCTATCCATAATTCTTTTTCTCTTTCCC
>NW_006436298.1:18523422-18534431 GCF_000325575.1 Pteropus alecto | reverse complement strand
ATCTAGGCTTGGTTATTTAGTAGATATATAATATTTCATATAGCCTTGCTAGTTTATTTTATAGTTGTCAGTTATTAAACTGTTTATTGATTGTTGCCTAATTACAGGAAGAAGAGGAAAGGCTATGAAGATGATGATTATGTCTCAAAGAAATCCAAACATGATGAGGTATGTTCTCCAAAAGTAAATTTTAAGTTATTGTACATTCTTGTGTGACCACACTGTTAAGAGTTTTTTGTTCCAGAGTGCAAGAATTATATTTAGAGGTGTAGGTTTTGAAAGTCTTCACTTATGTTGTTTTGCATCCTTCTTTATGTAATTTGTCCATTATTAGAGATTTTTCTCACTTCTGACTTCTTAGTCTGTTCTGAAACAGTAAAATAGTTCCTTGAATAATCTTCCTATGGCCATGGAAAGCAGCAGGGATATACATGCTAAATTTTTGCTATATTTTTTACTCTTCATGGATTCTTCAACCCCACCTACTTTTTTAAAATTATACCTGGCAAGTCAGATATAAATGAATAATCAGAGGCGGAAGGTCATAACCGTACCTTTATTCCTGTCACTGGAGTAGTCTGGTGAGACCATGTTATATTACTATAAGATTAAACTACTAGAAATTCTCCTAGTTTATTTACCGTCTGTGATCTTGGTAAAAACATTTTTCTAGAGGGAGGCAAGGCTGTAAATCATAGTAGTTATGCTTCACTATAATGTTACCCTTACTACCTTTACTTTCTTTCTTAGGAAGAATGGACTGATGATGACCTGGTAGATTCTAACCTTTGAAATTGATTTGTCAACCCTAATAACAAATCAACAGAAGGATGAAGCATGTTCGGCATTTCAATTTATTTACAAATGAAATAATTCGAAAGCATCAAAATCCAGTAAACTTTTCTATTTATTTGTTTTTCCTTTCAGGGTAGATTTATGTGAAATAAAACATCTTCAAAGGAACCAAAATATCACCTGGTTTGGATAATCTTGACCCACCATGACTAATATCAAATTAGTCTTTCTAATTTATTTGCCTATATTGTTTTAAACAAAATGCAATAAGCAAACATCCCTTTTGAAAAAAGGTACCACAACAGAACTTAGCAGTCGGCTTTAAACATGCTAACGAATGCTTTTTGCACTCTAGAAACCTTTATAAGTGGTTTCTCAAATGCCATCCTGATATATCTGTTATTCATGTTACTACTGAACTGCAAGATGTACTTCATCTGTTACAGGGTTCTGAAAGCTAGTCACCCAGGGTAACGAATATTTGTTTTCCTCATTTTGTTAACTGAAAACATTTCCAAATAGGTTTTTTGAAAAAGAATCAAATAGTCTTTAGTAGTTGTCTAGATAAAAAGTTGTCTAGATAAAACCTCAAATTGCTAAAAGGTAAGGTGGGTAGTAGCAAATTGTATGTTCGAGTCTATTAGTCTAAGTGAATCTATATAAATTGTGTTTCTAGGAATTACTCAGATTGAAAGGAATTGATATAAAAAGCAAAGACTGGCACCAAATTACTTAGGTATGAATCATGGCTACCTCTATATTGAGACTGTGCCCATTTCCCAAGGGGAAAATAATGCCTTCTCACAGGATTAATTAGAATAATGCCTCTATATACTAAGTATTCAGTAAATACTGGCTATCATAGCATTTGTTTATTTAACTGTAATCTTATTCAATTTCTAAGTTGGAACCAAGTTATGGATGTCAGAATTTTTTTTTAGAAAACTAGGTTGAAAGATTCAGGGCAGCTGAGTTTCTCAGGTTTCTAAGTATTATGGATACATAACCTCTCCTCACTGTCAATGCATCCCTGGCTGGGCTTCCCATAGAAATGTAGGTGCCATTTTAATTCTTAGTATTTGATGGCAGTATTTACTTTTCGTGTATTTTACTCTGTAATAATTACATTTTAGGAATGAGTTTTTTTAATTTTTAGTGTCTTCTTCATTGTAGAATGAGAGGAATAAAATTTATGAAGTGTGTTTTTACAGAAGTGGAGTGGAAAAAGCCTAAATTGACAGTCCAGGTTAAGTATCAGTGCTCCTAGGCTTGAGACAGAATTGCAAGCTGTTCAGTTTACCTTGTTTCTCTTTTAGGTCACTAAACTTTGGCATCAGAGCAAAGGTCCACGTTTATCTCAAAATTTCCTACCCAGCCGCAGTTTTAGAGGTTCTATTTCATCCTTGACCAGCTAGTTACTGCAAGGCCTACAAAGGTAAATGACAAGTTTCCTATTCTAACTTAAAAGGCAAACATGTCATTAAAATATTTAAAAAAGCAGGATTTTTAAAAAGGGAAGAAACATTTCAGATTGAGGAATGACAGGTTATTATGGCCAAAGGTATGATTAGTGGGAGAACCAAACTGCCTAGCAGTAGTAGGTTTTGGACATTTTGCATATTGTTGAGACATTTTTGGAGGTGTCAGTAATCCATACCCCTTCCAGTCTGTCCTTTAACACCAAGGAAGGAGATTAAGTGGGGAGATTAAGCTAAAAAGCAGGAGGGATGGAAAAAGAAAAATGGAACTGAGTTGATATCAAAATAGTGGAAAAATTTGTTTTATCTTGAGGGCAGTGATGCCCAACTTTTATCACTGTTCAACTGTGGCTGCAGCTATATCAGGGCTAGCTGCCTCCACAAAAGTAACAGCTTAAAATTGTACTGTGCAGAAATCTTCTAAACCCTCCATTTGTTTTCTCCTATATTTTAATGTTTTACCTTATATCTCCCTTGGTTCCTATCTTGCCCACTTTGATATGCTGCTACATACTTTTGTATGCCTTCTTACCCCTGCACAATTATAGGAGTGAAGGAATTATTCCTTAAATTAATAACGAGTGAATTAAAAGAATCCTTCAAAAGAGACCATTAGCAAAAAACGTGATCTGAAGTTTCATCTCCTCCTTGGGCCTTGCTCTGGTACTAATTTGAACTGTCCCTAAAGGAGGAAGAAAATAAATTAAGTGCTTACCTGTATTTAGACAGAAATAATCAATTATTTAAGATATCCCTTGGTTTTATTTTAACTTAACCCTTGTGAATACTTCACAAAAATACACATACAGAAGCAAATAGAACTATACAGTCAAACTAAATATCCAGCAGATACAACAAGTAGTCAGAAGTTCAAAGGTGGATAACTGTTAAGTGGCTGATGAAGTTGTTTGCATAATCAGCTTGGAATGAATGCTTTCAACAAAAAGCATTCTAGGTTTTAACAGAAGAAATTGGTAATCTTTAAAATGGTTGTATGGGTAACATGCATCCATCAGCACAATGACCAATAATATTTATTGAATTCAAATTTACTGTTGTAAACATTTAACAAAAGCATTATGAAATCTAAATAGTCTGACAATTCGAACAAAATAAGTGGTATGTTTAAAAAATAAAGCTGATGAGGCAATGGATCCATCCTATATACTTTCAACAGTTCCAGCAAGAGAAATAGCACAGTATTTAAAAAAGTATACAGCAAAGATTGTTACTATTATAATGGCAAACTCTGGAAACTGTAAATACAAATAAGTCATTGAACAGTCAAATGGTCATACTCCTAATCAGGAAGAAGGTAAGGAACAGTCTGTAATCCAGTTATACTCAACTGTCAACAGAGAATGCTTTTTCTTGTCAGTTGATTTCATAGTTCTTTTTCCAAGAGACAGCAAAACTTTGGCAATTGGATGTACTGAAAATATATTCTCAAAGTTCAAGATACAGTCATAGCATTTTGTTATATGAAAGGTGATCTGTACACCAAGGCTCAGAGGTTGGTAAATATTGATTCCATATGTGGAAAAAGTGCAAATATCCTGCACAGATAGCTTACAAAGCTGCTGGCACAGTTATTCACCAGCAGAATCAGGGTTTTGTTTGCATAGCTCACACATCACTGGAATGTGGAAAGGTGTGCTATTTTTTGGCAAGAGCAAAGGAGTCATACTGATGTGAATTACCATATCGAGCACGCTGAATCCATGCAGAACACTTCGACGAAGGCTGCTACCTGATGTCATTAGTTTTTGTATACTGGTTTTGTTTTTGTTGAAGCAGTTCTGTGATAGCCAGAAGCTTTTTCAGTACATGCTAGACAAAAACAGTATGAAAATTAGTAAATGAATGAAAGGTCTGTCAGAAACTTTGAAAAAAGCCATTCTACTAAAAACAAAATTGTGAGTTTCTTTTATTCAGGACTGAATATTTTTGGTCATAATATTTTAAGATAGTATTTTTATACACTAAGTGAATACAAATTCATTTGTTTGGCACTCTCCTTTCTACTTAGGCCAGAACAGTCTCCAGCATGCAGTGAAATCTGTCTTCTGGCAGTGTTCTAAGACATCTGAAGCCCAATATTATCACATCACGTAAGGGCAGTTAGCTTGCAATCTACTGAACACTTGAAGGAATCATGGAAGAAATATTACATTGCGCCTAAAATTAAAACAGCACCTTTACCTTTAAAAGTCTCAACTGGGTCAAATCTTCCCAATTTTAAGGCAAATAAGATAACGTTAATGTTAATCCAGCCCCAGTGTAGCAAGAATACAACCTTTACCTTTAAAAGTCTCAACTGGGTCAAATCCTCCCAATTTTAAGGCAAATAAGATAACGTTAATTATACATGCCATATGCACATAAGCAGGCCCATGGTATACACTCTAAGTTTCTAAAGTGATTAGAACCGTAATGAACTAGACTATTATCCAACTTGATTTTAGAATCTCAGATTGAAGGATACTCATTTAATCACTTCTATATGGGTGGCCAGTGATAAGAACAGCTTATTCAAAACAGCAAGTTCCAAGGTCACAGTCTAGAGTTTCTGGATCTGGAGCTTGAACTATTTTTACCAAATGTCCTGAATGATTCTCAATTGTTTAACAGTCTGTACGTGTGAGAGAAAAAGCCACATCACTACGGACTTATTAGTTCACTTGCCATTTTCCATACATGCCAAGGAAATGTATGAATACCGTTTTCAGTAGAGTTAACACAGATTCCATTTTGTAGTATCAAAATTACATAATCTTAGTCTCAGCCTGTTATTCCTATCTGCTGAGATCAGAACCATATTGGATTATGGTTCAGATTCTTAAAAACTGTAAAATAATTGATAAAAATGTTGATCATAATTCAGCTATTTAGTACCTGAGTTTTATGCTTACGTTATGCTTAAATACTAATGAATCATCATTGTTAACAAAGGCTGGCAAAAACCTACCTGCTGTGCACCACGCTCATTACTGAGCGTTCGCAGTTCATCTGAATGGGCCACACAAATTTCATGCAGTGCTGCTAAATCACGGGACAGATCAGTCCTAGAATGCTCTGTAGTGTCCGGAAGTTCAGGTACATTCTTTAAGGGAACATAAAAACTGTATTTAGAAACAAATTTTATTGTCTCTTCTGAAAAGATCCTAATTGGTTTTTAACACATAATAGTCTTAAATTTCTGTTAAAATTCTAAGGACTTATGGAAATGTAATAGTGCTAATTCTGATAAAAATAGGTTTTATGACCTCAGTATTTTACATCAAAACCAGGTTCCATTTTCTTCCTCCTAAGGGCAGAACATTGTGTAGTATTATTGCTAGCTATTCTAAATAAATGGGTTTCCTAAACTTTAGATTTCTTGGAATCTGGAACACAGTGCCAAATAGTGTAAGTATTAACTGCTAAATACAACCTTAACTTCAAATTCCTCCACTCTTTCAGACTGAATCTCATTGTTAGTTGTATATGCTGATCAATTTGGACAAACTATAGTAGAAGCTGTGTTAATAAAAGTGTGATGTCAAGCCTATAATTATCTGGACTATGCCCAGAACACTTGCTAATGTGTGGAAATTATCAGTGTTAATTACGGTACCTTCAGATAAGGTTCATAAAGTAATTCAGCCGCTATCATAAGTTGATAGTACAAGCACTAAATACTGATGCTATTTTGAGCCTTAAAATAAAATGTAACGAGCTCAGATTATCACTAATTTTGAATAAATTCATTCCTTTCCAGAACGGTGACAGTATTTGCTATATACTCCTAATACTGTAAAACACTCCATTTTCTATATTATAAAGAAACTATTAGAAAATAATTTTCTTATTTACTAAATGACTCAGTTATTCACTTATTAATTCAGTGAATGAAAGATCATTGAGATGAAAGAAGTAAACTGGAAACAGCAACACAAAGTTATATATCAAAGAGATGCAGAGGATACTTAGGAAGCAAAATGAGAAGAATTCAGGTTTGGGGCCCAGCAAAGTCTTCCTGATGGAGATATCTGAGGTGAGTCAAAAGATAAATTTGATTTATATAGGTAGCAAAGGAAAAAAACAGAAGAGTATGAGGAGACTGGAAGAGTAGTAGAACACTAGGATTCTAAGCAGTCTGAAGGGCTAGATTGTGTGGCATTACTAGGAAAGTGATAGAGAAAGCTGGACCATAGACATTTGTGATTATGGAAAACAGAGTCCCAACCATGAATCTGAAACCTAAAACATGGCTTAAGATAAAACTAGCTAGCCTTAAAAAATTTTTTCAATCACTGACCAACTATTTTTTGGTAACTAGAAATATCTGTCTTCAAAACTTCCCAGAAGCTCACATATAGAAACATGGACAGTTAACACTTGCTCCTTCATTTCTCTATTATAAATATGGATAATTTCTACACAGTACTTTTAATACCTGAGGTTGCAAACCAGGGGCCCACAGGCAGTCCTGATAGATTTAACTGCCCAGTGGTGTGATGGTTGTTTACTACTGTTTTTAAACAGGGATCCCCAACCCCCAGGCTGCAGACCAGTACCATCCATGGCCTGTAGGAACCTAGGAACTGGGCTGCACAGCATGAGGAGAGTGGCAGGTGAGCGAGCGAAGCTTCATCTGTATTTGCAGCTGCTCCCCAGTGCTAGCACCACCACCTCAGATCATCAGGAATTAGATTCTTATAGGAGTACCAGTCCTTGATGCCAAAAAAGTTGGGGACCACTTTTTTTTAACTGAATTTGAATGTATTAAGGCAGAATATGGGCAGCCTCAATCTCCTACCCTAGAACTCCTGAATGCCATACACCTGTCTAAATTCAGATATATATGTTCTCTTTCTGGTTTGTGTATGTGTGTGTGTGTAAAAACTGAATACTTAGTATATTTATTTGGTTTTAAATTGAGTCAACATCTGAAAATTTATAATTGATAATTTAAAAAATTTAAGAAATCCAGGGTTTTAGAAATTTTAAAAAATCCTCTTAATTTTTAATCACTATTTTATTTATAAAGGGCCAAAGAAGGCATAAGTAGTCCCACTCATTGAAGTAGAACATCAAATCCATGTATTTTATTCCTAAAAAAGCCACAAGAACATTCATTCTCTAGTCCATTTATACTTATTTAACCTGGTCAGAACTGGATCATGTCTCATTTCAGATTCCACACAACAGCAGCAAAGTAAAAATAGCTAGTGGCAAAAAAGACTGTCGCAACAGCTAATAGGAATAATGAAGGGAAAAAACTAGAAAATGGCACAAGTCCAAAAGCCCCAATAGTGTATGCTTGGTATAAACTACTTAGTGTAAGAATAAGAGGTTGAAACTATAATCAAACAAAATAATTTGTTTAGGAAAGCAGTTATATTATAAACTATTAGTTCTGAATAGAAAATCTTTTTAAAGATTTTTGCTAAAATGAGTTAACTCTCAGCTGTACTAACTATAGGTCTCAAAGTACTTGAAAATTATATACATACCCCAAGTTCATCTAAAAACATGATCATACGATGTTTGTTACTTTTGATGAAAGGATTGACACCTTCCATATAGGGCTCCTAAAAATATAAAAACAGCTTACTATATCCATCAGAAACAAACATTGTCTGATCTATATAACAGTGTACAGATGTAGCAAGAATTCTTACAAATCTAATTCCATCAGTAGCAATACATGTTCACAAGAATTAATCATACAGTGACAATATTTTCCTTCTGATATAAACATCTATACTGAGGAACTGGAATATTTTAATAAAAGAATAAATTCTGGATGAGAACAAACTAGAACACACAGCCAAGCAGACACAAATTGCTTATATGTAATTCATTCAAAAAGAATTACTGAGAAACTATTATTTGCCAAGCACCAATACAAACATGGGCCCAGCAATCTAGCAAAGAATATAGGAAATTAAAAATGTATGATAAGGACTACGGTACAAAATTATATCATTCATAGCCTGCCTTGGGATTCAGATAAATTCAAAAGCTAAACCATACTTATAAACTGTGCTTTATACTAAGTGTATCTGAAAATACACTATATTGTAAAACAGGAAAGGGTTAGTAATTAACTAAGTTTTAAGAGATAAGGACCTCAACTGTCAATTCCAAAGCGACATAAAAAATTACTGTTTCTCTAGTGAAACACAAAGTAACATTACACCTATCAGATTGGAAAAAATTAAAAATAATAATACTTATTGAGTAATGCCAAGGCTATAGGGAGCAAAAAAGCTTATTAATTTTACTCCAAAGTTAGTTTAAGGAAATTACCGGACAAGTCTGAAAGTAAGTATATGTAAGAATACTTGTTACACCAGTATTTTTAATGTTGACAAATTAGAAGCCATCTAATTATCCAGTAGAAAACTACTTAACATCTGTCTATATGATGGCATACTAAATAATAATCATATGTTTCCAGGTACAGCAAGAAGTTTGTTACACATTGACAAAAGCAGGTGAGATGGTATGATCCCTACCAGAATATTAACAGTCCTTAGGTAGTGGGATCACACGACTATTTTTAAAACTCTTGCAAGTTGAAAATTTAGCGAAGGTGTATTGTGAAATAATAGATATGGGTGAATTTTAAAAATATGCTCACTTTTATATTTAAAAGTGGGAGAATTTGAGTAAATTAAAAATTGAAAAAATAGTGTTCTATAATGGCTCAAAAGGTGGCTTTAAAAATTCCATTATTAAAATAAAATCTAAACAAAACATATTAAAATCTACACCAACAAAAATATACAGTCTTTATGAAATATCTACTAGTGAAAATTTACTTAAGCTGTATTTTGATTTTATGATGTCAAAGTTTCACTCATAAATGATATTTTAAAGTATCAAAATGTTTTTACCTTAGCTCCAAATTCCACAAGATTTGCTAAGTTCTGCACAGACTTAGCAACTAAGATCAGTGTTCTTGCAGCAATAGGAGATGGGGAATCTATAAGAGAATTGGGCATAGTGAATGAGACCAACTCCAAAGGTACTGCAGGTAAAACCATTAAAATTTAGGACTTTATTTTTTTTACTGTTAAAGATACTAACATTCACCCATTCAGAACTGTTTTTAAAAATGACCTGTATAATTCAAAAGAACTTGAGTTAAAAAGGGAACTATTGATTACATTTATGAGTGCTTCTAATTTTGTGAAAAAAGTACTACAAGACTCAGCAATTCCCCAATGGTTGATGATAATGCAAAATATCTCAAAGCTTAATATTCACACCAGAAAAAGCTCACTCTGTACACACTTTGTGACGATTCACAAAGCTAATTTCAACCTACTCAAGTTAGCAGTTTGCAATCTGAGATGTTACCTTCTCCAACCCTCCACTGACTACAGATAACTCACTTTAAAGCTCAATAACAAAGATAAATAAAGTATGGGACCTCTGTCCTATTTTGAAGAGAAAAACATGCAGTTTAAAATATTTTAAAAGTTTATTAAAGATTAGTTAGGAAGCATTTCCTTATAGAATACAGATAGTAGGATATAAACAAAGTATTTGTGGCTATTAACTATAAGCCCTGAAACATATTTAACCTATAGGGAGTCTACCTGACTGCCTGATTTTAGATTGTACTCTTTGTATCTTAAGCTGCTAAATTATCAATAGTATTGCCTCCTGGTTCAAGGCTGACGTTCGGATAAATCTCCGCAAAAGAATTTTGAACCTTTAATTTTTAATAGACCAGAGATTTAACCATTTTAGTAGCAACAAAACATAACAGATGTGATGGCTAGATGTGTAAAACTTAACATATTCCAAAATATTTTTAATACAACTTTGAACTTCAAATTATTAAGATAAAAATAGTTTGGGTTCTTTCTTCTAATAATGGCTCATTATTATATTCAAGTCACAAGTACACTCTTGTCCTTTCTTTCAAAGAAGCCTACAACATTCCATAATGGACATATAGGTAATAAGCAAAACCAGTCTGGTTTACTGGAGTTTAAAATGGCTGATTAACGTTATATAAGTGGTGACAAGAAATCTCTAATCTCTAAAGAGCCACTTTTTAGTATTCACAGAGCACTACTGCAACTGCAGCACACACAAAGTTCCTCCCAATTTGAAAAAGTCATAAGAGTTTGAGACACAGGGAGAAATGGGGAAAAAGTGCTATGTGTGTAATCATGCCATCTTAGACTCCAGATATTAGATGGGAAGAAAAAGTAAGAAGCAAAATGAGGAGAAAAGGTAAAATAGCAAAAGGGAGGAAGAAGAAAAGAGGGGTGCTATGTATGTTTTTAAAAAAATCAAATTTACAAGAAAATAGGAGTAACCTTACTAAGTATGAAATTCTAATTTCAAAATTTATCAAAAACTGATTACCTGAGATGATATTAAACATCCTTGGATTCAGGATGGCAGGACAGATAAGTCGAAGAAAAACAAAACCACTGAATGGAAGGGAAAATTTTTTTTAGAAAACTACATTGAAATTATAAATATGAACAAAAGTTTTAATACTCAGAATCATGAACTCTGAACTAATAGAGGGGAGCCCAAACAGCTTTAAGGAAAATAAAGTATCTTACTTTAAGAACACATATATCTTTTTCTTAAACATATTATTCATTTTGCTCAAATTTGGAATTTTAGATTTATGTTGTATTTGTAGCCTTTTACTGTCTCGGCTACTATTTATTCCAAGTTAGTAGTACATTTTAAATTTACTTTGAAAAGAGGGTC
>NW_006436298.1:18505652-18523400 GCF_000325575.1 Pteropus alecto | reverse complement strand
CACTAATAATTTTGAAAAACTATAGGAGCACAAATAAACCTTTTTGTAGATACATAGTCTTGTAAGGTCCTAAAACTTCCATTCTCTTTTCTTTCTTTCTGTATTTAAACAACCCAGTAAAGTCTGTTATAAATTAAGTTCATTATATTGATTTTGTTGATGAGTCATAAAAATAAGAATCCATGTACTAGGGGAAAATTAACTTCTTGATAAATGAAAATATAGAATGCTGAAAAGCTTTTATGGCAATAAAGAAAAAGACATCAGCTTTTCTATCTAAAATTTTTTAAAGTCCTTCAATTACAAAATAATAGCAAAAACAAGAATTAGTATAAAAGCACATGGCTTAACAACATTGTCATATACGATTTTACCAGCTAATCTTAGAACAATGTATATGTAGAAACTGCAGGCTTTTATAGCTCATTCTTAGCCTGGCCCCTTCAGTTAGAGACGACTTTTCTCTAATTTCCTTTAAGAGGAATCCACACTAATAACAGACCTGTTACTAGCCCCTTCTAAAGACAAGCATTATTCCTAAACCAGTTAATAAAATTCCTTCTAGAGACTAAAATAATAGTCTCTGTTCTCTGTAGAGTGGATAACCCAATGTCTCAGCATTTACCTTCCAACATATGACAGTTTGCTCATTTTTGGAATCTTAGAAAGTGAGTATGTTATTTCTCAGCATTTGTTGCAATTATACAACAACAATTATTAAGTTTTTAAATTTGGGTTTAATTTATAAACAATCCTGCACAAATTTTGCTTGAACATATTTTGATACTTAAATAGGTCTTAGAATCTGAAATATAACCTGATAACATTGAACCGTAAAAGAATTTCAGCATGCAAATCTATTTTCTTTGAGTTTTTAGAGGTAACTTTAAGAGGGATACTATGTACCTACACATAATTTAAAAGCTTATCAGAGACAGAAATCATCACCTTTGGCATAAAGGCCTCTTCAAACACCCTCTAGTATCAAACAATCCACATAGCAGAATTTCCTGATGTTTTTAACAAGTATACTTGTTTGAAACATATATAGTACAGTGTTAACTTATGTAACATATAGCTGTGCTGAGACATATGCTTGTAATTCTTTTTTATTCTTCTCAATCACTACTAAAGCCAAGACTCTACAATTCTTAAGTATTTATATCTTATGATTACTAAGATTTTATCTGTAAAAGAGTAGAAGCTTCTACAAAATTTAGGTTGGGAACCAGATTAACATTACATTTTCAAAACTATAATATTGGTGATTTTAGTGGTTGGCTAATTTTTTATTGGAAATAACATGACCAGAAGTATATTCTTCATAATAAATTATATCTTTATTACACTATTATATTCTCTGATACTTTTTCACTAAATTTCCAATTGTCTTGAATGGGTTGGAGTGTGCTTAAAAAAAAAAAAAAAACAACCTGAAATACTGTTAAGAATATTAGATTGGGTCTTAGGATTGTCTTTGGTTATGTATTAGCCACTAACTTTATATATAACTTTAAGCAAACAATTTAACCTCTACAGATCTGCTTCTTCACCAGAAAAATGTTAAAATGATGATGAAGTCCCCTTATGTAACCTACAAAATTCTATATGACTTGCCAAAGCAATTTCTAATTATATAGTGAAGTCACTGAAACACAGCTTCAGAACTAGAGACTCTGGTTGGAGATTAGCCCAGAGTTAAGACTGTCTTACATATCGATTAATCAATATCTAAATGGTTCAATTATTGTTCTTAGCACCAGATCAATTCTTTTTTCTTTCTCTCCTCACTCCCTCCCTTTGTCTATATATATACATATATGTATATACAGATGTGTGTATATGTGTGTGTATGGAAAGTAGTATATGAAGTTAGCCAGATTTTATTGATAACTTTTAACCTCATTCTGTTAGATAAAAAAATACCAAATAGTTAAAGTGACTATAAATGTTCAGGTTTTTAGAAAAAGCAATAAATATCTAAGTGTCTCATAGTAACTTCCAAAACTCACACAAACACATACACACACAGATACAGTAAAAGTCTAGGAGCTGTCTGAACTCCGAAAATATCCAACAGGGCTCTGAATAAAAGTATAAGGTTTTATACAGTTTTGTATACTGTTGGTCTTCAAATTTTTCCAGTTATCCACTTGACTCTCAATGTGTGCCATATATAGTGGTGTAAGAAGTGAACTGATAAGCCTTACCTAACAACTCTTGTTCTCATGGTGGTATTTGTAGGCCACTTGTGCTGAACAGATTTCTGTAAACACCCATAAATATATCTCAGTGTCCTGCCAAAATAAGCACAACCATCTCAATACAGAAAGCAAGTGAAAATGCTGCTCTTCTTATTGTACCCAAAGCTGATTTACCAGATACAAGATATTTTAATGCAACTGGCCCTTCCGCCAAAAAACTACTTGACTAAAAATAATGAGAGAAATAAGTTTTCATTATTTATTGACTTAACCAATTCTTTACATTTACTTTAGAAGAAATCTTACCATTTTCAGATTACTTCTATATTAATGAAAAAAGTATTGGGGTAAGGATACAGAGAAACAGAGTACAGGTTCGAGGGAGACATTGACCTAAGAAGTTAACGTAAACCTGAATAAGTGAGTTCACTAACACTGGAAGCCATTAAGCGGATATTGAATAATTTTCCCATGTACATTATGGGAAAGATACTCAAGTACAGACTGGATAGATACATGCCTTTTATCATCTCAAATCTGAGACTATAAAGCTCTATTCATTCCCAGAGTTACTATGGAAAACAGACATATTGGTTTGTATAAAAACATAATTTATTTCACTCTGGTTTCTTCAGGTCAGTCTTTTTCCTTAAACACAATTCATGTTGTGAGAGTAAAAACCCTAACTTTTTTAGAGTATCATAACATCAGAACAGTGGAAAAGCTTACATGTTTTAGAAATATATTTTAAAATACAAATATATAATTTTTTGTCAAATTAAAAATTCACAACTTACGGTGGAAGTATTTCTGAAGCCATGAATATTTTCTCCACAAGCTCTGAAAGTATGTTCAATAGGTGTGCTAAATTAGTGTTCACATCTTCATTTTTTTCTAACTTTGATGGACTTAACTAAGAGAATGAAAAAATATAAATGCATCTTGGCAATGATAAACAAATGAATCATGGTAATCAAACAGTTGTTTAAAGGTTCTCTATTTTTCATGTTGTTAGTGTTTTGGGGAGGGGAGAGTATAAATGGGAATTTTTAAGTAGTTTGCTCTGTGGAACTATTTAGGTTTGTTACTGTAGTTCCCAGTTACAGTTAACCCTCGAACACCACAAATTTGAACTGCAGAGGTCTACTTATAAACACAGACTTTTTTCAGTAGATACCTGTACTGTTTTGGATCTTGGATGGAAGTCCAAGGATGCAGAAAGCTGACTGTATGCACTGATCTATGGGATTTTGGTATCTGCAGGCATCCTGGAACCAATTCCCCGCAGATACAGAGGTAGACTAAGTTTTGGGGGAGTTGAAAGTTATACATGGATTTTCCACTGTGTGTGGGGGGGTGGCACCCCTAATCCCCACATTGTTTAAAGGTCAACTGTACTCAATTGAAGAGCAAGCTATGATTATTTAAAAATGTTCAGTTGCTTTGGGATTAATACCAGTGTTAAAGTTCTGTTCATTTACCAGGTTTTACCATAGATATTTACACACATAAAACTGGATTATACTTTATTTTAAATATCGTATTCTCAATCAGAAGACAAAAAAATGCTTTATTGGTCATGTATTCACAAATATACTAGGAATATTTAAATGGGAAGATCACTATACTATTATAAAATCTATCTTAATTCTGTTTATTTGAGGGAAAAAAATGATTAAAATAGAAAGACTTTTCTGAATAAGACTTATTTAATGAATTATGAAAATATCAAATAAGGCCCTTGGGCAGAACCTTTCTCAAAACTCTTCCAGTAACCCTTGAAATCTAAGAGTTCTGATCTAGAATCAGTGGAGTAGATTATCTATGTATGTCTAAATTCCCTACCATGGATCTCCAGCATTCAGATATTCTTCAGCCTTGCTGAATTTCTGTATCCTGTGCAGTTTTGCCGACTGTGGTATCAACCCAAGTTTTCAACACTAAATCATCAATTTATTCTCTTTAGTAAAAACTGACAACCTAATACAGAGTTAACATTTGACAGCTCCCAGTATATATTATCACATGAATTCATTATTTTATAAATTTTATATCTTCCTTCTGGAGTTACTCTACCTTCAAAGTAAAATGAGAGAATAACCATATGAGATTGCACTCTTTATCTTAATGGTTTATTATGAATTTACACTGAAACCTTAATAATCCAAAGAGAATGTTTTTATTTGCTTTTGAGGAAATTATCTCTCACCAGCCCTCCGCCCCCGGAAAAAAAAAACAAAACAAAACTTCAAGGATAAACATAGATGCTACGATGTGCTACACAGAACTTAACTAGGTTATACAACAAAAGTATCCAGCAAAACCTTCAATTTATGTTATGTGCACATTCTAAAAGTAGCATACACTTTATCATTAGTACAGTAGGAGAAATGATAAAGTACTCAAGATAAATGAATTTCTCGTGCAATCAGGTTTTTCATGCCATAATAAAGTTATCTCTTAAAAAAACACTGTTTTGCATAACATTTTCCTAATGTAATGAATAATTTTAGAAAGCTAATATATTTTCCTTATTAACTAACTATAAAGCATTGCCTATTGAAATAAGCTTTTTGCTGAAATATTTAAAACATTAAATTCTTACCTCACAGGACTGCTTGCTTTCCATTATCTTTAAAATAGAGTCTTTCAAAGCATGATGAACGAATTGTGTAGCAGTGGCTTTCATATACTGCTCCATCAAGGTGCTTGCAAGTGTTGTGGCTCGAAATAAAGTAGTGGCTTCATCTACATAAATATTTACATTAAAAGAAATTCATTTTTTCCTCAACAATTATAACCATTTAAGTATGCTTAATTGCATGTAGCACTGAGGTACTGATTATAACAATATCCTGTATTTCTATACACTCAACCCTTTCAAAAGACTTTATATCATTACTTCATTAGATCATAAACAGGAGAAGGGATTAACACCACCACATTCATATAAAAAAGCAAAGGCTTAGAAAGTTTAGGTGACTTGTCTAAAACCAAAGAGCCAGTTAGTGACATAGTAAGGCTAGAATCTAGCTTTGCTGTCCACTGAGCCCATGCTTTGAAAAGTCTGAGTTAATTTCCAAATAAAAATATAACATAAAAATCCCAGTATGTTATTAACCTAAAACATGGCACTAATGACTTTTAATAAAATCCTAAAACAAATATTGCCAGAAAAGACAATCTCAGTGTAAACTATGTACCACCACTTTTTCTTTCCCGACAAATTTATATATTTTTACATTTTCTATGATTAGGAGGAAATAGTTCTAGATGTCACAGTTTATTTGAGGAAACCTGGAAGCAAGTACTGTTACTGAGTCAAAGTGCTGGTTGGAAATGGGTAGTTCTGACATATTTATAAGGCATTACAAAACATTATGTGCCAGCTATATTTGCCTGGAAACTACTGATCTATAGAAGCTAGAAATAAAATTCAGCTAACACTCAACTTTTGTGTAATGAATTAGTAAAAAATAAACAAGAGATTGTGGTAGGTATACCAAACTATTCTTAATAAAGCACCATGAGCCACTGATCTGGACACAGAAGTCACTTTCTTATGGCTTCTAATACTAATCTGTCATGACAGAAACTTGTATTAGAAGTATCAACCCCCTATATTAGCCAGCATAAGAATCAGAACTGACATTCCAACTGTTATTTTAATGAAGGAAAAACATAACTTATTTTGTTAGATTATTTACCTGTTTAATATATTCTAAGATGAATCCACATATATTTGATATGTAAAATCTGATTACTGTTCAAATTTTTATAAGTATCACACTAACACTTCCATACTGTACCTTCCATGCTTATTTCTCTGTCATTTAGTGTACATAACAACAATGATTCAAGCTTTTCATGGAGAAAAATCCTCAATAGGATGCTAGCCAGTAGTGTTCGGTCTTGTCCACATACATGTGATAAAGCATAGACTACATGAAGTTCCTTTTGCAGTATAAGCTAAAAATGACATTAAGAAAGATTGTTGAAAGTACACAGCAATAAGCATCCTCAGTGAGATTAACAGAATATATGTTCTTATATTTAGAAATATGTTCTACTGAATAAATTTATTAAAAATAGAATGAGTTTATAGCCTACATATTTTTGTCTCTTTAAGACCAACATCATACTACCACAAGGCTATTCACTCTCTGTCAGTGTGTCACTAAACTATGGAATTACTACACTTAATGGATCTTTCATTAAATATTAAATATTTCTGTTAACACCATTAAAAGTAATTAGACTGGTAAATAACTTAATACCTCTTTAAATTCACTGTATTCTTCTTCTGGCATGATTTTTTCCATAGAATATCGTGCTCGGACTCGCAGGGATCCTGGTTCAATACCTTTTAACGGTATATGGGAGCTGAGCAAAAACCATTCATCTGTGGCATGCCCTTTCTGTAGCCGGCTCAACTGGCAGCGCATAAATACTTTTATAGAAAAACATCAAATGATTACTGTCTAAAACGATGACACCATAATTAGTCACATGATTAAATTTTCTGATGTTCTGTCTTCTCTAAAGTATTAAATGCTTTTTATTGTAAAGAAAGGAGTTGTTGGTGATATCACAAATTCAGCACTTACTGTTTACTTCATTAATTTACTGAATATATACTATGTTCCAGACTCGAACACAGGATACAGACATGATTAAGACATAGGCTCTGAGTTACATGTTGGTCATGGTCTAGCCAAGAAGGCAAGAAATCAATTACGGTACAATGTGATAAGTGCTGTTAAGAGTGGTTAATAATGCTGGAATACAGAGAGGTAATATCTAATTCAACCTGCAGAGGTTAAAAATTTATTCTAAACAAGTAACCCTTAAGTGGACTTGTAACAGGATCTGGAGCTGTTCAGCTAAATATAGAAAGAGACAGGCAGCTAGGGTAGAGGTAAGCACGAGCGCAGTCTAAATAGAAGGTACGATGGATGCTTTTAAAATCCATGGATAATTTATGAGCTAAGAAAAAGCTGGTGTAGTAACTGGAGAGAGGGACATACTAAAAGATTACAGTGAGAGCAAAATGAAGGAGGAGTAAATCAGGAAAGGATCTTTCTTCTGCGTCACTGGGGGATGGGGGTAGATTTTATTTTAAAAGTAATGGGGAACCACTGAAAAAGGTTAAGCATTTAAACACAGAAATTACAGAATAAACATTTTATACAGAAAAACTTTTAAGAAGATATTAACCTCATTCATACTGATGTGAATTACTAAATTCCACTGCCACCTGTTTTAGCAACAGGCTGAGAAAAGGTGTGCAGCTGAGATCCAAAACTGGGAGGGTTTGAATACCAGAGGTGAATAAATAGTGCACTCACATTTAAAAAATTTTGTAAGATTTTTTTCACTTACATGCCAAGTATAAGAAAATAGGAAAAACCTAAAAAGTAGAAAGAAGAGATAGGGGAAGAACCAAAGAAAGATGACTACTGCTGCTGTTTTCTTGTTCTTCCTACTCATTGGGAAGGGGAAGATGAATAGATACATAATTTAATCATAAGGGCTTAGGTTTACAGTATGTACACTTTACTAATTTTGGTCTTTTTATCTTACATACATTTCTCAACAACCAATACCTTTAGAAGTACAAAAAGAAACATGTCAAATTATACTATGTGCACTTTTATTTTTTAATTTCCGTTTTAGACTATATTGCATTATAAATAAAGTCTGCAAAACACGGGGTTTTTTTTACATTAGAAAGAAATTTCTGTATCAACTTACAGATATCAGGATCTTTGCTCTTCTTCGTTTTATTACTAAGAGTTATTTCAAATCTGTTGATATCAGGGGGAAGATCACTAAAGGAGCAAGGAGAAAAAGAATTAACAAAATGTCCTGGTATCAAATGATCTAATTCTTTTATTTCTAGTATCAAATAAGGCCCCTATTTTTCTACTAAACTTAAATGTGTTAGATTTACTATTAGATTCAAAACTTGTTTTATTGGTATATAGGAATACAGACAAGAAAATTACAGTCCCCTATTATCTTTAACCTCCTCAAGTAAACCATGAGCCTTTGTAAACATTTTGTATTTGTGCCAGTAAGTGGTTTTGGACTTGCCAGTAATGCTAATTCATATTAATAACTATGTGAAAAACAAAAGACACAGCACTTTACTAGTAAAGTGAACAAATACAACAGAAAAAAATAATGTTTGTACTATTACAATGCCTGGACTTGGTACCTTGTTGAGGGTTTAGGTAGAGGAAAAAAAAAAAAGAGGCGGGGGAGAAAATGCCATATGGTAAAAGAAAATAATTTAATGTAATGATAAAATGAGACTTACTCAAAGACAAACTCTTCCGACCATACAGGGTTTTGCCCTTCCCTTGCATGAGTTTTTGCTACCTGGACACTGTTCAGGTAGATGTTACAATACGGATTAGTAAAATGTTTTAGTGGGAGTTTATGAGCTTCTTCAATATGTAAAACAAGGCTGCTGACCTAAAGAAAGCACAAAAAATTGTTACCCCAGATTTCAAAAATTATGCATTAGCCTTCAAAAGCAATTACTATAAATGAAATTTTGTTTTACAAGTTATTCCTCCAATTATATTCTTGCAGAAATGAAATATACCTTTTCTACTATAAAACAATTGTTCAGAGAAGATGAAGGTAAGAAGGGGATTCTTTATTAATACAAGTAAATAACTGTCACCACCCAAATCAAAATCTCATGTTAGTTATATAATACTCACCTGGAAGGTTTTATTTCTATAAAGAGTTCCACAGCTATAAAATATTTTTAAAACAGATTCTACCTCTCCATTCTACAGAAAAGGATACAAATCCAAAGAAGCAAAGTTATTTGTCAGTTTTGATGCCAAAACATAGACTATCTACCTTCTAGTATCTGGCCCTCCTTTCTCTCTTGCCAACTACTACTAGTGTGGCCTTGGGCAAGTCAGCCTTCTGTGAGCCTCATCTTCCTCAGATATAAAATCAGGATAAAGTTTACACTGCAAATTGTTGTAAAGATTTGAAATAATATGTGTAAAGCACAAAGCAGAGTACCTGACCCAGGAGAAGAGTTCAAGAGGTAATAGCTATATCATATCTATAAATGATAATTTCATAGCTAAAGTTTCACACAATACACAATCTGCAGAAATTCAATCTGCTTTTCCATTGCTTACTAAATGTTAAAATATATTTTGAGAACACATAGTGATTATGTATATAATTAAATGCCTTTGGGGAGTCAGTCTTTTGGTTACAGGAATATAAATTATAGTCATCTGAATATTAACCTGAATATTTACTTCCAATAAAACAATATGTTAAATTCACCAAGCTTATTGGAAATTCTCCTAAGTAAAACAAGAGTCACACTGGTCAATAAATATCATACTAAACTTTCCTCAAAACTCCAAAAATGTTAAAATTACCTATTTTTTTCTAGTTATCTAGGGATAACTATAAAGAAAAAAGCAAAGAAATGGAGGATTCAAATTTGACTTTACATGCCTAGAAAGAGAGAGGCAAGCTTAACTCTCCAAAAACAAACATATAGGACATGTTAAGGTTTCAAATAAGATACAAGATACTACCTAAGAGTTATGTAATACATTTCAAAAGCAATTCAAAAAACTATAAAAGGAAAAACCCAAGTTTACTGGGATCGGTAGTTTAAATCAGATGATCTTTTCAGTAAGTATCTTTAGTTCTACTTTTTTGAAATAGGCCAAAGTATAAATTTTTAAGAAAAAAATAATAAAAGTGCCCAACAGAATAGTGTCTGTTGTTGGTTTGGTATTATTTTAAATGGAAGAAAAAAATTCTTGGTATGCATTCAAAGGATGGCATTATGGACTAAATACCCAGCAAGTATGTAAAGAACGATCTCTTTCCTAAAGAAATAACTATTTCTCCTGCTACTGAAGCAAGTGAGAGCACAGGTTTTTAAACTGCCTGAAAATATTTTCTCTTAAGAACTCTAAAGTGTTTCAAGTGTTGGCCAAAATAGTTCATACAGAAATAAAAATAAAGAAAGTGATAGACAAAATGTGACAGTTACAAATCAAAGAAAATTAAGTTTCACCTGACGCAGGCGTTTGTTAGATGTCCCTGGACTACTTTTCCGAAAATTGCAAAATGCCTGCAGTCCTTTCATCCAATCCTACAAAACAAACAGACAAACAAAAAACAAAAAAAACCCCACAGCATTTCAAAGAAATATATTATACAATAATTTAGTTTCCAATAATCACTGTTTTATTTAAATTCAATAGTTCTTTACTTCTTAGACTGCCATTTTTAAACTTACAGAATGCTGCATGTTAATATATTTGTGCCCCAATAAAATATAGCAATGATCAAAACAATTATAATAATTCTGCAAAAAAACTATTTCTGTAGAATCTCTACGTTAATGTTAAGTATACCAATGAGTGGCAATTAGCTCCAAAAATAAAATTTATGTCTAGTTAAGCTGTTACAAATTGAGGCACCCTAAGGCAAAATTTAACTTGATAAATTTTTGAAAGGAGGGCTGACTGCAAAACCAATGGATAATGTGAGGATTGATTTGATGACAAGTATTCTAATAGTTACTTTAGCCCATGATGTGGGTAGAAATGTTTAAGAGGATCTGAGTTATTTGTAAACCTTTCACATATAACATTAAAATTTTTTCTAGCCTAATAGTCAAATGAAGTAGTAGCTATATTTTAACAAGTTTAACCATCTAGTGCTTTAGAGAAAGAAAAATGTCAGGTTCATCAAAAAGAAATACTTCACCTTGGCATTATATGTTTCTAGAAAGCTCTACAGCATTGCTTTACTCAATTGTGTCTTTAGTTTGTTGACTATTTCAATGAATCTGAACTGTCAATGTTTAGAGAACACATTTATAGTAAAGCAAATTAAGACCAAATCAATTACCACAGCTTTTACAAATAGAAGAGACTAACCGGAGATCTCACAAGCCACCAAAGTAATGAAAACTAGAAATACAGGTGGTACTTTTGGACTTTAAGTAGTATTTGGAAATACAGAATACAGAAAGAGTACATATAAATACAGTAAGAAAATGTTCTGTTTATACAACTAAATGAGGAATGCAAAACATACTGAAATAATCATTAAGGTATGTAACATCTTTAGTTAGAAAGAGGGAACACGGCAAAGTAACTAGAAGATAGGATATGGAGTTTAAATTTCCTAACTCAATTTCTAATATTTTAAAAAATGTTTATGTTACCAAAATGTTTTGAGCCCTACGTTTTCATCTAAAAATTATGGATACATACCAGGTTTTATGTGTTATATGGTTATAGTGAGTACTTGAGATATTTTATAAAGATTTGAAACATGACATTCAATTATGAGCCATGAAACATAATATTTCATTCACCAAGTTTTTTCTAAAGTCAGATATTTTCATAATCTATGAGTCGGAGGCCCATATCAGGATCCACAGTTTTAAGAGCATCTGCCTGATATTGAAGGCTGGCAAATTATCTTCTATTTTCAACAAAGTTGCTTTCTTCAACCTCTTAACCACCTTCTGATTCCTTCCATACACAGAGTATAAGCAGAAATATGGTAATATTTCCACAAAATACCACTAAGCACCCCAGAAATATTATGGTTCAAAGAAGTCAAAATATTTTTAGAAGATTTTTTTTAACACATTATTTCTTCACAGCATTACTTTAAATTTAATAAAGGTCATTAGAAGGGCACTGCAAATAGATCAATGGCTAGTGCCAAAAACAGGCATTATATATAGACTTAGAGAAAAAGAGAAAATTCCTAAAATAGTTTTCCTTCTGATGACTGAACTTGTATTTTTAGACATGGAGTTCAATCAGTGAATACTAACAATGCTTGTTAGCAAAACTAACTGGCTTACCTTTCAGTAGTACTGAGAATATAACCTTTCTGCAGAGAGGATTTTAAATGAACATTCTCAGTTAGACTCAACATCATAGAGTATTTAAAGGTCAACTTAAAATGCAATTTTCATTCCTAATAATCTGTTACTGTGTTTTTCTGCATTTCTTTCAAAAAATGTTTTACATATAAGTATTACTATTCCTTAAAAAGATGATTAGATTTCAGGCAGCATCTGTTTTATCACTTTATCTTAAATGCAATCATTTCTATTCTAGTTAAAAACAAAACAAGTGTACAGTATATAAATGTCTAACTACTATGTTGTATACTTAAACTAATATCGTATGTATGTCGACTTTAACTGAACATCAAATTAAAAGAAAAAAAAAGAAAACATGGGCCAAATATTTACAGTAGTTGAAGAAACAATTAACTTACTTCTGCTTGTTCTGGAGTTTCTCCTGCAAAGTAAAAGATGTAATGTTCTTCACTAAAGTGCTGAACTACTATCTGAAAACAGTTTGGCCTTTAAATAGAAACAAAAAAGTTATTAGGAAGTTTAACAGAAAGTATTAAAAGACTAAAGCCACTTAAAAAAAAATCAAAATATATATTTTATATAAAAATACATAATTCTTAATTAAGGGAAATAATACTCCCTTGTACCAAATCATTACTAAAAAGCAAATGTCAGCTGCATGCATTTCAGAAAACTTTTTGTCTGCACTATTAAATTTTCATCAAACTTTCAAAATTTTTAATCTACTATGTAAATTAATTTTAAGACATTAGAAATAGAAAAGTTACAAAGAAATTGAAGCAGAAATGCCAGAATTATATATAGGTAATCCAAACATTTTTAAAGCAAATAAAATGTTACTAAACTCACTGCTTCAAGATGATACAGAATATATATATACATATTTGTGAGTGTATGTATATATATATGCACTGGAAAAAGATTAGACATGTTCTTAGGCCAAAAATGTTTTTAGTAGTTATCTCTTAGTAGATAAGTGATTTGAATTTTCCTCTTTATAATTTTATGTAAGTACAATATCGGATAGTAGTTTATGTCTTTTTGAAGATGTGCTCTGACTTGAAAATGTTTATAAAATGTTTAGTAAGGGTTTTCATATTTTAGAAACTCAATAAATGTTATTTCTATTTATTGCTTTAACCAAAGATTATATCTTATACTTCAGTATTAGGAGGCTATAGCAAAATCTCCAAAGTACAAGCTTAACTTATTAAAGATATAAGAAACATCTTTTCATGCTTTGAGAATGCCATAAAAATAATGGAAAACATAAACTGAAACATTCTGATTCTGAAAGAGGTTTATATCAGACTACCCCTTCCAGTTGGATAAAATATAAACAAAACAAAAAACTTTTCAGGTGTTTGCCAACACCTACACTGTGTTGGACAAGAAGCTGAGAAGCTGAGATGCTAAGCAGAAAGCAGCAGCTAAAATGTTAAAAAAGTAACCAGTGCATTCAGCAGTTTCACAGTGCTGCTGGAATCAAATGAGTTCAGAGCCTTTAAAAGAGAAAGCTTTCAGTTGAGACCCCTACAGCTATGCCTTCAAAATAAAAGCAAACCAGAAATAGCCTTAAAGTTTTCTTCAAAATAAAAAAGGATAAGAAAATGAAATAGCCTTTACTAATACTTCCATTGGATCCCTGAGAGAATCAAGATGAACTACCCCTACCCTAAAATCTCTGGCAGAACAACAATCCTTTCTGGAAGCAGTAACATCCACAGTGTCTACAGTTTTTCACACACAATGTCCACCATTCAGTCAAACATAAGTAGACATTACAGGAATCAGGATCAAATAACTGAAAAGCCAAAAGAAAAAAAATAACAAAGGAGAAAGACCTATGTACTAATCCAGATACTGAAATTAGATATGATTTTCAAATACTGTAATGAAAATGTTTAATAAATAAAATAGCTAATTTTTCCAGATAACTGGATCTATAAAAGAATCAAATGGAAATTATAAAATGAAAAATGTAATAAACATAAGTAAGACTTTGACAAATGCATTAAACTTCAGAAGAGTAGATTAGTGAACTGAAAGACAAATCACAAGAAAATCCAGACTGATGCACAAAGAAAAAATGATGAAAAACAGACAACTACATAAGAGACACATGAGACATAGTAAAAAGGTATACTGTGTAACTCGAATCCCAAAAGATAAAAGAGAATGCGGCAGAACTGCTTAAGGAGATACCAAGTTTTCAAAACTGATAAATGACATCAGGTCTGAGAGTGAAGAAGTTTTACAAACATCAGGATAAATTTTTTAAAAAATTACGGTAGGCACATTTTGGTTAAATTGCTGAAAATCTAAAATAAGAAAAAAATCTCACAGCAGCCAGAGAAAGATGAAATACAGTACCTTAAGGAGAAAAGTCACATTATTTCAAAACAAGAATCAATTAGAATGACAAAGTTAATGCTGTAAGGCAGAAAACAATCTTTAAAATGCTGAAAGAAAATAACTGCCAACTGAAAATTTAAAATCCAGGTAAAAATCCTTTCTTAATGAAGATAAAACAATACTGCAACGGTGAAAGATTCAGTCTAAAAAATGATAAAGGTGTAAACATTCCCACATAAATATTCACTACAATAACTCAGTATCACTGAAATGTCTTTCAATTTGTGCTCCCAAAATGGTTATTATTTAAAGTAAAGCAGTATTAAGAGTCAGAAGTTTCGCATAAAGAAATAGAGTACTTAGAGGACTCTTTGTAATACTAAAAATCATAGGAAAATTGGTACAGCTGTACAATTAAAGTGGGCAGGAAGAGCAAAATTTTAGCAAAACGAGCAGTGTGTCCAACATTCCTTCGTCACAGCTGAGCACGCACACCAACCAAATCTATTGCAGAGGACCTGCTGTTAACTTCACATTAGACTTCATCTAAATGCTAAAAATCTCAGTGTATTGGGTTCTATGCTTACACAATGCAAGAAATGTTCAAATACCTGTCGTGTATTTGATAACACAGCAAAGAAAAAGATAACAGCATTTATCTACAATTTACCCTTTTGTGCTATGGTATCTGCATTCTACAATACATAATTTAGTATCAACCCATTTTTCACTAGTCTCATTATCTGGTAGAGGTGACTTTTCACTTCCTTGAAATACGCTTTGCTGATGCTGTCTTCGTTGGCATTCAGTCTTTCTCAGTGCTTCCCAACTATTTCATAGTAAGGCACACAAAAATACAGTTGATGGTAAACTGGCATACTTTGAAAAAATGTTACTTTTTAAAAATAAGACATGTGTTACTTCTCATATATAACTTTTTCATATTAAGTTTAGACTTGGTATCACTAAATACAATTCGTGGCCTGGACTTTTTCAGATGTCTTCAAATTCTTGAACGTCACCTTCAACAAGAAACTGCACAAGAAGCAAGTTATAGTCTTGTAGCAAATGATAAATGTTTATTTATTGCTTTTTCACTACTTAAAATAAACTCCTTTCTTGATATTATTAACTAGAATAGGAATAATTCAGTCCCTTTAAATTGTACTTCAAAGTTCTGATCTTTTTACTCTAGGAGTTCCTTTCTTTAATTGGCAAATATAATGTTGACCTTTTGATAGTACAAACAGGACTTCAATTCAGTTGCGCCTGTTCATATAGATTATGTCAAAATAATGATAAATAGCTTTTCTTTGAAATTATCCAGATGTTGCTTTATTAGTCTTAATTCTTTAAGATATATATTATTCAAATTATAATGTATTACTAGTGAATCATTTTTAACCTCACTTTTTCCAAAGTTGAATTTCTGCTTTGAATCTAAAAATGTCAGAACACAATATCTTTTTATATTGTACTTCTAATTTTGAGAAAGTTTACCCATTCTTCAATAAATCTGCAAAGTGATAATTATTCACCAAAAAGTTTTCTTCTTCTAGATCATAAACTTTAGCAAAACTCTTCTTTGAGCAGCTTACATACTTTGGTATCAAACAGTACAGTGGTATTGTGATCCCATTTTCCCCCAAGAAACTGAAAGCGTGCAGTTAAAGCAGCTTGGATTTTATTAGTCTCCATTTTTAACTATCATTTCATCTGGAATTCGGGTCTACAGACCAAATATTACATATAAGAGCATGTCTGTATAGCTTATTTTCCAGAATGAATTTCTGATGTAAAACCTTTAAATGTTCCTATCATGAAGCCTCGTCATCAATCATAAACTTAAATACTATTTCCATATCTTCTTGGTTTCAAAGAGATTCATTTATTGTTTTGAATAATTCGTCTTTAATTATTTCTTTTGGTGATTCTTTGAATGACTAATAATTAACTTCCAAGTATTTCTCTAAAGTCTATAGATTCATCAGTCTGCAGTGAAAATGTAATCTCTATCTACATATAGCCAATGCATTTACTGATAATCCTATCTGAACACAATCTAATACTATTTGAAAGTGGTATCTTTTCTTTTTCTTTTTCTTTTTCTTTTTTTGCTTTTTGGCCTCAAAGATTTGGCTATTTCCATGCAGACTGACTAAACAAATAATATTTCAAATCTGTGTGAAGCACTTTGGCTTTAGCTTTAGCTCTTAATTGCATGATCTTCTAACAAACTTCCGAAGTCTATGTAACCTGCCTAGTAGAAATGCCATCCTGAAGCAAGCAAGTTCTTAAAAAGTCAGAGGAAAGTACTGAAATATGGCCACTACCAGAGCTTTGTCTACAAATGTTACACACCAATTCTTTTGCCATAACAAAATAAGGAATAAAACAGTTTATTGAGGGAGTCATATAATTTTAAGCATTATAATCGTTGAAATGTAAAACATTTATTTTACTATTGTTATTATAATAACTTACAACCACAAATATTTCAAGGAACACCTATAACTTATTCTTTGCACACTGGTTGGGAAGCTCTGCTCTATTAAATGAATTCATACTCACCCTCCAAGATTCAGCTTAAGAACCACCTATTTCTTATTACTTAACTCAATAAGCTAGTTCCCAAATCTCTTCCCTCTTGCAACTGTTGATAGCACAAATAAACTGTATTTGGGAAAGAACAGTATGGTTGTCTCTCCAACATCCATTTCACTGACCCTTAAAGATAACATCCTCACTACCTGGGTGGCATGATCAGAAGCAGGGTTGGGTGCTCAATGGCCTCAATGGCCTTACTTTATAAAGGTAATTTCAATTCCTTTGCTACCTCAGGTAACCTAAGACTAGAAACTGTCGGAGGTGGCTCAATAGTGCATTCTCAGGATTTTCAATAGTTACTGGAAGAAATGCTCACTTCTCCTTCCTCTGGTACTATCTGTTACCTTGGAACCATGAAGGAAGCTGGTCTGTGAGGAAGGATCTAGCACATACGAAAGGAAGGCAGAGCAGAGATGAAAAGGAACCTGAGGTCTTATCCAACCACAGATAAAGGTCAAGATTCCCATATTGTTAAGAAACGAAAAATCTTAAGAAATTCTATCTTACCAAAACATTTTTGCATGTACTTTGGAATAGCTGTTTTTATGAGATATTAGGAAGTGTTCACAAAAAAAGATGGAGGGTATCAAAGTCAAATGAATTACTGAAATACTTCATATTATACTCCCTTAGTGATTCACAATATAAACACTAGCTAAGATTCAA
>NW_006436298.1:18500695-18505606 GCF_000325575.1 Pteropus alecto | reverse complement strand
CCTATTTTAATCATTTTAAAAAACTGCCTATCAATTAAAATCACAAATGACACTAATGTGATCTCCAAAACACAGTTTGGAAAATGCAATGACAAGGCTGTAACTCTATAGGTATTTCTCTTATAATTTTATCAATTTAGTTAGGAAAAAACTAGATCTGTCTAGTAGAAATGCCATCCTGAAGCAAGCAAGTTCTTAAAAACATTTGTTTTAATTGATTTTTTCCTTATTAATCATAACAATAGGTAACAAAAATGGTAAATATAGCTAAAAAGACTCTGGAATGGATTATTATTAATACCAATGGTGAAAGGTAAAGAAAGGCTATTTGTACTTGAGCAAAAAAACAGATGTAATCAAGAGCTGGATTTGCCATGTAATGTTCAGGATTTAGCTTCAGCATATACATTTATATACATATATTTTTTGACCTCTGAAATCAATGTACGAAAAAGGTTTTAATTTCAAATCTGAAATACGATTTCCTATTGAAACAATTGTTTTTATATTACGATTGTTTCCCAATGTCAAATTTCTTAGGAACATACTTATCAAGTTAATAGTACAGCTGACTATACCTAGTCCTATCAGATGCACTGAATTAACAGAGAATGCAATAAAATTGGGAAAAAGTGACAAGACTTAAAGTTAATCACTCAAAAGACTGTTGGTCGGGGCAGGGATATATATGAGTTTACTACAGGAATATATAGGGTATATACAAGTTTACTATAGGAAATGTCATTCCAAAGATTTCTATGTAATACAACAGAACTTTAGGCATAGGTTAGTTTAAAGTAAAGAAGACCAAAATTACTCTAGAAAGTAATCTGACATTTTTAGATGGTCAAGGCTCTCAAAATTGGTTTGAAATGATCTGAACACACCTATTTTATTGATAAAATAACTACAAAAAGAAATAGGAAATCAATTTCTTACCTGCCAAAGAGGCTATCATGAACAACATAGACAGAACATACACTGAGATCTATTAATCCTTTTGGTTTTGTAGCTCGTTTTTCACTCTCAAAATAAATAAGTTGGGCATCACTGCCCTCTAAAATAAAATATAAATTTTTCCACCGTTTTCCTTTGCCTATTAAAAAAAAAAGTTTTCCCTTAGCCAAATAATGAATTGTGAAGTCATATATATTAAAATCATAAAAATTAAAGTTGCTGAAAGTAAAAATTAAATATATTTTACTTTATATTCCAAAGCTTAAAGAACATACCAATCCTTATGAGAAAACGTAATTTATCTGTATAAAAAGAACTTTTGTTACAGTGCTTACTTTTTAATGAATCACAGAGAAAATTACATGGTACCTAAACTATATCTTTGGAAATTTCATTATGATTAACTCTTTAAAATTCTTATTTAGGAGTAATTCTTTTTCAGCCAGAAAATAAACAAACAAAACAAACAAACAAACAGAAATACCTCTCCCACTAACCTTGTGCTGCTCCAACTCTCTAACATTTTTTAATGTCAAACTTAGGCAAAATGCCACAGATGTTTTCCTTATTTAAAAAAAAAACAATTATAAGGTAGTGATAGGGCAAAAAATCAAATACCCTGCACTGGAACTGACCTCAGGATTTAAAGATAGATAGTCTTGGAAATATATAAGCTTGTTTCTTAAAACTTTGCTTGAAAATGTGGACTTAATATACACCTAGACTAGATTTTGAAGGCTGCTTAGAGAAAATCTCTAAACAAGGGTCAATTATTAATGATATAGAGCAAAATAACTTATTAAATACATATCAATAAATTTTATGCCCCATATTTACAATGCATCTATCATAAATATAAATACTGCAATTGAATCTTTAGTCTTAAAACTTCGCACTTACCCTTTTTTAGAAGATAACCTTTCTTAACAATATTTTTATAAAAGGCATCCTTTGTTTTTCGACGAATTGTATTATAGATTTCTTTGCCATCCACTGTATCATTGAGTACTTGTTCTTGATCCTGAATTTTTAAAAGTATTAAAATTGTTTCATGAATTCTTAATGGAAATTAAGTAAAATCTACTAAACTACCAATTAAAAACCAGATTGTGTCTGTCTAGACACTTAAAAAATGTTTTAAGTACTAAAATCTAAAAGTATGTAACATATATTAAGAGAGTCTTTGCTTTCTGAAGAAATTTTCAAAAAGGTTTCCTTACCATTTCTCAAGAACATGAACTAACAAGCTATTTTCAAAAATATAGTAGTCCCTCCTTATCTGTGGTTTTGCTTTTTGTGGTTTCAGTTACCCACAGTCAACAATCATCTGAAAATATTAAATGGAAAATTCCAGAAATAAAACAATTCATGTTTTAAATTGCACGCTGTTCCAAATAGCGTGATGAAATCTCACTCATCCCACTCCGTCCTGCCTGGGATGTGAATCATCCCTTTGTCCAGCATATCCATGCTCTATCCATTGCCCACCCATTAGCTACCTCAGTTATCAGACTGTCAAGGTATCACAGTGCTTATATCTCTTACAGTAGCCTAACAGTATGTCACAATACCTATGTGAGTCACCTCATTTCATCTCATCATGTAGGCACTGTATTTATTTCACATCATCACAAGAAGGGTGAGTACCATACAATAATGTATTCTGAAAGCAAACTTACATAACTTTATCACAGTGCATTGTTATAACTGTTCTATTTCATTATTGTTGTTGTTAATCCCTTACTGTGCCTAATTTATAAACCAATCTTTATCATAGATATATATGTGTAGGAAAAAAATGTATATGCAAGGTTTGGTACTATCAGCAGTTTCAGGCATCCACTGGGGTCTTGGAATGTATTCTCTGCGGATAAGGGGGGACTACTATACCATCAGTTTTGTTGTGTTTTACAGCAAATGCCGTTGTCTTGAAGTTGAACTGATAAATTAGGAACCAATATAAGCATAAATCAAATTCACGTGTGTTTATGTACAAATATACATCTGCAAGAAACACTAGGTGAATACAGAAAACTGCAAGGATACTATTTGCAAGGATTAATATTTTATGACTTTTTCTTATTAGAGATTTCACATGTCCATTAGGCCCTTTTATAAATTTAAGATATGAGACTCTCATAAATCTTACTTTCCTACATCTTGAAATATTCCATTGTTTCATCATCCTAGGAACCATTGCATCATTACTCAATAATTATTACCAAGTATGCTAAAGAGCAAGAGTTGACAAACCATGGTACATGTGCCAAATTCTGCCCACTGTTTTGGGAAATAGAGTTTTATTGGAACACAGCCATATTCATTCCCTTACATAACATTTGTGGCTGCTTTCACACTACAAAGGCAAAGTTTAGTAGTTGAGACAAAGACTGAATAGCCATATAACTTAAAATATTTATTATCTGGCCCCTTTACAAAACAAATTTGCTAACCTTTGGCCTAGAGAGTGAAATAAATCATCTCTATTACATCACTCTTTGGCAATTTTTTTCTATTTTGCCAAGTATTAGCTTTTAAAGAAATATAAAAGACTATTTTTGTTGTCCTTTTATTAGCTTTCATTGGAACACAGCTGAAAATACAGAACTATTTTCTGCTCATAATAACACAGAGAAAATATTAAGAGATATGTTTGACAATTATTAAAAGAATCATAAGATGAATGCAAAGAAACAGATGGCAGCACTCTGGGATATAGTATTATGACAACATTGATGCTGATAATCAAAATCTCAGACTATAATTCTTCAGATGATAATATTCTTGATAAATTTTCTCAAAACTCAATAATTCTTGAGTGAACAAATTATTTCTAGGGGGGATAAAAGAAAATATGGTGCTCCCATTTGTTAGTCATTTAACAGGAATGACATCGTGCAATATTTTGTGGCAAAAATTTAAATTATTGTTTTGCTAAAAGGAAATGAGACTGTGCACCAAGTCTGACTTCATTATGATTTGTAAATGAATAAAAGTTAATCTGTACCCAAAGGTTGTTAGAAAGAGACAGATAATGTAGAAATTTTAAAAATTCACCATATTGATCATTCTAATTGTTTCTAAACCTAAACATACAAAAATATTTTACACTTAAAGAGCAAAGAAGACTGTATCTCCAACAAAAATATCAGCCAAAGTTTTCTAAAGTATTGCATTTGATGAGGCAAGTATAGGAACAACAACAAAGAATCATAAACTAGAACCCAGGAGGGGGATATTTAACATCTGGACTCACTATTCTGTTTTGACAGTGAAAGTGTGAGGAAGAACCAGAGTAACTGTAAGCAAGAACTTATTAGAAATGTATCTGAAATCTGGAATTAGGATTTACAAAATGGGTATGTTCCAGGTCATACATGACAGTGGATGAATAGTTACTTGAATTTAAAAGACACTGCCCACATGGACAATGGACTAGTGGTTAACAGACGGCGGGGTTGGGGGGAATTGGGGAGGGGGATTAAAATCATTTCTTCAATTTAATAAATAATTAAAAATTAGGAGAAATAGATGATAGATAGATAGATAGATAGATAGACAGACAGACAGACAGTCAGTCAGACAGATAGATAAAAGATGCTGCCCATATTGGGGATGTAAGCCTTTATAACCAAGGAAGTAGATAATCTGATTGTTAAGAGTCTGATAGCCACTGAAGAAAGCTTTTGCATTGAAGTTAGGTATGCTGTTTCCTGAAGCCAGACTTCGATTGTAAATTCTGTCTTTATTACTTAAAGGCTAGGAAAACTCCATTCAATAAATTAATTCAATAAATGTTTGTTGAGTGCCAGGCACTGTTCTAGTTCTTAAGATACATTAGTAAACAAATCAAAGATCCTTATCCTCAAGGAATTTATATTCTATTGAGGGAAAGATAACATAATAAATAAGTAAACTATATTATTCGCTAATAGATTTTAAGTTTTACAGGGT
>NW_006436298.1:18441878-18500657 GCF_000325575.1 Pteropus alecto | reverse complement strand
AAAGCAGTATTAAATAAGATATATGGGTAAGTCTCATTGGAAAGCTAATTTTTGAGCAAAACCTGAAAGAAGCAAGTAAATATTTGAAGGAAAATCATTTGGGGCAGGTTGAAAGCTAGAGCAAAGGTCCTAATGCAGGAAAGAGCCTGGCATATTTTAAAAGATAGCAGAGATGCCAGTATGAATGGAGACAAGTGAGAAAAGGATAACAGAGATGAGTACGGACAATCAATGAGATACCGCTCTAGGGTCTATTTTTGCCATTGTAAGGACTTTGGCTTTTACCCTGAATGAAATGTAGAATATTCGCAAGTATTAAAACAGAGGACTGACATATCTGACTCATATTTTAAATGGATCCCTCTGACTGCTGTGCAGTGTTAAGGGGGCAAAGGTAGAAACAGGGAGATGAAATCAGATTCTGGTGGTGGTCATATTCTAGATCTATTTTGAAGGCAGAGTCAGCATGATGTTCCCTGAGAGTCTGGATACAGAGTGTAGGAGAGAAAAAGAGTCAAGGATGACTTGATGCCTTAAGCAATTTATTTAACCTCCCAGGTATCAGTTTCCCTATCTACAAAATGCGTATCATTACAGTATCAACCTCATCAGGTTGTTGAAAAAGTTAAATTAATTAATATGTTTAAGAACGGTGCCTAAAACATAAAATGATCGAAAAATATTATTTTTATTGTGGGGTGCATTACCTCAAAAGGCTCCTCCTTTTTTCTAATGTCTGTGTCTAGAAGTGTTAGTTCCACAAAGAAGGCAGACCTAGCTAGTTCCCCTAAGTCGGGGTATGCAGGGGAAGTGAGTTGATTTTCTAGCTAACCAGTTTTTCCATTAATAAAAGGACATTACTAGTTTTTGTTACTCTAATACTTAGGATGCTGCTAGGAAGAACAGATAAGTGTTATGATTCCCAAACTTCTACTGTAATCTACTTTCACTCCAAGCCCAAAGTAATAGACTTCAAGTAGCATTTAATGGTTTTTATGTAGTAATCAAATTGCTTTGTAATCAGCATAAGTTATTTCTGAAGTAGTCAATGCATCATAGGCACTTTTGCAAATGACAACAATTTGAGGTTTGTTCAGATATGAAAAAGGCATTCCGTATATTTGAAGCAATTCTTAAAACAGCTTTATAATTTAGGAACGAAAATTTACTAGATGTCACAAGCTACTTATTTTTCTACCTGTAAAAATTAAGTTAGCAAATTCTAAACATAAATTCGTGGTGCAAAAATGTATGACTAAATTTTTAGACAAAGTCTGTGGACTTATGAAACAAAATTAAAATCATCATTCACTCAAACAGCCAATGTGAATTAGAATTAAAGAGACAGCAATGGGAATGAGTGGCACAATCTGTCATCTAGAGGTAAAGGCACCTATGACCCCTAATAAAAAGACCCTGAGCAGTGGTTTCTAGAAAGCACATATCACACCATGTGGTTTAAGAAAAAAAGTTAGTTTTACATATGCAATAATTAGAATAGTGAACAGCCAAGGTCTGCAAGAAGTGCCAATAAAAGTGGTCCATCGATGTTGACCACAGTTATTGAGAAGGTGTCAAGGGAGAAGTGAAACTTAAGATGGAACTTAAACTTGCAGTATTTAGACTGGGAAAGAGGAAGAGACAGTCATGGAAATAGCAAAAAGCACAATGAGATTAAGACATATTAGTGATACTATAGAGGGTGAAGCAGGTGCTTCCTGCTAGAGGGCAGGCAGTCATTCAATTAATACTATCAAATGCCAGATACTATTCTAAGCACTGGGAATACAACACAAAACCCCTGCTCTCATGGATCTTACATTCTACCAGAAAAACATAAGAAAATGAAGATATATTAAAATGTGACAAGATTATGACAATTCTTGAATTTATATTAAGCATCAGAATGATGATTCCCTACTCAGCAACTGCAATGAGTAGTTATAACCATATGAATTTGTTAGGAGGGGGAAAAATTGAGAAGCTAAGAGACACTACAAATCACTGTACAAGTTTAGTTGTATATGTATGCAAAATCTTAGGAAGTCTTCTTTATGTCCCTGTGTTCCACATAGTAAAATTTCTTAATCACTCTTCTCAAGGACATTCAAGCACTGCATGACAATGGTCCATACATGTAACAGTGATCCCATAAGATTATAATGGAACTGAAAAATTCCTATTGCTTAGTGAGGTTGTAAATGTTGTAGCTGTCATAATGTGGTAGCACAACACAGGACCATGTGTTTGTGGTGATGGTGTTGAAAATAAACCTACTGTGCTGTCAGTCATATAAAAAGCAAAACATATATAATTATGTACAGTACAAATAATAATAAATGACCAAGTTACTGATTTATGTATTTACTATATTTTTTGTTATTTTAGAATGTACTCTATTTATTAAAAAAAAAAAAAAAGTTTGCTGTACCACAGTATGCTGTGTTATACCGGCAGCAGCCTCACAGATCTTGTGCTTGCATCTATCTCTTGATTGCTTCATTTCTCTTGTGCTTGATTTAATCTCACGTATTTTTGTGGAGTAACAGGCTGTATAGGCTTGTAGCCTAGTAGCAATAAATAAGCTATACCATATAGCTTATTGCTGTAGTAGGCTATACCATCTAGGTTTGTGTAAGTACACTTTATGATGATCACACAAAGATCAATCACCTAACAATACATTTCTCAGAATGTATCCCCAACAATGAACAGCATGACTGTACCTTCTTTTAACCCCTGCTACAACCCTTCCCCACCAAACTTCAGAAAGTATGATGAGAAATAAACAGAGACTAATTAATCTCCCTATGCATTAAACAACTATTAGTCGACAGGCCCTCTTGTTCAAGGCCAATTTTTCCTCTTGTGTTCTGAGTTTTTAGTCAGTCTTGCCTTCTCTAGGACCTTATACATCAGTTACTGACATACCCATTCCTCACCCACCGTTATTTTCCTCCTGACAATTGGCTTTACCCAGAGTATACAGACATGCTCAAAATGCTCAGCATAAAACCATAGACAAATAAACAAAGAAAAAAAAGTTTAAACCCCTCATAGCTCTACATTTTCTTCTAGTTACCATTTTTAATTTATTTTCTTTACTTACCAAGCTCACCTAGTTAATAAGCCTGGCTTGATTTCTCCTTGCTGTCTCCACTTTTGCCTCCAACAAACTCACTCCTTGACCCAGTGCAACTTGGCTTCTGCCCTCACCACTGCTTCTATTCTCAAAAAGCCATCAAGGACTTCCTAATTATCTAGAACCAAATTAAATAAATACTAAGAGATTCTCTTACAATTTATTTTCTGAAAGAATCTGAATAATCCACAGTTTTAAAATTTTTATCCAATTTTAAATGCATGAGTGTGTATATAAACATACCACCAAAAATTCATTTTAAAATAAAACGCTAATTACTGAAAAAAGGAAAAAACAACACTGACCTGCATTGGTACAGGTTCCTTAAGATAATAACCTTCAACAATCTGTTCTTTTCGATAGTGGTCTATGATGTCCCCGATGCTGTTAAAATAAAAATTACTTACATTAACATAATTTGTCTCATAAAAAATGCAACTCTTGAAAATACATGCAAATTATGTTAGCAAGGATTATTTATTTGCAAGTTTTTTCAAAGCATAGAACTTGAATACATTAATAGAATACATAATCATAACAGTGATATTATTTTAGAAAAATAAGAATACTCCCAATATTGGTTTATAGGTAAGAATACCTGAATCAGAGATTCTAATTTTCTATACACATACTCAACAGTCACTATCGACTGAGAAAAGAATTAAAAGTCTACAATCCTTCCCCACCAAACTTCAGAAAGTATGATGAGAAATAAACAGAGAATTTAAAAATTTTTAATAATGTTATTTCTAATGTTGAGAAGGAAAAACTGATGAGAGAAATGGCATTTGTTTATTAGCAAGAGTGAGTTCAGGTAAACTAAGAATTTCTATCATCAAAACATTTACATTTTCTGCTTTTATAATAATCAGATGGAGTTAGGTCATAAAACATATAAATAGGTGAACAGAGAAGCAAATAAAAAAAAAGACCAGAGGAATCTTACATATAAGATTATTGCTACAGCAGGAAAGGCTTATTGATTTTGATAAAAAGTGCTATAAATTTTAATTTTTTAGGTATTGCATTAAATCTATAGATACTTTGGATTGTATGGACATCTTAATGATGTTAATTCTTCCTATCCGCAAGCACAGTATGTGCTTCCATTTATTTGTATCTTCTTCAATTTCTTTCTTCAGTGTCTTATAATTTTCTGAGTATAGATCTTTTACCTACCTAGTTAAATTTATCCTAGGAATGCTTTTTGATGCAATTTTAAATGAGATTGTTTTCTTAATTCCTCCGACACTGGTATATAAAAATGCAACTGATCACTGAATATTAATTTTGTATCCTGCTACTTTATTGAATTCATTTATCAGTTCTAACAGTTTTTTGGTAGGGTCTTTAGGGTTCGCTATACATAGTATCATGTCATCTGCAAATAATGACAGTTTTACTTCTTGCTTTCCAATTTAGACACCTTTTATTTCTTTTTCTTATCTGACCGCTGTGACAAGGACTTCCTAAAATATTCTTAATATTTGGAAAATATTACAAACAAAACAAAACTGAAAATAAATGATATTTTAACACAAATTTAACAAGTTTTTTTAATATAAAAGTATGTTTCTCCATAATCAGTAGGCCATTTTATTGTACTGAATATTTAAATCTCAGAATTTTAAATGTTCCTTTAGTAGACTAGAAGAATGGGTATTTTATGGATTCCTAGGAAACATCTTTTAATCTACCATTTAATTTTTTTCATGTTGTTCCTACTAGTACAATAACTGAAATATATATATATATAAAAATAATTGGGTATATATCGCTTGATTTTTTCATAATTCTCCCTACTTACATTATTAGAATATATATATCTTTTATCTTTGAGATATATGTGTGTGTGTATATATATATACACACACACATTAATACATATATATATTTATCTCCAAAGATACACACATATATACAAAATATATATGTACCTCCAGCGATAAAATCTTTCCTATACTAAAAAATTAACATAAACCAATATAATATTAAAAAACAAAATAACTTTAAATTATTAATAAAAAAATGAAAATGAATAGATATAAACTAAGTACCAGAGGCAGTATTTAATGCAAGAGAGCAAGGGGGGAATAGCGAATAAACAAGTAAAAAGGTATCATCAAAAGGACAAGGAAAGTTATAAGTTTTAAATGAGAAATGTTAATACCACATATTAATCCAAGTGTTAAAAGAAAAAGAAAAATCAGAAAACATTTTAAGACAGCTAGATAGTACCACAGAGATGACTATGTGTTTCAAGGCAAAAAGCATTAAATCTATGAAAAAACAGTAAATACCAAAGGTTTCTTGTTCTATAACTGTAAAATATAATCAATCCTGTGTAGCGCCTCAATATTACAACATAATTCTTATCCATGAGCTAAGAGAATAGGATACTATTGTAAAGTACAGTTCAGATTGTACAACTTTGAAAATTCAGGAACAAATTTAATTTAAAAGTGTGTGGCAACTGATCAGATATATTTTTACCAATGAGATGGACTTCCAGTAGTTTTTTTTTTTTTTTTAATTCCTTTTTAATTTGTATTGTATCCAGATACACGTAAAGAAAGTCATGGGAGATGCAAGACTGCCTAAACATTCCATAAAAGTTTTAGCCATGAAATCAGATTTACGTCTCAGGAAATTAAAACATGTTCACTATAAATGTATTTGTGAATTAAATATGTTTCTAAAGATACTATGTCCTGTACTTTCAGTTTAGTAATTTACTTAATAAAAATAACTGCCTCTCTCTCTTCTTGAACCCTACATAAATGTTAGTAATCTCCAAGGTCTAAAATCCTCACTCTCTTTGCACTACCACTTGAACTACTCTCTTTCCACTGATTCTCCTATGTATATTTGTACACCCCTTAATTTATCAGTCAGCTTACCAATAGACCTGAGCACTAATATGTAGGAACAGTATATTTTTCTCTATGTATAGGTACAGGATCTGTGCAATATATTTCACAAAGTAGATTAGTCGTAATCACTGTTTGCTGAATTATATTTGCTGTTATATGCATCTACTACTTTTATGAAATTTTGATTATAGGAACATTAAAGTTATGTCTCAACAAAGCTGTTTCTAAAGGAAATAGTCATAACTGCTACCTCTCTTTAACAAAAGACTAATGTAGAGTTAATGAGGAGATGAGACAGCAGATTATGGCTCTGTTAAATGGATTTATTGAATAATCCAGCTTTACCCTTCCATGTCTAAACAATGATAATCACAAAGGTGTATCTTTTTAGGAATTACTTGATTACTGATATTAATGCTAAAATGGAATATGTGTTTCCAAAACAATTATAAAAACTGCTATTTTCCAGGCATCAAATTCACACAATTTCTGACTTTCATTTGAAAAAGCTTTATAAGATGAACATATCCACTGAGAAGGAAAAGCCTATAAGTCAGATCTGAAGAATGATCGCGAACACTAAATTACCATATATTTAAAATTTTTTAAGTCAGCATTTTGCAAGCAGACTAATAATTTGGAAAGAAATATATTTCAACTACTTCTTTCTTCCAGTTTCATACCGGTCTTTATCAACAACAAAAAACTACTTTTATATACCTTACAGACTGTCTCCATTATATAGGAAGAATTATCTTTGCAAGATGTGTATCATAAGAAAGTTTAAGTCAATAAACAAAATAAACTTTCCCCAAAATAGATCTATGTAAATTATTTTAAAAAAGTCTCAAGATGAACATTAATCAATTAAGAATATATGTTTTAAATTCATAGTTTTATATATTCCAAATCCCTAGAAAACTGGATAATGGGAAAATTAATTTATCTTCACTAAGAGCTCAAATTGCAGCTAGCTAGATATTCAGTAAGGATGTCTAGATCAGACTAATGTAGAAGGTACTCCTGTAGTTTATATATGATCTGTGCAAAAGAATTCAACTGTCTAGACTCACATCTTCCATTTGATGTCTTATAATTGTCCACTGAACTAAAGCAACTAGAACTTGTTTTGTTGTTATGTTTTGTTTTCCACATAAACCAGCTTCTGGGTCACTATATACTCAAAGGTCAAACTGTAATTGAAATTCTAAATGAGATGGGAAATGCTGCTATGGTATTTTAACTTGCATTTAACTTATGCAAGCCTCAAAAAAGGAAAACAATGCTACTCTAGCATTATCCAGTATGGGGAAAACTTTATATTCAGAAGTAAAATGAAAGTTTACTTTCTATTACATAGAAGAAAACATCTGACATTCTGTCATATGGTTTCTCTATCAGATTACTTATTTAATCAAATGGCTAAAGTCCATTCTGAATTTTAGGACAAGCAAATAGTTTACTTAGAACTTTAAAGGTGAGAAGTAGGAACCAATAATTACGAATAAGAAATATCAACTTGAAAACAACTCAATTACATGGTAACATTTGTAGTAAGTCTCAGGTTATTCTTTAGGAGCTTTTTTCCCTATTAAAATGTCTCATTGATAAAAGACTAATATATTTTCTTTTCTTCGGTTAGATGTTTTGGTGTCCTACAGATAATATATAAGTTAGCAAATTTGCTGCAAATAGCTTATGCAGAAATAACTCCCCAAAATTATATAAATTACCTTTGAAGGAAACAAGTTATTAATTTATATTCATATTAGACACTGGCTAAAGAATTCTTGCAATGAGTACTACACTAAGTTATATTAAAGGTCTTGTAATTTAAAATTTTGAGAAGTCAAGCTTTAATTTTGAAACTGATATACTATATTACTGAAATCTCAACTATTTTTGGCAAAAGTAAAAGATAACTAAAACTTTCTCACAACTTACCTGTTATAATATCGGCCTCCCATCATAAACTGATTGTTTGGTGTTGGACATATTTTAAATCGCTGAATATTTTCACTGGTCCGAAAATAAAGTGAATAGTCTCCAGGAGTATTATCTGAGGGCCTCACAAGAAAACTGCAGACTTGGCCAACTATAAAAATGAAGCCGTTAGTTTTATTCCTTAATTATCAAATAAAAAAAAAGTGTCAAGTAGTATAATTACAAACTATATTCACAAGTCATAAACATATGCTAATTTTCACCAGAAACTTGTTTTATAATGAAGGCAATTTTAAGACTTTTTTTCTGGTTTATGAGTCATAACCATCCATGATGTTGCTTTTCTTCATTGTATAAAAATATGGGGCAGAAGTATGCAGCAGTGACTCCTGGTTAATAATGTCTATGCCTACCATAACTTGGAAAGAATAATCTAAGCACAGTTAGGGTATACTGGCTAAAACTGCCACCATCTGTTTGTAAATCCCCTCAATAAGAAGAGTTTAAAGAAGTTACAGTGAACTTTGCTTAGGAATACTCTGTATTTATCAATGCTTCTCATTAAACATTAAAAAGCTTACAAAGGCATATTCAAAATAGCTGAAGTATCTATGTACATTATAAAAATATACTTGCACTATATTTCATTCAATAGGTTTGGTCCTGAAAAGTTATGTAGAAGCAAATTATCATATATTAAATGTTTTCATATTAATTTTGGAGAAGTTTTTTTGATATCTTCAACTGGCAGTGACTCAACACTAAGATGCTTTTGCCTTTTCTCTGTTTAAGTCCTACTGACATTAAAAGAACAGAACCTGACTGCTTTTAGGAAAGCACAATGAACACTTAGAATATCAGATGTAATTTTTATGTAAATTACTACTAGTCTGATTATCCATGACATTTACTTACTATCAAGTAATTTCATGTTCAATATAAAGAACAGGAATTACTGCAAAATTGTGCATGCAAGTGCTTAGGTATACTTTTCAGGGGAGAAAAATCACCAGATTGTTAAAAGAGCATACAACCCAAAGAAAATAAAAAATTAATGTAAGCAAATTAAGCTTAGCTCCTTTGAACTTTACATGCCTAAAACAAGAATGAGTGCAAGTATATGATGGTGCAAATTTAAAAACAAACATTCAAAATTCGGTAAATTCACTAAAATATTTTGGTTCCATTGAAAGTTGATAGCATGCCATTTTGGTTAAGCATTTGGTCTCTATCACTACCAGACAGCATTATCCTGTTCTTTATTTTTAACCTACTTAGCCTACATCTCTACAATAAATTTGGACATTTCTAAATCTGCCTCAAATTTTTCAAAAGAGCAGTTTTAACTACACTGAAATGCAATGCCTTATGCCTTAAGACAATAACTTAGATAACATATTTAATAATCAGTAGTTTATTCGGCATATACAGAAACTATTAAACTCTGGTTGTTTTCAAAGAATTTCTAAATTACAGATTACACATAAACATGTCTCAGATCCTAATAAGGTTTGGTTTACCACAGAAATATTTGACAGTTAAATTAATGCAGTCTTAAATGTTTAGTTAGGATGATGACAGGATGATTTTTGTTTTAAATAACTAACCCACAGTACAAGCCAATTTTTACTTTGCATATCTCTTGAACTGCAGTTTTGGGGGATATTAAAATTAATATATTTTAACTAAGGCCCAATTATATAACTGTACAATACACCAAGATAAATGCAATAACATTTGCTATAGCTGAAGAGCAAAAAAATGGAAAACAACGTAATATTTCTCTATAGGAGGCTGATCATAAATCACAGTATTTGTATAATGGAAAGCTCATGATCATTAAAAAGGAGAATGAAAATTTATATATGAAGATATGAATGATCTCCCAAAACACATCTAATAAGAAAAAAAGTATGTTGCATGTTCCTGTGTGTGTGGAGAGGTATGTATAAGGGGTGCGTTTAGAGGTGCGAAAGGCAGATACTGGCACAGAAAACTTCAGAAACACAGAAAAAAATTCTCATCTGGTGCTGCCTCTGCATAAGAGGACAGGGGCCTGGGGCAGAAGGAAAAAATACTTCACTGAATTTTATACTGCATGTATGCTTTCGACTAAAAAAGAAAGACACCAATTTTTCTGTGCTGGGCAAGAAATTACAATATGCATAAATATCAAATGAATGCTAGACGCAAAATACATGATAAATGGTTGGTTCACTTTTTTATTCTTTTAAAATAAAGACATTAGAAAAGTCAAGTGAATATACGAGTACCTGTCATTAGTAAATTATAAGCTTCTTGTTTGGAAATTTTCCCATGGAACCATCTTAAAAAGAGAACAAATTAAATTTAAACGTAAATCAAGAGCCTTTTTTTGCCCTTATATTATCAAAACTAAAAACCAACAACATAACAGGTGTAATTCAAGCTCACATGAATGAAACAATGCAATACAATTATTTCATTCACTTTACATTTGTTACTATACTTAGCAAACATGCATAATTTCAACAAAATATAGAAAAATTACGGACTATCTAGTATGAACTACAACTTCCATATTAATTACCAATTCAAAAACAGCAATGATTTTAATCCTAATAATGACAAACTGTTATATGCTTACATCATACCTACTGTTCTTTCTTTTTAATAGGAGGGAAAGGTGGTACAGGAAGAACCCACTATAGAATTATCCAGGGGGAAAAAAAGTGAATTAATTCTTTTCATATTTCTCTCAAAGTGAATTTCTCTATAAGTTCTCTCTTCAAATAAAATCAACATGGTTGATTCATACTTTACTGAAAATCGGAAAATAAGGTTAAATAGATGAGAAAAATACCATCATCAAGAACTGAAAGAAAAGAATGACAGTATTTCCAATTCTATTTGAGCAAATGACCTATCAAATTAGAATGCTAGAATATTTTATATTCTGTATACTTAAAATAAGCTTTTATAAATTATCATAAATGCCATTATGGTCAAGATCCATAGCATATATTAAATAACTAAAGTATTTAAATTTTACCTTAAAATAAAATGACCTATTTGGTTTAAAAAATTAATTACTAGTGATTGAACTACTTAAAATCTCTAGTTTACCTGAAGGACTATTATCTTATCTTGCTGATTAACACATTAATGCCAACTGACAATTACAGATCAACATCCTAGCAGTTTGCATATATTCTTAGGGTCTACAATTAATTTTAATAGTGACTTAAAGAGAAAGATAGAAAGTAAAAACACTACAAGACTAAAACATATATGTGCTCTAAAATCCCATGTTACAGGGTTAGAGACTATTCACACTGTTTTCAGCCATCCATACTAGTATTGAGCAAAGTATTAAAATATAACTGAAGTTTTACCTTTTCACATGAATGAAATGTTAAAACTTTTAAATTCTCTATTTAACTCTATTCTAACCATTAACTTGCTAATTCAGATCTCCTGGGGCTCCCAATGCAAATTATGAATAATATAAAGCAAATATACAGCTAACTGAAGCAGTCCAGGCTGCCTTAAAATGTAGTGAGGTTCTATATTACATTCTTTTCTTTCAGTTCTATATTACTATCTACTACAAATACTAGAACAGGATTTCTGTATTCTGGGAGAGAGTTGATTAGATGACCTCAAAGACCAATCCTATATTTTTATAGCTAGAATAAAGGGAAAAAGAGGAATATAAAGGTGGAGGGAGCGACAAAGGGAGTTTAGAGAACAAATCGGCAATATTGTTTTCTGAAAAGATTAGATTTGGGTTTCCTCAGACATTTATTATCTTTATGTAACATGTATATATTTCAAGCACATGGTTTGCACCAATAATAGAAAAATGAATTTCTGCTTTTTTAGGAAGTCTCTATTCTAGTAAGAAAAAGGGACACAAATGCTGTATAACTATAAAAACAATGTAGAAAAATATAATAAAGTGCAGTGAAAGGTATGCAGAGAAGAGCACCAATTCTGCAGTGTGTGTTTAAGAAAAAAAAAAAAAAAAACACTTTGGGGGAAAGTGATAAATGAGTTAAATCTTTAAGCTGAAATAAGAATTAACCAAACACAATAGAGGGGAATTCTGGCCTAGGAAGTTAACTAGAGCAAAAGAAAAAAAACAATACTATCCATCTGAAGATCCACAAGCTAGAGAGTAAAATACTAGAAACAAGAGACAGGACTAGAAAAGAACATGAGAGCTAGATCAGAGGACCTTTTTAGGCTCCACTACAGTAAAGATTGTAGAGAATCAGTTAAAATTTTTAAATGAAAAAGTGATACAGTCAGATACATGTTTCAGGTAGATGACTTTGATTATTGGAAAAAAAGGATCTGGGGAGACTAAAGCATCAAGGAAGAACAACTTGGAAGTTATTGCTACATCAAGTCCTGGTAAGAGATGAAAAGAGCTTGAACTAGAATATGGTTGTTTAAGATTGAGAAGAAGGCACACATTCAAGGAATATTTTAAAAGATAAAGTTATTATAACTTGGCACCTATATCATGGAACTAGGGAACTGAAAGAAAGTTGCACCATCTATTTAGTCTTGAAGAGCACTCATGGATGTTACTGAGGACACTTCACTGCCAGTCTCCATCGTAAAAAATTACAGGGAGCCGACAAATACATAAAATAAACCAACACTTTTGCAAATTTAGTTTATGCTAAATGCCTAATAGAAAATTATAAAGTTCAAAATACTGAACAATCAAAACAGTATAAATAAAATTTCCCAGTGCAAGTGCGATTTATACTTTACACTATGAAAAAAATGGATGTAGCTTTAAAATATTTTTTAAGTAAATATATGCTATTATTTTTAATAAGGATAAAAATATAGATTTCTAGCTGCTCTTGAAATACAGAAGATTTCACAACACCAGACTCCCGTTCTTGCATCAATTAAAGTGGTCACCCTACTGCAGGCAAACCCTTTCTAGTTTTTGACTCCCTACAGTCTTCCTGAATGTAAAGAGTGCCAGTTGCCATTATCACTACACTTATGGTATTGGTTTTTACAGTAGGGAAATAGTTCCATGAACCTTGATCTCTATCAAGAGGGAAAAAAAGATCAAGATTATTGTAATTTAAGAAAAATGAGAATATATACACCTGACCCATTTCATTTGCTTACATTATCTTTAAGACACCTCTAGGCATTAATTAAGAGTAGTAATTCCTGACAGAGGTAGTGGGGAGACTAACTAATATATAGTCAACAAGGTAAGGTCTCACTGATGGAGCCTATTTGGCAACTGCATAGAATGACACAGAAAATGAACTCAGAAAAACATCTCATATATTCCACTTAAGAAGAGTGCAGAACTAAATAAGGTGACTGCAAGTGGAGTATTCAGTTTAATGGTTTTATGTTCCAATGATTAAAAATAAACACTAGAAAGGCAAGCCTTAAATTCCATCTAGAAATGCTACAGGATGGCAAGAAAAAAATGTTCCACTGAAAAGATAGCAGATTAACAGTCTACTAAAATAATATGAGTAAAATAGAATTGAGATTAAGAGTTAAGACCCTTGAAAGGAAATATATACAAATAAATGTCAAAAGGCATGAGAAAGAACACTTTTTTAAAGATCTTCAAGGACAGTAATAATATTAAAGCTGAAACGCCACATGGAGTAACTTCCCCTAAGAGATTATTGGTTACAGCTAATAACTTCTGGAATATAAAAGAATGTGGCAAGTAGTAGCTGTAGTAATATCTGGTCTTTGAATGAGACCTTACAAGATACTTAAAATCAGCATGAAAAGATTATAAGAAAGTCCTTGCAGAATTTTATTAACATGGTGAAGAACCATGACCTTGGGGAAAAGTTCTCTATCCCAAAAAAACAAAACACCCAAGCCATAAAATTCATAAAAGATGTGGCAATGAAAACAAGAAATACTATAAACAAATGAATGAGAAAATAAAGGAAAATGTGAGGAATTGTGATTCATAATGTTATCAATGTAACATTTATTGAAAAGTCTTTAGTTTGGTGATAAAAGAGTTATATACAGGTATAAATCACTTTTATTAAAGATTATCGCTAGGTCCTTAAGAAAATATTTAGACATCAGTTCCTGAACCAAATAAAAAAATGTTTAAGTCAGCTCCCAAAATATCAATTTTCTTTTAAAATATTTTTTGGCCAAAGTTATCCAATTAGAAAGTTTAAGTTTACAATATATATATTTTTTCCTTTTAATAATTAACATAAACTCACATTTTGCCTTCATGTGGATCTTCTTCCCGGCCCTAAAGGGGAAGACATTAAGACAGTATTTTATATAATTAACTATTTATCTATTCTTATTAAAGATAATAAAAATCATATCTTCATACATATCTCTACCCTGCCCTTCATATTTATTCATATATATACAAGAAAAGATATTTTTGTTCAAGAAATGTCCTTCCAAAACCCCTTACTCTTCTTCCCTTATTGTGATTATTCTAATTCAAGCCCTTCCCCATCCCCTTTTCTTAAACCATTACAGTAGCCCAACTAGTATAATTACCTCTGTGCCCCATCCTAACACTTCGAGTTGGATTCATCAGTTTCTTCCAACTCTGCCTTGCATTAAGAAACACCAAGCCAAACAAAAACGAATTTTAAAAAACCAAACCTTTAATACCCCTCTACTGCTTACAAATTCCTCAGTTTACAACCAAAATCCTTCATCATATGACTCAAGTCTATGTTTCCTGTCTCATACTACCAGTTCTCTTTAGGGATCTATACCATGGTCGCACATAACTACCTACCTATTTGTTAATCTACATTCTCCCAACACTGTAGCTTGTTCTTTTTCACTTAAAATGTCCTTTCCACTCAATGCTTCCTATCTGTTAGTTAAAACCTAAACCATCTAAGCAGGATCTGTCTCAAATGTCACCTCCTCAGTGAGACAATGAGTACCTAAAACATTTACTTTGAATAGAAAAGCTGACCTTCTCTTATCATCTTTTGAACTTTACCTTACTCTATTTGATATTCCTATTAAGATAATGTCAGGGTTATTCATTCTATTGCAGCGACTATAAGCATTTTAAGCTCTTAGCCAATTTTTGTTAACAGCCATCACCACCATAAACACTACTACAATGCTAGGCATATAATTTTCACTGAGTATATGTGGAACTATAGTCCTAGTCCCCAGCACAGTACCTGACATTGAGTTTTCACTGAATAACGAAGGGAAGAGTAGAAAAATGGTCTAAATATACATAGATTTACTTCTCTCAATTTGGTCCTCCCTCATCAAATACCTAACCAGACTAAAAAACACCCACTGAATGTCTATTACATTACAAAGCAGTTATGCTAAAAAAATTTTGAAAAGAAAAAAGATAAAGAAAATTACATAAAACCAAAATGCATTATCATTGACCCAAAAAAGTTAATCTCTACAGAAGAGGTTCATACAATAATTTAATTTAATACAATCAATGGAATGCAGAATTAACAAGGCGGTATATGGAAACACAAGAGGAAACAATTTAGCCTAAGAGAATTTAGGAATGCATAAAACCTCTGTGAAAGAAGGGGCGACACTTGAGCTGAACTGACAAAGATGAATCAATTTTACAAGGCATTCTAGCAGGGCAAGAATGTCAAGAAAGAGAGAAAAGAACAGGATTAGAGACAATAATTCATTCAACAAACATTTAATGAATGCCTACTAATGCCAGACATTATTCTAGGCAATGTGGATATATCACTGAATCAGACAAAAATCGTCGTAAGTGTACATTCTAGAGTTAAGATATAAAAGTATAAATGTGCTTTGAGAACAGTAATTAGAATTTCAGAGTGGGAAACTCCTTAAATCCAACCACCACCGTCAATTGAATGACTGAAATCCAGACAATCTCTGAATGACTTTTCAATCTACAAGGAATATATGTTCCAGTGAAAATTATTATGAAAAATTACTCTAAATGTCAGAGTAAAAACCATTTATATAACTCAAACCTGAAACTAGTCCACTGTTAATTCAAAGTATGACTATATTCATTTTTAGCAGCCACATCGCATTGTTCACTCAGACCAAGGTGAGTGAACTTTTTTTTTCCTTTCCTTGTACTGATGTTAGGTGGTGTCACCGCATCATAAATTTTTTTTCTGTACTCATTGGATAACCTTCCTTATTAAAGTTTGTTAAATATGACCCAGAATTCCGAGAGGTCAAGAAAAGTTCAGTTATACTGAAATTACTTTAAATAATCAGAATAATGGGGAAAGAAAGATTACAGCAGGGAGAGGAAAATCCAATATAAAAGTTTTAACTAAAATTTTGTAGTAAAATGAATATAGATAGTAAGATTCTTCAGTTTGAACATTTCTTGTCTATATGGGATAAATATCTCTCCTACTGTAGAATACAGAATATTAATCTAGGGATTAGGAATTCTAATCCCAGCTCTTCTACTAAGTAACTATGTGACTATGAGTATGAGTAATTCCTCCCACTTTGTCTCACATATTTTACTTCTACATATCAAGATCTGCCTTCCAGAATAGGCAGACAAGAGAACAGAAAAGAAAAACATTCTCCACTGGTATCTTCCTGTAACAATAATCAGAGCACAGATTTCAAAACATATTTCCAAGGTTCGTGGCATAGTTTAAAATCAGTAGCTCTGAGAGTTGTGAAAGATAACAGAAAACCATTCCATTTCACTGGACAAATGAAAGGGAAAGGTGAATTGCAACATTGTAATACATTGTTTGATGTTTTAGTGATACTGAGTATTGGCTTGAAATGCAAATGCTGCTAGAATAATGACTGACCTCCTATCTAAAAATGCACAAACATGATTATATTGTGTGATAAGACTACTGATAATATAGTATGTATGTTATGACAAAGAAAGGGGAACACTCAAAATGTAGAACCTTGTGATAATGTACGTGTAACATAACTAAGTTTTTCCAAGGTTACTAGAAAATTATACACATATTTGGAAGACAAAGAATTTGTGATTCCATGATCAGTTGGACATAACATCATTTTGAGGAAGACCAAGCAGACACAAATAAATACAAATAATTACAAATGTTAATACATTTTTAATTCTTAGGAATCTCATGAAAACCTGAAAGTTGGCAGCTAGGGATAAAAATATGCTAGCTTAGTTATGTTTTTTACAAATAAATTCTTTTACTAAAAGTAAATACATTCTAATGAAAAATTCCTTATACTTGTGAATTGAGATTTTTCATAGAAAAAAATATATTCATAGCTAATTTCCCTGATTATAGACAAGTTGCACAAATTTACAATATATTAAGAATTCTGAGACAGAGAAAAAAAAAACTTACCACTTCTTCTACTAGGTCTTCAACAATAAGGCCTTGTTCATCTGTTCTTAGATTTGTAACCCACATCCATCCATCTTCTAATTCATTATGAACAATAAACATATCTCCTTTTAAGAAACTGAAAACAGCAATTATAAAGTTATTAAAATAAAAACTTTAAACACGGAAATGTGAATAATCATGTACCACACCATAGAGATAATGATTTTGGAAAATGCAAGGGACTAAAAAATATCTGAGGTTTTTGTCCTTTTTCTGGCATTATCTACATGTAAAACTTTGAAGACACTGAAAAACCTGAATCTTAATTTCCTCATGGGTAAAATGGATTTAATAAAGGTACCTGCACTATCTACATACATCACTGGATTATTGTTAGATTCAAATTTTTATAAACAGTGATTATATATGTATTACAGGCTTTGGGGGTGTAACTCCAAGAAATTGATATTGAAAATTTAAGTTTTAATGTTATTATGCTTTCAGATATAGGTTAGATTTAAAATTATAAACATGTCATTACACATATGCAAGATATAGTTACTTTACGAAAAGTTTATTTGAAGCACAATTAGCATTACGCAGATGCTTATAATAATAGGTTTTATTTAATTCATTCAGATGTCCATGATCCAATAAGTATAGCATTCTTTCTCTAAAAGTGCTAACAAGAAATATATTGTGAGAATGCATTCTTGTATTTTTGTTGTTTTTGTTAATTTCTGAATAGAAAGATGCATATACAACTTAGTTTCTTTTCATTGGAATCTAGATGTTTTCACCCTCTACATAATCACAGGAGTAATATGTTGTTGATGTATGTGAATATAAAACCATTAGTAATTCCTTGAACTTTTCCCTTTAGACTTAAATGCCTCTGAAAGCTTAAAGGTTTCGAGATTGGTTGGATGCTACTACTGACCCTATATCTATATCCACCTCTCTCACACATTTTTAAGAATCAATTTTCCTTTTGGTCTTAATACTCACAAACCAAAGTTCTATTAAATAAATAACCTCTTCTCAGACCTTAGAAAACTTGTTTTTTTCCTAGGATATCTTATGCTTCACTGTTTCTTGGATGAATTGAAGAACAGAAAACGTACACAATACTTTAGATGTGCTCTATTTGAATAAGCATAGGATACTATATTCTATCTTAATTCTACAACTCTTATTAGCGGCGACCAATTATTTTACCAGCTTAATGGTAGCAGACATTACCACTTAACCAAGTAAATTATTCCTTTCTAGAACCACATAAATAAATACATTTAAAAAATAATTATGAATTAGTAAAAAGGGAGTACAAAGGAACAAATAAAAATGAGAAATAACAAGCGTTATTCCTTGGTCAAAAGTACTCATGAGTTTTTTGGGTTTTTTTACTTCTGTTATTGTTGGTATACTAATAACTTTATGGCACAAAAAATGAAAGCTTACTAGCACAAACAATGAAAGCTTACTAGCACAAACAATATAATCATAAGATTCATTCTGCATTATTTTGCATTGTTCCCCAAAAGAGGTTAAAAAGTACTTTGTTAAATCTTATCAATCTTCAGATATTTTTACCTAAAAAACCGTCAAAGGTAAATGCAAATTTTAAAGACTCATAACTTCATACATATTGATATCAAATTAAAATTCAGACATTCTTGTTTAAATCTTGTTTTAAACCTTATTTAAATTTTCATCTTCCTAGATCAGTAGTTCTCAATTGTGAAAAGTTCTCTCTGTACCTTTTTACATTCTTAAAAATTGGTACTCTAAAAACATTTTTATTTACATGAATTATATCTGCTGATATTTACCATAATCAAATTTAAAATGTTATGAAATATTAACTAATTCCTTAAAAAATAATAATATGTCCACCTCATTACATGGTAACATCAAGAATAATTATAATTAATATAACTTTAGTGAAAATATCATTTTTACATTTTTACAAATCTCAATGTCTGGCTTAACTGAAAACTGCTAGATTCTCATATCTGTCTCTGCATTTAATCTGTTGCAATAATATTTTGCTTAAAGTACATGAAGAATATCTAGCTTAACACAAATATGTAGTTGTGAAAGGGATGAATATTTTAATAGCCTTTCAGATAATTATAGATATCACACCAAAAACTCAGCAAGTGGTACTTTTTTGAAGGTTAGTTGTAATGTGAAATGTAAAATTATTTATCAATGAATGTTCTGTACCCATTCCAATAACATTTGTTTGTCTATCTCGTACTTTGAACGAATCTTTTACCTGTGCATAATTTAGTAACATCACCACTGATCATTTAGAAAATAGCTGTTCACTGAGCTATGTGTATCTTCCAGATGTAAACACATTATACACTATCAAAATATCACATTCACCAAAATATTACCATCACTCTCATCAAAAAGTCATTAAGTATTTGGAAAGCTGTCAAACTCCTGATGGCAGATACAGTGTTTCTAAAATTCAAATTTTTGCTTAAAAGCTCAAATTTTGTCACTGGAAACAAATACTGCCAGTTATTTCCTTTGAAATAACAGATTCACTTTGTTCTTTTTTCAACAAAAATGTCAAATACTCAAGTCTGAATAACCATAGTTTGCCTGTCAGTCATTCTCTTATGTAAAAACGGTGTGCACAAAAGCAGCAGCTAATTCAACTCTCAACTCACTGCTTTTCCTCAAGACATTAAACTTTGTTAGGCAGCAAAGATGCTTTATGCGTATTTCCCTTTTCATCACATAAAATATTAAAAAGATGTGTAGCCAAGGGTTGAGATTTAGTAAAATAAATATTTTTTTACTGTTTCATCAAGAACATTCTTAAGTGAAACTGGTTTATCTGTGTGTGTTTCACTGAAGTGCGTGGCAGTGAAGAACACTGTAGAGTCTGGTGCCACTCTCTTGATTTGTACTAAGACACCAGCAGTTTCACCGTCTGTTGCTTTTGTACCATCAGCATAAATGTCACAGTAAAAAGGCAACTGATGTCAGTATTATGATGAAAATAGTTTTCATCTCATAGACCCTCTGAATACATGGATCACACTTTATAAACTACTGTCCTAGGTGAGAATTAACAAATTATCCAAAATTACTGAATTTGTAATTTCTTTATTATATACATTTCGTCTCTTTCTTTTATTGACTTTTCAATCTTAGTCACAAATAAAAGTATGTCAATAAGAACTAAGAAGTCATTATTCTGAAGACAATCATATAAAAATGAAATTCCTATTTTGACATTCCAGACACCCGAATTTTCATTGTATAAAATATTGTATTTCCAAAATGCATTAATACCTCCCAAAAGTTATCACTATATTTTAAATGCTGCTCGATTTCAGTGAGAAACTCTATATTCAAAAGTAGCCTTAAAATTTTACCAGTAAGAAATAAATTTTCCGAACTATAATTGAAAAAAGATCAACAAAATTGTCTACTAGACTTAAATAGCTTATAGAAACACACTGATAATTTGACAATTATCAAATTATATAATCAAATTATATAGATATAATAAAACAAAAAAATTACTATGTTCTATATCATTAATAATACTTAAAATTATTCATCCATCATGTAAAACAGAAGTTTAATTATCATTTGAGTAGCATTTACAGTTGAGGCATAAATGTCATGTAGAAATAAAAATTAAATTAAGAGTACAGAATATAAGATAACATCTTACTTTGTCAGCGACAGTCTAATAAAAACTAAGTTATTTCTCCTGTCATCTTCACTGTGGCCACTCTGACTCAAATCCACAGTCTGAACAGAGAAGCCAACGTACTGGAACAATGAACTCAATATTAAAGGCACTTTTACCTTGCTGCATGTTATTTCCTTAAATCTCAAAACCTTCTTGGTCCAAAAGTAATAAATTTCAAAGTCTTATATGTTATAAAATACCTTATTTCATCAGTGTCTGGTACTTTTGTGTAAGGCAGAATGGCTCGAACACGCCTTCTATCTTCCACTGGCTGGAAACCATAAAAAATTATTTACAAAAGATAAATAACCTTTTCATGTCAAAGGCAAATCAGGTATGTTCGCACAAAATGAAAGCCAATAAAAATTCACATTATAAACTCCACAGGATCATTCAAACTATTTTTTACTAAGGCTCTAATTACTCAAAGCCTAGAAATGTTTGTTTTGTTGTTGTTTTTACAGAAATTCTTTTAACAGTATAACCAATATGTTTTTATCAAGTACTATGAACAATTATTGAATTTGAAATAAACTACATGGAACATATAAATTAACTTTGATGATACAGAAGGCATCTCAGAATCTTGCAGCAATTTCAGTATTAGCACTACATTATCAGTAATTAATCTTCATTTTTCAAAAATATTTGTTAGGCTATCACCATATAGTATTATTTTTAAAAATCAAGTAACTTAAATACAAAATCACAGAAAAATTTCTTTTTCTTTTTTAAAGAAACTGTCAGTTTTGCTCTGACAAAACCAGAATCAAAATTTAATGCAACAAATACTTCCTGAGTTATATTATTATTGTTGTTATTGTTGTTGTTGTTGTTGTTGTTGTTGTTACTTTAGGTGAGGCAATATTATTAGTATTTTAGGTGAGGCAACCCTTGATTGACCTCACAGATTGCAAGGACCTTGTCGGCTTACAATCCCTTATTTTTTATGCCTACAGCACCTGGTCTTCCTAGGTGGTCTCCCATCCAAGTACTAACCCAGCCCAACCCTGCTCAGCTTCCAAGATCAAACAGGATCAGGCTTGTTCAGGGTGGCATGGCCGTAGACTCTTGAATTATATTAAATAAACATCAAGAAATTAAACAAGAGCTAACCCAATTAATAAAGTTTTACTTGCCTCTGGCGGTGCAACTGGATAAAGCAATTTTTCTCCTTTAAGCAAACAGGAAACATGACTGTAATAACCTATTAGGTCTGACAGTGAAGAAAAACGTCTTCCACCAATGTAGTAATCTCCACACATAGCAATAATCCTATTTGTACCAAAAAAAGAAAAAAGAAAAAAAATACAGTATAACAAAAACCTTTAGAGACAATTTTGAAGACCAAGTTCCATAAAATTATAAATCCATAATTTTCAATACTCTTTTAACTACATCCCTGTATTAAAATACCACTTAATATTTTTATCATGTTAATTGTTTGAGGTTATTTCTTTTACAAATGTATATGTACGCACTGATATGATACATATCATATAAACATCAATTACACAATTCATTATAATACTTGTAAATCCATCCTCAGATACCTTTTCTCACTTTCCATATTTAAGACAGAATAGCAATTTCAGTAAGTTTTCTCTGGCTAAAAGTAGCTTACAGATCTCGTGAAACATTTACACAGAGAATAATAATAATTTCACATTCTACATGTAGTATGTTAGTACTCTTAAAGCTTATTTTAAGATCTAAAAATTAAGGGCAAACATTTTATTGGTTAACATTATAGGCACTAGATTTTTTCCAATCTCTCCAAAAAAAAAATTGAATGAAATGTGTGAATATATTTATACAGACTTGTATACTGGTACTTAAAAATCTACATGCCCATTTAATTGAAATGAACATTTTCAAAGTTTCAGAACACTGAAACTAAAGGGCACAAATACTGAGTCTTAAAAATGGTTTCCTGTATTTTCAATTACTCTGTATTGCCACTTTACTGCTCAAAGTTTTCTTATAATGTAAAGAATATATACTTTATACTCTAAAAGTGATAACTTTATTTGTGCACAGTAATGCCCAATAATACTGTATTTAATAAAAATGTAAACATTCAATATCTACTTTAAATCACTGATTAAATCTGTCTCTCCTCCATTATTTAAATGTCACTGACTCATTCACCTTTATATTAAAGCGGGTATTTTTATAAATAAGACAGCAAAATAGCTATATTGTATAGCCTCATAACAGAAAATAAAGACTTACCTAAAATGGTTGACAACATTTGTCTGGCTAAGAAATGAAAGTACAAAGGACCCTGGTCTCCGATCACTCTCTCTTATAAGGTAACTACCGGACTTCCCTGCCTGTCTGAGGCGTTCTTCTGCCATAGTTCTATCAAGTTTGCCATGATACCACCTAAGACAAAAAATTAAGAGATTAGAATAAAAACAACAACCATAAAATTACTATTGGTAGTTGAAAAACATGCTACTAGAGGTTATAAATATCTACATGAAACTTAAACATTTAGATCTTACTTTGAACTAGTTATTCTAATTTCACCTCAATTTTTTTTATAAATTTCAAAAGCACGATTCAATAATGTCATATGTATACTGCATTGTGTGTTCACCAAAGTTAAATTTCCTACCATCACTATATATTTGACCTTTATCTTAATCTACCTCTCTGCTCCCTCTTCCAAAACTCCATTGGTTTTAACTTCTCAGTCTCTCAAAAAAATTTATTTGGTCAGTTTTTAATTTGTTTTATAAGCTCAGGCCTAATCATCTCACATATGAGTCTTTTCTATTTTTGTCGATCTCTCAACCTCCAAGACTATCTGTTCAAGATATACTTATTAAAATATCAGATCCTTACTTAGAATAATAAGAGTAAGATGGACAAATGAAAATGTATTATTTTATTATTTCTCTATATACTAAGGAACTAAGACATGACATAACTTTATTCTATTTTAGTGTCTCATCCTAGAATAGGAAAATAGAACGATGCTGTCTAACAGCCAGTGTTCTAATTTCCCATTTCGACATGAAGCTGGTTATTCCCTTTGGTCTTAAAATGATCTACTCCATAACCACACATTTTGAACTCGACTCCTCAAATATGTTAAACATATGGGAAATAAATACTACCTTTCTCCTTTTAACTTTTCTGTTCTCAGTTTAACTATATTCTACCTACCATATTACCACTCCCAGATAATCTTGCTAAAATGACTGGCTGTAACTGTAGCATCATTCCATGCTACCAATCTATGCCCACAAAAGCCTCTTGGATTGATATAAATAGAAGCATATTTAGAAACAGATTGGAATTTTCATATGGTCATGGTAACAAATCTACAAAGTACTTTTTATGAAATATTTTTGCACTTGTAACATGTCAGTCATCCAAACTTATTCTTTGGTACTTATAATCTAAATTAAACCTTCAGAAGAAAACAATAAACATTCATAGTACATTCATATAGTTAATATCTAATGATAACTTAGTTACAACTACTAGACTATTATGCCTTTTTTTGTAAGTTTGTTGTAATGAAAGCTTACTATTCTTGACTCCTTAGTTAATTTTTTTAAAAAAAATTTAAAATGTCTTGAAAGAATTATTTTTAGTTTTCTTCTAAAAACCAATCCATTTATTTGGAAATCTATGCATAAGACTGAAATAACATAATAAAAAATTTAATCGTGGAGCTTCATTATAAGTTAATAGGAAAAACATAATTGTAAAGAAAGAATAATCAACATTGCAGTCCTCTAAAATTCTAGTCTCAATTCAACAATTATCTTTGAGGCTACTCAAGTAAATTTAACTTTCAAAAGTTTTTTGTTTTTTTTTTTTAGTCTTAAAAGTTTAGACTAATGATCATTAAAAGTTCCTTAAAGAGCTAAAATTTAACAATATAGAATCAGGACAAAATTTTGAAATTCCACACTAGAAGTTTATTTAGTTGTGAAAATATATGAGACATCCTTAGAATATAATACTGGTTCACTCTTTATTACCTAAAGCAGTGGAGCTATGCCACAGAGCAGATTTACACATCAAAGAAAAATTAAAGACAATTTTAAGCAAAGGTCCTATTTTTGTGTACTTGATATTTCTTAAATTTCTGTTGTGTTTTATGCAAAATGTCGATTAAAAGATTTTATCTAATCTCCATCTTGTGAACTCACCATGAGACAATACAGAGGTACATGAGGCATTACACAATTACTAATTTATAATAAGTACCTAACTAAAGACCTTTACTGATATATAAAAGAAGTATTTGTGGTTTTCAGCTTTTACATCTATGTACTCCCTATAAGATTTGGGCATTAAAATTCAAGGTAGAGGCATTAATCTAAATAAACAACTGTTTCCTGAATATTAGCGATTCCCTTCACGTCGAAAGCTCTTAAGATTCAAACACCAAAAGTAAAACCTGTCATTTCTTGATTACAATTATAAACTGAAATTAAATTATCCAACAATAGGTTTATAAGCACATATGTAAAGTTGGATCTGATTTTCAAAAGTATTTAAAATATCCTTCTGCTACAAATATCAACAACCTGTTCTAGAAAAAAAAAAATGGTCTTAAAACTCAGAATTTCCTGAATTATCTTGTTTACTTCAAATTACCAAGGTGAATCATATTAACAAAAACATTTTAAAAGTATATGCACAGGTATTTTAAAGCTACTACTGAAGCATAAAACATACCAATTAAATTGTTACAATACACAATCTGCATCCCATTTAAACACTGGCTAATAAAAAAATCATAAGCATCACACTAGGTAAAAACGATTTCATTTAAATTTCATATAGCATGATATGCGGCTAAAACTATTTTATAAATAAATCACAAATCCAATATGATGTAATTTGATTCAGTGATTTACAGAACCTAAAGTAAAAGCTCTATATCCACTGAGCACTAGTCCTTGGATATACTTTCAAACGATGCCTCTCAATCTTTTAACCTATGATTTTTTGATAAACATTTCACCTTCCAGGAGATTCAGAGTCTCTAAGTGGCAATTTCTCATAAAGAATCATTATATATTCTATTTAAACCCCGTAGCAAAGAAAACGCTATTTTTCTGAAATCTGTAATATAATTCATTTTATATAAAAAGTAATGTGGAATATGCCTTCTCAAAATATACCACCACACCACAGATACAACGCTCCTTAAGAGGAGACACTTCCCTAGTGGATATCTGTCTCTAAGATTCAGTTTAATAAAAATGGTACACTTTCTCACTGTTCAAATAGTTACAGTAGGCATCATTATAAGGAAATGAAAGAAAACATTTAATCATTCACATTATTTCTCTAAGTCTTTACAGTCAAAGCCTTATTATACTTCTTTAATGGTAGTTTTGGTGGTAACTATTACCAAGAAATTTTTTTTTTAAAAAAAAAGAAAGAAATGCAACTGGAATCTAAATACTTCAAAGGAATACAATAACTAGAGTATAGTATGAAGGTTCTGAGTGTAATATGAGATTACAAAATATCTATGGGTTAAATCTCCTAAATTAAATGTTTTTACTCTACTTATATTTGTGGTAATTTTAACTCACAGACTGAGTATGACACATAGTAATATTAATTATAACAGTAACTGCTGAATGAAGGAAGAATTGTTTAATTATAAAACAATGTTAAAAAAGATTTTAGAAGTTCAGTTCGACCTCTCTGGCCATTAAAAAAAAAAAAAAAATCTCTTCTTTAATGTCCACAATTAGTAAGTTCTGATCTTTGAGGACTGCTATCTTTGTTTAAAAGGATATGAAAACAATTTAGGCTGATAAAGCTCAAAGAAGGATGGCCATACTGATACCTTCTAAACTTCTTCAAAAGAGACTAAGCCTATTGGTGAGACTAAGACTTACCAGAAACCATCTCCAAAGCTATGGTCAAGTCACTACATTTTGCACCTCATTAACATAACTTGTAAAACAGGGAAAATAATCTCCATCTCAACTTCAGAACAATTAAATAACTGTCTTGAACTCCTTCAAAGCAAAATATTAAAAAAAAAAAGTACTACTACAAGGTTATAGTATAGTATAATGGTTAAGAGTAAAGTCTCTGGAGCCACTGCTTATGAATCCTAGCTCTGCCACCTGGCTGTACAAATGTGAGCCAATTAATTTCTGAACCTCAGTTTCCTCATCTATATAAGATGTATTCTAACAGTACCTATACTTCATAGAAGGGTGGGTTGATATTATTATTAACTAATACATATACAAATTATATACGTATATACACATGAAAGACTGCAGAACTGATTAATACAACTTCATCAATAAAAATCTCAAATCGTATTACTGTTGCATATAGATGATTAATTTGTGAATCAACTAAGCCACAATTATCTTCCTACTTTCCAGTCTTGTTTACTTTCCATTTAATTTTGGGAAGAGAACAAGAGAAACCAATCTTGGTTTCTGCTAAAACACTGATTTTAAAAAGAAATTCCTTTTCCCAAAACTCCGTTTTTGAACATTAAAGATCATACAAATTAATTTGTGCTGGAGGCACCATAGTATTATACACTAGAAATTCTTCCATTTTTCCTGGCAACTCTAGAAGGAAACCCTCAAATGGCTCTATTCTTTCCCAGTGTGAATATATTCCTTGGAGAATGGTAAGGACAGTATGCATTTGACATACTGTGACTTAAAGTGACTAAACACTCTAATAATATATCTAATGTGTTCTCCTATTTAAAAGTAAATCGATCTCTCTCTGTCTCTCTCTCTCTCTTTCTAAGATGAGAAAAGGAAAGCAAGAAATTAAAGAAGAAATATATTTTTTTCAGCTAGCTTTGCAATTTTTTGTTGAGAAATGTAACAGACAGATATGGAGTCCCTTGACTTCATTTCCTTAGAAACTACACAATCACTACCTAAAATATAATATCTAAGATGAAACTATATATATGAAATAAATCAACAATAACAGACAAGTTGCTGAAATCACTTTCCTTTTAAATTTGGAATCACATAAATTTTTTTTATATAAATATATATTGTATATTATTGGGAGCACATTTGAAGGGCCTAAGAGGGAGGGGCCTTTGTGCTTTTTAGATGGTCTCTCCTAATCAGGAAGAATATAGAAATCTATATATAGAATATAGTTTAGAATTTAGAATACAGAAAACAGCCTGGTCTGAATACAGACATTTCATTCAAACTACACAATTATTTAAAACTTGACAATTTTAAATGGAAACTGTCTACTACAGTAGAAAACAATTAAAATAGTGCTTCCATCAACAGACTTCCTTCTTCTAAAAAGGAAACTAAACTGACATTCCCAGCAGATCACTTTTACTTTCCACTATGCTCTTCCTCTTAGATATGTCACTTTCACCAAAGTTCTTACATAGAAATATACATGCAGAAATTCAGTTGCCAAGAAATCTCTTCTGTAACCAGAATCACTTGGGACTGTGTGCTCAATCATACTACAAACTTCTAAAGTTTTTCTGTAATTCTCAAAGATGCTAATCAAATTTTCTTACACATGCTTGTCCTTTATGAAATTAAATTGGTTATTTCAGGTTGGTAAGACATGTATATATAAATTTGCTAAAACTACTATATTTTCCTAAAGCCCACATATTTCCTTTTAACAAACATAGTTCCTACTGTCATACAATCTGGAATGATAAGAAAAAGAAACTTACTTTTCAATGTGAAGGGGAAAGTAAACAAAATATACCTTATGCTAAGTGATTCTATTAGGTCTTTTTTCATATTTACTAGTAAATTTACTAGTAAATTCACTTGAACAACCACTAGGTTAAGCATAATAGGTGTAGTACCCCTTAGACCAACTATATCACTTAAACTTGAGAAGAAATACACGTATTATGTTAGATATTTTGAGTATATTTGTGTTTCTGGCAAATATCAAATGTGTGTGTATTTATGTATTTAGTTATATACCTCAGATCAAATTAAGTCAAAATAAGAGCAAACATTCTATTTCCTTTTGCCACAGGTAACATATTTCGAGTTCAAAAGAGGTTTTTGTTCTGGTAAGTTATTTCAAATGAAAGAGGATTGTCACATGTTCTATCCATCCAAAAATTTAGTCCATGGAAAGACTAATACACGAAAGGTGGGAACCAACACCATGCTTATATAGGCAAAAGTTTATACTGAAATGCACTCCACAAACTCTTGTTCTTACTACCCTTCACTTCCATCACTTAGAAAACAGATAATGAAGGGCAGGAAAAGCTACTCTCTGAAAATGTTATGCTCTAATCAAACACTTTTAAAATAAGAATAAGAAAAAGCACAATACCTACTAACAGGACGCTAATATCAGTTCCTACCTTACATCCTCAATCTCATCTATGTAATTTCATTCCCCCAAAACTACCAATTCATATAGTTCAGTTTTTCTTAGAACTTTGACAATTATAGTGTTGTAACCAGTAAGTGCATAAAAATAGGACAAGGAAATGACTTGTGGCCATCTGGTCCAATGCATTGCTGCAACATAGCTGTAAACTACCTTGAAGCAAAACTTTATTTAAAAATAAACTTTTTTTTTTTTAAATTTCACAATATGGTAATTCACTGGCTACTTACTGCAGCCAAAACATTTAATCTGTATTTTAAGATAGATACCTTTAAAACACTAAATTTGAAGGTTAAAAGTAATCTTTAGTCAAACATTGTCTTTTATTTAGTCCATCTCCAACAAACTATACGCCAAACACTGTGCTACATGGTAGAAAAACAAGTTAAACCACAGAACACCATAACAAGAGTTTATGATCTAGTGGAGAATAGAGAACAGGCAAGTAAGTAACAGAATATGAGGTCATATAGAAAAATATCAGTCTTAGGATTTTAGTATATACTTCCTGAAAAAAACTGATGGCTAAACAGAAACAAAGGATGAGTAGCAACTAATTCAAAGGAAGGAAGGGACTGAGAAGGTGAGAAAGATGTCACAGGCAGAGGGAAAAGTACAGGCAAAAAAAAGTAGTTTATATACAGATATAGGAACATAAAAATACTTTAAACTTTCAAAATATACTTTACAAGTCTAATTCTTATCAGATGAAAAGAATATAAGCTTGCCAATTAGACCAGACTTATAAACTTACTGGCTGAAAGTTCTTTCAGTTCCTCAAACAGAAATATATCTCCAAGAACATTTTAAAAGTTCAAAATATTCGCAGATCTATCCTCTCATCTGGTACCTACAGTGGGGGACAGGTATTATACCATAGCACTCAAAATTCTCCATGACATGCCCATTATTCTCCTTTATGTCCCCTATAACCCAACCAAATTACATTTATACATTTAAGAAATCTTTTTTAAGTACCTACTATATTTTAGGCACTGTTTTATTAGACACTGGTTTTAACCCTTTGTGCTTCCTCAAGGTGTTTTTCCTATATAACATTTTTTTTTTTTAAATGAAAGTGAAAACATTATACAATTGAGCCAAAGGTCATCCTAAAATTAAAGTGTTGTCTATGGATTTCTTTCTTCAGAATTTTCTATTTCTCTATTTATTCTTACTCATGGAAATATATATCATATAGCTCAAACGATAGTCTTTATGAGGCTAATACCCAAATTATTCTCTCTAAACCTGGCTTTCCTCCTAGACTTCAGGCCTAAGTTAACAAGTACCTGCTAAGAATCTTCACCTTAAGGTGAATATATCCAAATCTGAAAAATTGCAACTACTTTTACCAACATATACACACACAAACATACACACATCCCTCTTCTTCTCTATTTCTCTATATTGTTAATGGACCAGCTTCCTTCCTAGTGTTCAGACTCTAAATCTCAAAAGCAACTTAAGATTCCTTACTATCTCTACCCACAAAACTACTGCCAACTTGTGTATTGTATCTCTAATATCACTGAAGATGCAATATACAAATTATTCTCTAGTTTTTAATTCCCTCATTGATTACTTTAGGTCTGGCCCTCTTTTCTGCTCATGCTGTTTTTACCCTTCCTACAACTGTGGAAAGATTATCTTCCTAATAGACCCTTCCTAAACTATAGACTTAATCATTTCACTCTAATAACTCAAATAGCCTACAAATGGCTATCTATCACCAAATGAAGTACAAACTATTCAACTTGTCATTGAAAGGCCACCACAAAAGCCTCCAACCTACCTTTGAGGGAGAGAGGTGCGGAATTTAGAGAAGAGAAAGATGAAGATGAAGTTTAGGTTTGAAGTATGTTCGTGATTGTCAAATTTAACTGTTTACTGCTTACCTGGAAAACAGCATGAACTAACCAGTGACTTCTGAAAAGCTGATAATTTTTTTCACTACTAGTTTTTACACTTCTTCAAGTACATTATGAAACCAATAGGCCCTCAATCAATAAAATAACCACAGTAACCACCCAAAGAAAGAAGTGTTCATCAAGTAGGTACCATGGCCAGAACAATGATATTTCAGAGAACATGTGTTAAAGGGAGGAAAACTAAGGCATATGCTAATAATTATGCCTCATATTTGCTTTAAATTTATACTCTTCTAGCCTGTCTTTTCAAATAAATAGATCTGGTCTCAGGACATTCCAATACAAAGAAAGTAAACATTAATAACTGAAATTTATCCAGAAGAATGTCAGTTTAAAATCTCTTATTTTGATAAATTTGAATATCTACCTCATTTTCTAAATTATAATGAAATTACAAATAAATTAAATTACAAATTATCTAAGAAGCCATAGAAAACTTTGATTAAAATTTTGAACTTTCATCCATAGAAATCAAAAGATCAGCCTACATATTTATTTTTTAAAATTTGTTTTGTTTTTTTTTTAACCTATAGTGTACTGTATTTTATATCCACATTGCTTCTTAAACAAAACAAATAACCATAAATGCCAGGAAGTATTTAATTTGCTTGATTACTAATATATAAAAACAATGGAAAATAAGACTGTTATTCTTAAGTTGTTGCTTGTTAGTAGTATATAAAATACAAACAGAAGTTGTTCAACCCTCTCCCATATCAAGCATTCTAACATGAGATACCAGACAGTACTCTATACTTACTCCAGACTGAGATGTTCTCTCTAAACCCCAGATCACATACTTCTTTAAAAGCACGAGATTTTTAAAAAGGAAGCTTTTGTCTATTAGCCATTAATAAGAACTGCAACATGATTCTGTGCTTATTTATGAAGACAGTAAATATAAAAATCAGAATATATCCATTTTAAAATAAAATTCTTTATATTTTAAATAATTTAGAAACTTGATGCTGCCTACCTCCCAAATATGTCCTCAAAAACTGAATATTCAAGATTTTGTTTCAGATCTCCAAAATAAAAAGGGGTGCGTGCTACTTATGTAATCTAGGTCAAATATTCATTGCACTCATCTGGTGTCAAAATATAGAGTATTTACCAATGTAAATCATTCCTAACTCTCCAGTTGAGTTTAAGGACAGATCTACATTTCCAGCAGCTGCTGGGCCTTTCAATCTGGATATCTCAATAGACAACTGAAACCCAACACATCGAAGAAAAAAAAAATCACCTCATCATCATTCTTTCCATTTCCTTCTCCTAACCTCTTCTTTCTCTCCTGCTTCTCATTTCATGTCATCAATCCACTCATCCAAGCTATTAGGTAGAACCATATAGTTTTTTAAGATCAAAAAGGCAATTACTTATGGTTCAATCTAGTGGAAACCTCTCTTCAGTATCTTTGACTTATTCCTCTTTCTTGTTTCTTTCATATAATCAGTAAAAAAGCCATAAAATTCCAAATTCTCAATGCTCTTTTAGCTATCTAATCTTTTCATTTCCCACTGTCAATATCTTTCCTCATCATATATAGCAATTCCTGCAACAGTTCTAGATATACTGCTCTTCCATTTCTTTATACATCTGTAATACTTTCAGATGCAGATAAACCTGAATCACAACTCAAAAAGTAAAATGACCCCATTGCTTACAAAAATAAAATCCAAACTACTGACATGGCATTCAGCATTTTTTTTTAGGACTTTGCCATTCATCACAAGACTATTTATCACTTCCAAAATATATCAAGCAGGCACTTTCAAGCCTGTACGTTTTTGATCATCTTATTCCTCTCATCTGAAATGCTCTTATTGCCGTGTTATTCTTCAATGCCTATCAAGTGCCATCTTGATCCTCTGGTCATAATTAATTTTCTCTTACCATGTTCCCAGCTTTATTTCTTATACTTTTTTTGAGGTTCTATCTTATATGTAATATAGTCAGTCATTTTCACATGTTTTCTCCATTAAATTGAAAGGTACTAAAGAATACTGGGGACATTTAAGCTATCTTCACAATTCTCTAGTCTAGCACTTGGCACGATACTTTGAACACAGTAAACATTGACAGGTGGAAGGTTGAGAAAAACAAATTAATCAAAAATTCCTGCCTACACAGAAATTCTAAAGTCATAATCCCTTACTGGACTCTACTATCTAGCCAAACTGCAAGAATGCAAGACATGCTCCCAATCAAGCTATTTTCTCAACCTGCATCGTCCTCCCATCCCCATTCTAGAGATCCTTTAATTACTTTGCCCTCCAGGGAACACCTCTGCAGAGCCAAAATTCCACCTCCTCAAAGGAATTGTCTAAAGACCACTCGTCCCCAATGTGATGTTTTAAATCTAAAAACCACGTAGCTAGCATATAGTGCTTTATGACCACATCAATTTTCTTAAATAAAAATAAAGTGGAACTATTACTTCCCTCACCCAAATCTCCCATACCCAAACTTCCCCTACTCTAAATTCATTTGCTGATACTCAAGGATGCTGATTGGGGAGTTGCCTGTTCAGCACTCACAGCATTCAGGGAAAACAGACTCATATCCCCTCCGTGAACTCTTTCTCCTCAAATTCCAACAACTTGGTTTCTGAGAAAGATTTCATTTCTTTGAAGAAACTAGCTTAGTCAAAATCGATCATTCCATGGTCCGCATCTCAACCAAACAGGGTCAAAATTTCTTTCAAAGTGTTTTTTCACACTAGAACTGAGAGTCAGTCTCTTATGGCAAAAGCTATAGGATGCCAAGTCAAAGAAAAGGTTTTTGTTTTTTAGGTTTTCCACCACTTAGAAGAGCCAGTCTATAATGAGAATGAGGCTGAGAGGACGAAACAGATAAAGAGATGAAAATGGCAACTGATGATAGCATTCAAATTCCTAGTTCCAGTTATCTGAGATCTGTTACAAGCCTACCGTTCCCTTAGTTTAGCTGTTTTGTCTCATTCTTTGATTACCCCTAGAGGAGCTCTTTGGTCTTTAGATCCTTTCACATATTTAAAAATTATTGGACCCCAAAAAAACTTGTTTATGTGAGTTGTATCTGTCAGTATTAATGGTATTACAAATTAAAACTGAGAACACTTAAAATATACTTAGTTAACTTTTAATTAACACAAAATGAATTAATATAAAGAACATTCTTTATGTAAGATAATTATTTTCAAAAAAACCATTTAGTGAAAGAGTAGCATTATTTTATAATTTTATACAAATCTTTAAGAGCCAACTTAATAGAAGATAGCTAGATTCTCATATCTGTTTCTGTATTCAATCACTTGCTGTATATTTTTTTGGTTTGTAGTATATCAAGACTGATACTTAATGTAGGTACTTAAAAGTCAGATGACATATAGAATCTGACCATACCTATAAACATTTCATACTCTGCTACATTAAAATCCACTGGTCTATTATTTATTCATGCATATTTTACAGCATCATGCAATAGACATTTGGCAATATGGGTTCAATGAGGTATGAAAATCTTGTCAAGTGCTAACAATATCAAAATGTCACACTCTTTATGCAGTAAAGTACACTTGAGTTATCCAAACTCTACACATCTGGCCCTTACCCAGCTCCTGGGAGATAACTGCTAAGCCCTCGGAATATCCAGCCCAATAAGAATACCTCTGTTTACTGAAAACCATGGGCCATGCCAGATCATTATAGTAATAATGGGATTTGTGGTAGAGGGCCGCATATTATCAGTTTGACTTCTGGAATCAAACTCATGAAATAACTATGGTCAGCCACACGGGGGCTCCAGGTCTACATGACCAACTCACAACAAAAATTCTGGACACCACGGCTCAGATGAGCTTTCCTGGTTGGCAATACTTCATACATGCTGTCACACATTGATGCAGGGAGAATTAAGCACTGTCTGTATGACTCCACTGGGAGAGGACAACTAGAAGCTTGCATCTAGTCTCTCCAGTACTCTGCTCTATGTACTTTCTTCCTTTGTGATTTTTAATTTGTATCCTTTACTATAATAGACTTATACTGCGAGTGTAAAAGCTTTGATCAGTTCTGTTAGTCATTCTGAAAAGTCACTGAACCTGAGAGGGGGTTTTAGGGATTTCTGACAAAAACCATCAATATTATCAGAAAAGTTCCTAGCAGGCACTAACATGAGTATCATGATTCTTTTTAGATAGTAGGTGTAACCTTGAAGAAAAAGTGGCACTGTCTTCAAAAACGTGGGCTCACTCTGGCTTTGGTGAGTAAAGGGCACCACATGTGTATATTATATGTCCTTTCTAGGTAACCACTGCTTTTTTCTAGAATTCAGAATAAAAGAACAAATTTTTATTTTGTTTTGTTTTTGTTTTAGTGAAATGCCATGTCCATTGCTAACTCTAGCTATTATATATGGACATATGAAAAATATCTATATACAGTTTATGGACTGGTAGCACTTCAAGTAAATGATATATTGTAATACAGACCTGAATTTTTTATTTTTATTTATTTATTTTTTTAGGTGAGGCAACCCTTGGTTGACCTCACAGATTGCAAGGACCTTGTCAGCTTACAATCCCTTATTTTTTTACGCCTACAGCACCTGGTCTTCCTAGATGGTCTCCCATCCAAGTACTAACTCTAGCTATTATATATGGACATATGATAGGCCCGACCCTGCTTAGCTTCCGAGATCAGACGGGATCGGGCTTGTTCAGGGTAGCATGGCCGTAGACCAGACCTGAAATTTTTTGAGCTATTTATCAATTGACATTTTTTTCTTAGCCAAGAAAAGATTTTGTATTATTTTTAAAATTATACCCTGTAATATTAGAATTGTTCTTTTAAATATAATAGGAATTTAAATATAAGTATGCCACTTTATTGCTATATTATTAGAACTTTTTGGAGCACAGAAAGAATTCTTCATAAATGATTTTGCTCTTTTGAAAACAATACACAACAAAAATATTTGTTAAACTGTATTTAGTCTGTAAATGTGTGTAGCTTATAAAGGTACACTAAGCTCATCAAATGTAACGTTTCATCCAAATAATTAAACATCTGCTAAATGCTCATGTCTGACTAACCATAGTTTACCTGGCAATCATTCATTATAGTAAAAGTGGTGTGTCATAAAAGAAGCGGCTAGTTCAACTCTCAACTCAATCACACAACTGCTTTTCCTCAAGACAATGTACTTGGGAATGCAACATGTGTATTTTCCACTTTACCACACAGAATATTAAAAAGACATACATACACTCAAGGATTGCAACTTAAAAAAATTATAATTTTTACTGCTCTATCAAAGACATTCTTAATTGAAAATGGCTTTTTCTTTTGCTCTACAAGTGTATGGCAGTAATGAATACAATGACTACCAGTACAGTTTGGTGCCACTGCATTTACTTATACTGAAGTACCAGAAATTTTACTTCCTATTGCTTTGCAACACCAATACAAATGTCAACAAAGTGAAAATAGCAAATAATAGCTTCATTTTATGAAAACTGTTCTGACTTTATAGACCTCCTGAAAGAGCCTCAAAGAAACCTAGGGTTCAGAAACAATAACCTAGTAAAAGTGGACTAGAAGAATCTACCAATCCCAGGGAAGCTATTCCAACATCTTTCTTGAAAATCCCAGTTAAGACTGTCAGCTTTCATATGGAAGACATGGCTGTCACCAATATTATAACCAAAATTTTAATTTTCCTCTCTATTCTTTATGCCAAGCCCACTCAGCCTATGTTACTTATGAATTTTTGGTTTTCATTGTTTTTATATAAGACCAAATCTGTTATAAAGGGATCTATCCTATTTCCAAATAATTTGTTAATTCAAACATTATTTTATTTTGCTGATGTTTCAGATTTTTTAAATTTCCTAGCTTTGACATCTTTCTTCTGCTTACTAATATTTTGATGACCAATTTGTTCTCTAATTACTAATTTTCCTTTAAATCATAGGCTTACAAAATTCTTTAAAAATGCCTTAGTTTTTACCTAATGGTTTGCTATGTTTCCTACTTTTAACAGAATTTCAGCAATTATTTAGGAATGTCTTACTCACAGATCAAGTCCATCTGGGACATGACTCATCCCTTTGTCCAGCATATCCATGCTGTATATGTTTACCCACCTGTTAAGTTACTTAATAGCCATCTCAGTTATCAGATTGACTGTCAGGGTATCACAGTGTGTGTGTTCAAGTGACCCTTATTTTACTTATTAATGGTCCCAAAGCACAAGAATAGTGATGCTGACAATTCAGATATACTGAAGAGTTTCCTTGAAAGTGTTTAAAGTGTTTCCTTTAAGTGAAAAGGTAAATACACACAATGAGATATTTTGAGAGAGATCATATTCACATAACTTTTATTACAGTATGTTGTTATAATTGTTCCATTTTATTATTACTGGTTGTTGTTAATCTCTTACTGTGCCTAATTTATAAGTTAAACTTTATCATAGGTATGTATGCTTAAAAAAAAAAAAAAACATAGTACATAACAGGATTCACGACATCCATGGTTTCGGACATCCAGGGGTCTTGGTAGAGTATCATTCCTGATAAGGGGGGACTACTGTACACTCAATAGAAAACTATGTAACTACTGAAACAAGTAAGGTAGTTCAAACATACATAAGCACACAAATGTAAAGACTTGAAGCTACCTGAAACACAAAATCTGCACAAAATCTACTCAGTGACTCCTATCCTGACCACGCTGTATAAAACTGCACACTACCTGTAGCACCACCAATACTCCTTTATCATATTTTTTTTCTTTTTGTGTCATAGCACTTATTACCTCTAGCATTTTGTACAATTTGTTTATTAATTATGTTTATTGTCTTTCTCCTTCCAGCAAAATATAACCTCCAAAGGAGCAAGTATCCTCATCTGTTTATTCATTCGCTCTAAGCATCTAGTACAGTATTTGGTATAAAATAGGCTCTGAAAAATTTATCTATTAAATAAATATACAAAAAGTGTTAAACAGTTGACCTTAGAAAGCATAACTGGAGAAATGAGAGCCAGTGATAGAAGGGGATTTTTTTAAACTAAAGAAAAACTTTTTATACCTCTTTATACATATTGCATTTCCCCTCTTTTTGCACATATATATTGCCTACTGGAAAACAAAATTTTACCACTCATAACAATCATATATATTTATTAACAAAAATATACATATATAACAGCAATGGTCACTACTAACAACAGTGAGATTAGGAAGGAGTGGTGACTCTTATCTGTATTGTTCATTGTTTGTTTTTTTTCACAAAAGGTATTCATGTAATAAATACTTTTAACACTACTTATAGTAGAATAACCCCCAACCAAGAATAACTAGAAAGGGCAAATAAAATAGTAGGAAATTTGTCTATTTGAAGTCATCCAAGAGTTGCTAAGGCAATCAGAACTTGAGACCCAAAATTTCAGAAAAAGTTGATGGCTGTTCAGCAGCCACTTTGCCACTTTTTCCCTTAAAGTATTTACCAATATGGTCACAAATAAGAGCCTGAAAATTCCTGTAAAAGAGTCACGTCTTCTGCCTGAGTCCTCTTAGGAAGAAAAGAATCCAGCAGAGCTCTTGGTGGTCTCACAAAGCTGGTGAAACACATATTAGAAACTTGAAGGGCCAGGATTCCAATCATAAAGGAGAGACAGAGAACTGAACAAGTTCTCCTTTACAAACATTTAGTGGATTCTAAAGCTACAGAGATAAGATGTTCAACAAAGACTCTGCATAGCAAAATGGAGTAACTGGAAATTTTGTGATTAAAATGGTTTGACTGAATTCTATCTGCCACCTTCTTTAGCAAATTATCATTCAGATCCTTTATAAATTGTCAAACACAATGTCTGGCATTTATTTAAAACTTAACATCATGCCAAGAGGCAGGATGCAATGAAAGAAAATAAGCAAGCAAAAATATCAAAAAAGGTATAATATAAAAACTTAAGAAAAAAATTAAAAGTTGATTGTTAGAGAAAGTAATAATATCAACAGATTCTAGCAGAGATTATAATGATTCAAGATATTATAGAAATAGATAAAAGATGAAATGTAACCATAAAATTGGGACTAAAAACTGATTGAATACATAAAACTAAGAACTAAATATATGAGACTAACAGTAGGTATAGTTTTAAAAAACTAATAAAGGAGCAACTTTCACAGAAAATATCCTTAACTGAATCACAAAAAGAAAATGGGATAGAAAAATATAGAAAAGAGCTTAAAAGATGAATGAGATATAATTTGTAAAAAGTAGTTTATATAGACATATACACACACAATCTCAAAAGGAGATGAAAAAATGAAAGAAAAGCAAAAGCTGAAGAGAAAATGGCCAAGAATTTTCCAAACAGAACGAAAGCTATCAGCGCAAGGTTTCAAGAAGCTCAGTATACACCAAGCAAGGGAAAGGGTTAAAGTCACAGAGGTATATCACAGCAAAAATGCTAAAAACCAAAGACAAGACTAAATTTTAAAAGTAGTCAGAAAAACACTATCGTCAAAGAAATAAACAAGAAAAATCTTTGCTGAATTTGCAACAGAAATATTGGAAGCCTGAGAGAATGAATTACCTTCATGTTTCTGAAAGAAAATAACTGCAAACCTAGAAATTTTTGCCACGAAACATCTTTCAAAAATAAAAACAAGCATGTTTTCAGATAAACAGAAAGTACATTCGTACCAGTAGATGTTTAATAATAAAAATACTAAAAGAAGTTCTATAGGGAAAAAAAGGTTACGGAAAAGCATGGAAATGCTGCATAAAGCAAAAAGAGTAAATATATCTTAATAAAAGCTGATGTATAAAACACCTAATCAGTATTAAAGCCTATGTAAAATGAAAAATTCAGGATCATAATATAAAAAGCAGAGGCGTATAAGAAGAGTTTAAGTGTTCTAAGTTCCTAGCATTGTTAGGGAAGTGGGAAAAGTCAATATTTTCAGTAAACTGCAATAAGTCAATGAAATGTGTTGTAATCCCCAGGGCAACCACTAAAAGATCAAGATTATCAGAATGGTTAAAAAAAACAGAACACACTTATAAGAGATACAACTTAAATAAAACAGGTTAAAAGTGAAAGGATGGAAAAAGTTATACCATGCTAGCACTAACCAAAAGAAAAATGAGGACAAGTTAGATTTTAAGACAAGAAGTATCATTAATGATAATAAGGGACATTTCATAATAATAAAGGGACTGATTCACCAGGAATTTAAGCTAAACTAACAGTGCATACACCCAGTAAGTTAACATCAAAATATAAACCATAGTAGGCTGGAAAACTCATGCTTCTCTTACTAGTTAATAAATGAAGAAAAAATCAGTATACAACTATTTGAAATTAAACAACAAGCTCCTGAACTCTTGAATCAAAGAAATCACAATGGAAAATAGAAAGGAATTAATGTTAATGAAGACAGGACATATAAAAAGTTGTGAAATGCATTTGAAGCTATACTTAGAGTAAAATCTGTAGCCTTAAATGATTTTATCAAAAAAGGAGAATGACAACTATTTCTTTACCTCAGGAAATTAGTGAAAGAACAGAAAGTTAAACCTGAAAAAAGCAAAGGAAAATAGAAAAGAACAGAATTAATGAATTCAAAAGCAACCATATAACATAAAACTTCAGAAAAAAGTCAAAAGGTGGTTTTTAGGAAGATTGATGATTCTAGCAACATCAATCAAAAGAGGAAAAAAGTAATAAATTGTCAATTTCAGTAACGGAAAAAGGAGAACTCCTACAGGTCCTACAGAAGAACAATTAGTTACACTATCACTTATCAAGACTTACTGCAAAGATAGACGAACTTACAGAATGAAAATGAGATGTGAATAACAGACTCACACAGAAACTGTCACTAACTAATGACAATGATAAACCTGAAAAAGAGGGTCTTTTACTTACCATTTTTGGGTCAAATGGATATCCATATTTAAAAAAAAAAAAAAACACCTTTACCCCCTCCCTTGCTACATACACAAAAATCAATTCCATATGTATGTTACATCTATAAGTTACAAATACAATAAAACTTCTAGGAAAAATATAGGCAAATGCATTCATGCACTTAGGGCAGGCAAGGATTTCTTAAACATGACCAAAATAAAAGCACTAATCATAAAAGGAAACAATAATATATTATTGAAGATAGCAGTAAGGGAGTAAAAAGGCAAGATACAAATTTGATATCTGTAAGATATACATCCAACAAAGAACTTACAGCCAGGATAAAGAACTAGAAATCTGTAAGTAAAAAGAAAAGTAAACAAAAAAATTGCAAAAGATTTGAACTGCCAAGTTATGTAATAGGTTATCCAAATAAGTCAATAGGTATAAAAACACACACACCTTCATTATTCATCACATCAGGAAAATACAAATTAAAACCACAAGGGCTATTTCATCACCCACCCACCAAAATAGCTACAATGAATAGGATAAACAATTGCAACTGTTCCAAGAATGTGGAATAACTGGAATTCTTATACATTGCTATTGAGAACCTAAATTGGTACAAGTGCTCTGGCAGTATCCTTTAACAGTATTCACCAAGTTTATAAGAACATCCTATGAGCCTACAATTCTAATCCCAGGTACAAAACTAACGTAACTGCATAACATGTTAATCAAAAATTTATAAGAAAATTCATAGTAGCACTATTTGTAACAGACGAAACTGGATACAACCTAAATATCAGGATAATAAACTGGTACAATCATGACATAACATTATAAGCAATGATATGAGTGAAATATTGCTACATGAAATAACATGGATAAATCGCATAAACAAAGTTTGTGAAGTAACACAAAAGAATATATATTATATGATTCAATTTATATAAAATTCAAAAACCCCCAAATAAGCTATGATACAAGAAGTTAAGATTGTGTTTATCTTTGGGAGAGGGGGTATGAGAATTAGACTGAGAGCTGGTACAAAAAGATTTCAAGGATGCTGGTAATATTCTGTTCCTTGATTCAAATGTGGATTACATAGCTATTATTAGTAAAATAGTGTAAATAAAATATTAACATATATTAATGCATATTATTATACATATACAATATCTAGTAATACAATATTTATGTACTCATAGGTATTATCTAAAATTTACTGAGATAAAGTTATGATGCTATCCTTAATGTATGTTATACGTCAATAAAAAAACATATTTAAGAAAAAAGTAATCCGAAATAAATATTCTTTATAGTAAAACTTTAATTTTAACATTAAAGGGGAGCATGCTTATATTTTTATGCATGCTTATATTTTCAGACAGTCAAAGTTATATCCACATTAGACACTTCATAATAGTATACAGTCAAATGTCTGCACAGGTCAAGACTGTGGTAACTTTTGCAAATTTATGTTATGTTCTGTTTAACAGCCTAAGACTCTATGGTCAGTACTAGCAGCTGAATCAATGGGTGATAGGCCCTGGCCCTGTCTCACCTGTTTTGACTTCCTATAACTAATAACTCATGACCACTGAGGTCTGAGATATAATGGGAATACATGCGTCTGCCTCTTTGGCACGTGCATTTTTATACCTCTTAGAATTTTTCACCATTTTTCACTATCTCTATTCATTAAGTAATTATGTAAACTTTAATCATATCCATCATACAAAGAGCTCTTCAATCCCCAATTATAAGAAATTATTCTAAAACTCAGAGTTTTAAGTTCCGTAGAACAAAGCAAGTATAGATGTTTGCTCAAAGACACTGCATATGACTTAATACAAAAATTTTCTATCACATTTCTATCATATTTGTCATTGATAAATAGGATAAGCTTCCTACCTAAGCCAACTTCCTCTTATCCCTGTAAATGTATATTTATTCTTGCTTTACTGTGATCTTGTCCTCGCCACATAGTATTTACAAACAAAAAGATTACATGAAAATGTAAGTTCTTAGCATAGCTGTCTCTATATAATGTTAACAAGCCATTCACTTATGTTGTTTCAATATTTATGCAGGTTTCTGATTTCTGTGACAATTCACATCAATGTCGCCTGCCTCCAGAAGGTAGGCATCATATGTTCAACCTTCTTCTATAAGAATCATATACAAGCCTTATATATCCTTACATGTAAGTGCTTTACTAACGGTTTTTTGATAATCATAAAATGTCGACATCAGTGTATATTAGAAAAGGCGAAAAGTTACTATATTCCACAAAAGGAAAATTGAATCATGAGGAAATTAAATAAATTTTCCAATATAGTGATTCACCAAAAACATTAAAAACAGAAATTCAGGTTTTCCAAAGCCTAAGCTATGGGTTCTTCCTCTATACTACTTCCCCTGTTAAGCACCAGGTGGATAGAAACCCAGCTACTTGCTATTACTACGTTTCTTAAAACATGTTCTGCAAAGATGTTCATTAAGCATGTAATTAAATTTAAAAGCAGAGTTAACAAAAAGTTTAATATAATAAAGACTTGTAGAAGTCCTGTACAAAATGTGCATTCTGGATTTCCAAGAACACTGGACCCAAATTATTTGTCAAAAAAGTCATACAATACCAATTCTTGTAACTGAAAATATATGACATCAAAATTTGTGAGATGTAGCAAAAACAGTCCTTAGAAATTTATAGCACTCAATGCATAAATTAGAAGAGATCTACAATCAATAATCTACGCTTCTACCTTAGGAAACTAGAAAGAGAGCAAATTAAGCCCAAAGTAAACAGAAGAAACAAATTTAGATCAAAACTCAGTTTTCTTTAAAATTGAAAAAAGGAAATAAAGAGAAAAGTCAATGAAACCAAAAGCTGGTTCTTTGAGAAGAGCAATAAAATTGATAAGCCTCTAGTCAGGTTAAAAAAAAAAAAAAAGATAAATTATTAATATCTGAAATTAAAGAGGGAACATCAAAATCTAATAAAGGAACACTATGAACAACTCTGATCACAAGTTAGTAAACCTAGATGAAATGGACCAATTCCTTAAAAGAAAAACACAATTTGCCAAAACTCACAAAAGAACAAATAGACAATCTGAATAGACCTTTATCTATTAAAGAAATTGAATCAATAATTAACTACCTTCTAAAACACAAAGCACCAGGCCCAGATGGGTTCACCGGTGAATTATATCAAACATTTGAGGAAGAAATTATAACAATTCTTGATTCTACTTCCTGATTCTATGAGGCCACCATTATCCTAATACCAAAACCAGACAAAGAAATTACATGAAAACTACATACCAATATCTCTCATGAACATAGATGTAAAATTCCTCAACGAAATATTAACAAATCAAATCCAACAACATATAAAAATAATTATACACCATTACAAGTGAGATTTATTCCAGGTATGCAAGGATAGTTCGACATTTGAAAATCAATTAATGTAATTCATCACATCAACAAGCTAAAAATAAATCACATGATCACATAAATAGATGCAGAGAAAACATCTAACAAAAGCCAAGATTCATTAATAATAAGAAAAAAACTCTAGAAAACATGGGAACATAGGAAACTTCCTTAACTTGATAAAGATATTACAACTTTAAAGGACTTTACATAAAACTACAACTGACATCACACTTAATGGTGAGAAACTCAGTTTTCCCACTAAGACTGGGAACAAGGCAAGGATGTCTTCTCTCACCAAGGAAAGGAAATAAAAGTAAGGAAGGAAGAAATAAAACTCTCATTGTACAGATAACACGATTGTCTATGTAGAAAATCCAAAAAGAATCGACAAAAAAATTCCTCAAACTAGCAACAGATTATAACAGGATTGCATGATACAAGGTTAATGTACAAAAGCCAACAGCTTTCCGATATACCACCTACAAACAAGTAAAATTTGAAATTTAAAACACATTACCATTTATATTAGCACTCCTCCCCCAAAAATGAAACACTCAGGTATAAATCTAACAAAATATGTCTTAAGACCTATATGAGGAAAACTACAAAACTCTGATGAACAAACTCAAAGAGAAGTAAATAAATGGAGAGACAATGTTCAGATGTCAATTCTTCCCAACTTGATAACATTCTGAAAGAATCCCTGTCAAAATCCCAGTAAGTCATTTTGTGTGTATCAACAAACCACAGTTGACCCTTTAACAACATGGGATTGGGGCGCCAACCCTCCATGCAGACAGAAAACCACGTATAACTTTCGACTCCCCCAAATCTAATTACTAATAGCCTACTGTTGAATGGAAACCTTACCAGTAACATAAACATTCAATTAAAACATATTTCGTATTGTACCACATGCGTATTCTTACAATAAAGTTAAAGGAAAAAAATGTTATTAAGAAAATCATAAAATACATTTACAATATTTATTGAAAAAAAATTCACATGAAGTGCACCTGTACATGTCAAACATGTGTTGTTTAAGGGTCAACTGTAATTCTAAAGTTTATTGGAGAAGTAAGACCCAGAACAGCCAAATCAATATGGAAGAACAACAAAGTTGGAAAACTGACACTACCTCACTTCAAGATTTACCATAAAGCCACAGTAATCGAGAGAGTGGTATTGGTGAAAGAACGGACAAATAGGTAAATGGAACAGAACAGAGATCCCAGAGATATAGAGTTGACATAAATATAGTAACTTATCTTGGAGAAAGGAGAAAAGGGAATTAGAGCAAAAAGTCTTTTCAATAAATGGTGCTGAAACAAATGGACTTCCATATACCAAAAAAAAAAAAAAAAAAAAAAGAATCTAGACAAACACAGACCTTGTATCTCTCACAAAAATTAACTCAAAAGAGAACACAGACCTAAATGTAAAATGTAAAACTATTAAAGTCCTCGAAAATAACATAGAAGAAAAGGTGACCTTGGGTACAGTGACACTTTTAGATACAACACCAAAGACGTTATTCATTTAAAAAAAAAAAAAAGGTAAGCTAGACGTCATTAAAATTTGAAATTTCTGCTCCATGATAGACAATGTCAAGGGACTGAGAAGAGTAGCCACAGATGAGAAAATATTTGCAAAAAACACATTTACCAAAGCACTGACACTTATTAGAATAACCAAAATCCAAATCACTGACATCAAATACTGGCAAGGATGTGGAGCAGTAGGAACTTCCATTCAATGCTGGTGGGAATGCAAAATGGTACAGTCACCGTGGAAGAGTTTGGGGTTTCTTAAAAACTAAGTATATTCGTGCCATGTAATACAGCAACTGTGCACCTTAGTATTTTCCCAAATGAGTCAAAACTTATATCTATACAAAACCTCCACACGTTTATAGTAGCTTTATGCATAATTGCCAAAATATGAAAGCAATGAAGATGTTCTTTAGTGAGTGAATGGATAAACTGAGGTATATCCAGACAACTGAATATTCATCCCTAAAAAGAAATAAACTAGCAAGCAGTGAAAGACATATAGGAACCATAAATATATATCAAGTGTATTTTTACCAAGTGTAAAAAACCAAACTGAAAAGTTTCATACTGTATGATTCCAACTATATGACATTTTGGAAAAGGCAAAAACTATGGAGGCAAGAAAAAGATTGCCAAAGGTTGAGGAGAGGGAAGGATAAATAGGTGGCAACTTAGAGGCAGCTCTGTTAGGGTAGTAAAAGTATACTGCAGTGGTGGATTCATGTCATTTTATATGTGTTAAAATCCATAAAATGTACAGCACAAAGAGGAGATCCGATCGTAGTGTAAAGAATGGACTTTGGGTGGTAATGATGTCAATGTAGGTCCATCAATTGTAACAAATATATCACTGTGTTACAGGATGTTCACAGTGGAGGAAGTTGTGCATGTGTGGGGACAGGGGATATTTGAGAATTTTCTGAACTTTCTGTTCAGTTTTGTCTTAAAATAGTTCGAAAACTAAAGTTTATTAATTAAAAAAAAATGAGTTTGGAAAAAAACACTACCACTCCTTTTAGGCCTATGTACAAGCACTCACCATTTTACTCAAACAGCATTCCTGTTCATTATCCATTACCTTTAACCACTGAATCCAATGCCTTTTCTAAGTACCCACCTAGCCCTTATTATTTTGAAGACATCACTGTAAAAAGACCTGAAACAAAAAGGTAAGGTGCTATGCAGAATTAACCTGCTGGCTGTTAAAGAGACTTCATAAAGTAGTAATAGCCCAGGTAACTTTTCCAGGGTCTGAAACTCAGTTTCAAGTTAGTCTAGTTTCAAGAGTTGACTAGACTCAGCCCATCCACTATTACCATCGACTAATATGGAAACAACTTTTCTATTAATAACAAAAAAGAAATGCCTGCATATATATCTTCCCATCTTACACTTCCCTGTAACCCTGTTAAGTAGGATGCCAAACTGTAATCATAAGGTTGTGTAATGAAGAATTCCAATGAATAAATTTCAAAGAAATTATTAAAAAAAAAAACAAAACCTAAAAAGACCACCATTTTACAATATCATCACAGAAGAGTAGTAATTGATTCGGGTAAAAATCATGAATACTAATGCCACTGTGTATATATTATTTATTAATTATCTTTTTTTAATGGTTATATCAGGTGGAATCCATCTAAACCAAGTTCAAACTCACATCATCGATAGGACAACTGACATCATGCACCCTTGGATGTAAAGTACCAGGAACTGATGATTTATGGGATATTTCTGCCAAGAATGGTTAACCTGAATCTAGTTATGAGGAAACAATCAAACAAACAAATTGAGACATATTCTGCAAAACAACTTTCCTGGAATCTTCAAAAATATCAATATCATAAAAGAAGAAAAGTTGGAGGAACTGTTTTCGATTAGAGGAGACTAAAGAGATATAACAATTAAATGCAATTCATTAAAATAAACAGATATAAAGGACATTACAGGAACAACTGAGGATATCTGAATATGAATATTACGTTAATGTTCAATTCATTTTATTTGGTTATGTAAGTTACTGTCATTATTCGTAGGAAATATATGATGAAGTATTTAAGAGGGAAAGGACATGATCTCTGCAACCCACAAACAGTTCAGTATAAGTAACATATATATGTATGTATAAACACAAACAGATAAACAAATGAGGCAAAATATAAAGAAAAGGATATATGATTAGTTGGTACACTACTTTTACAACTTTTTGGCAGATTTTTCAACATAAAAACGTGTGGGGGAGTTGTTTACTGAGCAGGATATTTGGACAAAAGAATGCAGATAATCTGTATATTTAATGAAAACATATATGTAATTTAAAAAAATTGCACCAGAAACAGGTTTCATCCTTGGGCTTAAAAAAACTCACTCCCTTGAACTTAGATAATCACTGACAAGCTTACCCTTAATAAAGCTCCATTTTCTATGAGTCTACTGTAATCATGCCATTTGCTACAATCCCATTATTTAAATACATCAAAATACCAACTTCATTATTATCAGGTCTTTCTAACCAGAAAGCATCTGTGATTCATCACATACTAATTTAATTGAGATACCATGGTTTAATTCTCTGAGAAAACACTTCTTTTAAAGTTAAATAAGACTGTTATCACTGCTTGAGAAGAAACAATTATTTTAGTCCTTATATACCACCTCTAGTAATGTCTCAACTGTGTTCAGAAGAATGAATGAGAATTTGTCACACAATCGAGTAGGAAGAAGGGCACCCCGGACAACAGAAATAGTAAGAGAGAGACAGAAAATAGAACAGCAAATTTACACAATAAACAGTATAGTACTGATGAAATGCAAAATATTGGAGAACGGGGTAAGACGGCATTGCATGTCATACTAAAGTAAGCTTTAATTTTTTTCTCAACCTACAGGTCTCAAGCCACTGGGTCAAGAAATCAATTTAGTAGGTCACAATCAGCATTTTTTAATGACCTGAAGTAGAACAGACTAAAACAGTAAATAGAGTGCATCACAGGTGGTAAAGGTAAGTTTGTTTCATTTAACTTTTGTTTCTGTTATAATGCCTGTTTATGTGAGTGTGCTGGATCACAGATACAAAACCTATTTCTTTTGGTGAAAGATGATCAAAATTAGGTTTGAAAGTCATGACTCTAGACAATGGAAATTCATGGAAGAGATTCAAGAAAGTATGATAAGAGCTGTCTTTTTAAAACCATGCTTGCAGTAATAGTGTTTCGAACAGTGACAAATTCAATTAACTCAATTTCCTCATGTGAAAAAGTGTCAGCTATAATTATACTTAGGGGCTGGGAATACATACATATTTCTTTTCAGATATATATAATATACAAAAATTTAGCTCCCTATCTTTGCTAGTAAAAGAATTATTTTTTTCTTGGTATTTTCCGATAATCTCTACATTTTCTAGAGTAAACAAACATATATTAATCCTACTTAAGGGGAAAAGTGATTTTAAAAATTATACAGAATATAATATGTCCAATATACAACTAAATATTACCCGTCATGCCAAGAACCAAAACATAACTACTTGAATAAGAAAAAGACAACAGATTTCAAAACTGATAATAGATATTGGAATTAGCTAAGATTTTAAAGTAGCCATCATAAAAATTCATCATAAATTACAAAATCTCTTGAAACGAAAAGGAAAAAAAATCCAAGCCAAGCAATAGAAATTAAAAAACAAACAAACAAACAAAAACAAATGGAAGTTATAAAACTGTGAAGAACAAAAAGGAAAAAAATAAAACTTATTGGATGGGCTCAATAGTAGAGATTACAGAGGTTAGAATCAGTGAACTTAAGGACAGATCAATAGAATTTAACCAATCTGAACAGGAGAAAAATAACTAAAAAGAAATTTAAAAAGTCCCAAAGAACTGTGGGACAATAACAAAAGATCCAAGTCTATATCACTGAAGTCCCATAAAGAAAAGAGAACTCAGCAGTCCCTCTTCTGAGCATCTACCCCCCAAATTTGAAAACTTTTATGTACAGATATATGCACCCTTATGTTCACTGCATCATTATTCACTGTGGCCAAGACATGAAAACAACCGAAGTGTCCTTCGATAGATGACTGGATAAAGATATGGTACTTATATACAATGGAATATTATTTAGCCATAATAAAAGATGAAATACTATCATTTGTGAAAACGTGGATGGACCTTGAGATTATGCTAAATGAAATAAGTCAGACAGAAAAAGTTGAGAACCATATAATTTTACTCATATGTGGGATGTAAAACTGAAAGCAACAAATGAACAAAACAAACAAAAACTCATAGACACAGACAACAGTTTAGTATTTACCAGACAAAAAGTAGGGAGAGAGGAAGACTGAAAAGGGTAAAGGGGGTCAAATATATGGTGACAGAAGATTTGACTTTCGGTGGTATTAACATACAATGCAATACACAGAAGAAGTATTACTGAATTGAACATTTGAACCCCGTATAATGTTACTAACAAGTCACCTCCAAAAAAGTTTAAAAAAGAAAATTTAAAAAAAGAGAAAGGCAGAGTTGAAAGAGTATTAAAATAATAATGGCTGAAAACTTCCAAATGTGAAGAAAGACATAAACCTACAGATTCAAATGAGCAAACCACAATTAGGTAAACCCACAGAAATTACACTTTGACATATCATCATTACACATCTGAATACAAAAACAAAGAAAAAATCTTGAAAGCAACCACAAAGAAAGGATGCATTACTTATAGGGGAACAGCAATTCGAATGCCAGCAGATTTCTCATCTGAAACTACAAAGGTCAGAAGTAATAAAAATTTTTTTCAAGTGCTGTAAAAGAAAAGAACTGTCAGTCATGAATTCTATATCTAACAAAATTATCTTTCAGAAATTAAGGGGATATAAAGACAAGCTGGCAAAAGATAAATAAGGATACATCTCACTAGCAGAAGTATCCTTCAAGAAAGTTCTTCGAATGATAAAAGTAATCTTGGAACATCAGGAAAGAAAAAGGAACAATGTAAAAAGCAAAAATGTGTAAAAACAAGAGACTCAGTAGACTACCTTTCTACTCAAGAGCTTTTAAAATCATAGCTGATGAATAAGATAAAAATTTCCAGGTCAATAAAAAAAGGTAAGTAGGAGTACATCAAAATTAAAAACTTCTGTACATCAAAAGACACCATGAAGAGTGAAAAGGCAACCCATGGAATGAGAGATAGTGTTTGCAAACCTTTTATTTGAAAAGAAATTGATATTCAGAATATACCAAAAAACTACAACTCAACAACAAAAAACAACCTGGTTAATAAATGGGCAAAGAATCTGAACAGACATTTTCTCTAAAGAAGATACACAGATGGCAAATAAGTATATGGAAAGATGCTCAACACCACTATTCATTAGGTACATGCAAGTGAAAACCACAATGAGATACTAATTCATAACCATTAGGACAGATATTATTAAAAATAAAAAAAACAACAAAGTGATGGTTGAGAATGTAGAGCAACTGGAACCCTCATGCATTGCTAGTGAGACTGAAAAATGGTGTAGCTGCTATCGAAAATGGTACAGCAATTCCCCAAAAACTTAAACACATAATTACCATATGATCCAGTAATTCCACTTTTTGGTATAATCCCAAGAACAAAAGCAGAGACTTGAACAGATATCTGTATACCATGTTTAAGCAGCATTATTCACATAAGCCAAAAGATGGAAGCAAACCATATGTCCGCTGATGGATAAAAGAACAAAAATGTAGGATAAGGCCAGAATAGCAGTCAGCCTTAAAAAAAAAAAAAATTCAACAAATGCTACAACATATATGAAACTTGAAGACGTTACGCTAAATGATGTCAGTCACAAAATGACAAAAATTTGCATGGTTCTACTTAGGAGGTATCTAAAGTAGTCAAATTCATAGAGACAGAAAGTAAAATGGAGGCTGCCAGGAGCTGGAAAACAGGGGAATGGTGAGTTAGTGTTTAAGCGATACAGAGTTTCAGTTGAGGAAGATAGAAAAAAAGTCTTGAGATGGATGGTGGTAATGGTTGCACAACAAAATGAATGTACTTTATGCAACACAATTGTACACATAAAAATGGTTAAAGTGGTAAATTTTATGCCATGTATATTTTACCACAATTAAAAAATATATATCCACATCATCTGATGACCTGATCAATGTATACATAGCACAACAGAAATATTCAAGACAATATTTACACAGTGAGAGGGTAAAGGGATCTAAATGGAAGGATTTCCACACTTCACTCAAACTGATAAAATGTTTATACAATAGGCTATGGTAAATTACATATGTATATTTTAAAATCTTAAAAACCACTAAGAAAACTCTATAGAGTGTTATATTTAAATACCATTATAGATAAGTCAAGATGAAATCCTAACAATTGTTCAAGTAACTCACAGGAAGGTGAGAAATAGAAACAGAACAGGAAACAAAAGATAAAATGGCAGACTTAAGTTCTAACATATCAATAATTACTGTAAATGTAAGTAGTTGAAATACACCAAATAAAAGTAGAAACTGGTAGTGTGGAATTAAAAAAAAAAGAAAAGAAGACCCAATTATAAGCTGTCTAACCTACTGAAAATAAAACATGTGAAAAGTAAAAGGATAGAAAAAAGTGCATTTAAACAAAGTAAAAGCAGGAGTGGCTACATTAATATTAGACGGACTTTAGAGCAAAGACAATTGCTAGAGACAAGAGAGGGACACTATAATAGTGATAAAAGGATTAGTACACCAGGAATACAATTCTAAATGTGTACACACAAATATAGAGCTGAAAAGAGAAACAGACAAATTTAGTTATAGTTAGGAGCTTTCAAGCCTCCCCTCTCAGAGACACACAGAAATAAACAGAAAATCAGCAGAGACTGAGAGCTCTAAACAACACAATCAATTAAAAGAATCTAACTGATAGAGAACACTCCACCATTAAAACAGTAGAATACACATTTTTTAAAGCATCCATGGAACACTCAACAAGACAGATTATATTCTGAGCCATAAAACAAAGGCCGACAAATTTAAAAGTATTGAAATCGTAAGTGTATGTTCCCTGACCATAACGACTCTTAACTAGAAATCAATAACAGAAACAATTGGAAATTAAACTACATGCTTCTAAATAATCCATGGGTCAAAAAGTAAGTCTCAAAGTAAAGTTAAAAAAGAAATGAAATTGAATGAAAATGAAAAGATAACATAAAAAAAGTAAGCTACAGCTAAAACAGTACTAATTAGAAAAGGTATAGCATTAAATGCTTACATTATGAAATAGAAAAGGTCTCAAATATAACATTAAATTACTATCAAGAAAAATGGGAGCAAAATAAACCCAAAACAATCAGGAGGGGAAAATTTTTTTAAAAAGAGCAAAAATCAATGAAATTAAAAATAAAACCACAGATAAAATTTAATGAAACAAGTTAATCCTTTGAAAAAATTAATAAAACTGACCAATCTTTAGCAAGACTGACAAAACAAAAAGGAGACTATACTAATTACCAGTATCAGGAATAAAAGATTATATCCCTGAATATTTTACAACTGTTAAAAGGGTAATTATGGAATGATGTAAACAAGTTTATGCTCATAAATGAGACAAATCAGAAGAAATGAATTAATTCCTCAAAAGCCACATACTTCGAAAATTCAAAAAATAAAATATGTATAACCCTATAACCACTGAAAAACGAGTTTGTAATTTAAAGTCTGCAAAAAAAGAAATCTCAGGCTGAGACGTTTCCACTAGAAAATTCTACCAAATATTTAAAAAGAATTAAAGAGATATTTCACTAACTCTTCCAAAGAATAGACAAGAATAGAGCATGCCCTACCTCATATTATGAGGCCAGTATTAACCAAATACTAAAATGAGACAAAGACATCACAAGAAAGCTAACCACCAATATCGCTCATGAACTTATACACAAAAATCTTCTACATCTCAGCAACCTAAATCAGCAATGTTTGAAAAGCACTACACACCATAACCAAGTGGGATTTATTCTAGATATGTAAGGCTGGTTCAACATTTAAAAAAAAAAAAAAAAATCAGTGTAATCGACGAGCTAAAGAAAAAAAATCATACAATCATATAAATTGACTCATAAAAAGAAAAAAATCCACAATCCATTCATGATAAAAATTCACAGTAAATTAGGAAGAAAGGGTGAGATACCTTAACTTGATAAAAAGTATCTATCTACAGCCCCCACTCAACAAAAAGGCCTACAGTTAACATCATACTTAACAGTAAAATACTAAATACTTCCCACCTAAGACAAATAACACAGTAAGGATGTCTGCTACCACTACACTCCTTTACTATAATACTAGAAGTTCTAGTCACTGCAATAAAACATGAAAAAGAAATAAGACAGATTAGAAAGAAATAAAGCTGTCCCTATTTGCAGCTGACATAATGTCTATGTAGAAAATCCCCAGGTATCTGTAAAAAGCCTCTTAGAACTAAAGGTTAGCAAGGTTGCAGAATATAAGACCAACATACAAAAGTCAATGGCATTTCTATATATTAACAATGAATATGTGGAAAATGAAATTAAAAATGTAATAACATTGACAAACTAGAGGGTCTTTCTAATTACTAGGTAGGATGTTGCCCGATTCACAAATCACTGAATAAAGCCAATTATATCTTCAAATTAAAAAACAAATAAATAAAAAATAACATTTCAAAATTGCTCCAAACAACAACAAAAAACTAAGTATAACAACAGGTATACAGAACTGATTAAAGAAATCAAAGAAGACCTAAATAAATGGAGACATATACCATATCAATATGGTAAAGATATCAATTCTCTCCAAACTGATCTATGGGTTTAATGCAATTCCTATGAAAATCTCAGTTTTTGCATACATGGACAAGCTTGTTGTAAAATTTATGTGTAAAATCACAAGACTTAGAATAGCTAAAAACATACTGAAAAGTGAGAGGAATCACCCTACCTGACACTGAGGCTTGCTACATAGCTAGTCTATGTAGAGTATGATATTAGCAGATGGAGACATATAGATTGATGGATCACAATAAAGAACCAAGAAGTAAATACGCACAAATGTGGCCAATTGATTTTTGACAAAAGTGCAAAAGCAATTCAATGGAAGAAAGATATTTGCCTTTTCAATAAATGCTGCTGGAGCAATTGGTTATCCGCAGGCAATATGAACCTTAATTTAAATTTCATATCTTTTATAAAAATAAAATCAAAATGAATCATGAACTTATCTGTAAAACATAAAACTATAAAAGTTTCAGAAGCAATTATAGGAGAAAAATCTTTGGGAACTAGGCTAGATGAAGAGTTTAGACTTCTTTCCAAAAGCACTACCTAGAAAAAAAAAATGTTAATAAATTAAGCCTCTTCAAAATTAAAACTGTTGTTCCATGAAAGACCCTGTTAAAAGAAAAAGACAAGCTACAAAATAGGAAAAATACTTGCATACCACATATCGAATGGGCAAATATTTAGAATATAAAAAGAACTCTGAAAACTCAACAACAAAAAAATCTTATTAGAAAACAAGCAAAAGATATAAACAGAGATTTCACCAAAGAAGATACACAGATAGCAAATCAAAACATGAAAAGATTTTCAACATCATCAGCAGAGAAATACAAATTAAAACCAAAAAAGAGTGATACTCTAGATATCTATAAGAATAGTTAAAATAAAAAATGGTGACAATATAAAATGCTGGTGTGGATACAGAGAATCAGAATCACACATATATTGCTGGTGAGAATATAAAAGGATACAGCCACTCTAGAAAACAGCGGGTTTTTAACATAATTGAACATGTACCTCCTATGCAATCCAACAACGATACTCTTGGGCATTTATCTGACAGAAATGAAAATTTATGTTCACACAAAAACATAAACATGATTGTTCATCAGAGTTTTTTCTCATAATCACTCAAAATGAGAAGAACCCAAATGGCAAATGGTTAGACTATAGTATATCCATACCATGGAATACTACTCATAGATACATACAACAAACTGGATGAATCTTGAGGAATCATGTTGAAAAAACGCTAACTCCAAAAGGTTACATACTATGTAATTCCATTTATATAACCTTTTTGAAATGACAAAATGATAAACAGTTTAGTGGTTGCCAGGGGTCAGAAATGGTAGGAAATAAATGAATGAGGACTCCGGTTCTCAAGTACAGACATGCATTCGATATGGTCCCAAATCATCCAAAGCCATTTTTAAAGATGCAAAGTTTCCCAAGGTATCAGTCAGCTTGGGCTACCATAACAAAATACCAGTATGAATGGCTTAAACAACAGAAATTTATTTTCTCACAGTTCTGGAGGCTGATTTCAAGATTAAGGTGCCAGGAGAGTTGGTTTCTAGTGAAGCCTCTCTCCTTGGCTTCATTCTCACTGTGAATGAAGATGGCCACATGCTCACCATGAACTCATGTGTCCTTTTCTCTGTGCATATGCACTCCTGAAATGTCTTCCTCTTCTTATTAAGAACATCAGTACTACTGGATTATGGACCTACCCATATGACCTTGTTTAACATTAATTACCTCCTTAAGGGCCCTGTCTCCATATATAGCCACATTACGGGTTAGAGTTTCAACCTATGGATATGGGGGGCGGGGGGCGGCACACAATTCAGTCCATAATACCCAGTGACAGGACAGCCCTGAAGTATTTTAATTTTGTATGGGCACACATATATATGTATTGAATGTACTGGAAGGGGGGCAAGGTAAAGGAAAAAGTATAGTTTCTGCAACTCCCCCCAAAAGTTGTAAATCATTCAAATATATCTGAAAAATTATGAGAACTGGATTCTGCCCCGTTCTATCACTACCTAGCTGTGTGGTCTTAATTAAGCAAGCCAACAACCTGAGTCTGCTCCTGCACATAGGCAATGAGTTTCCTCTATCACTAAAATACTATGTATCTGTGCATATCACTCTTATGATTTTAACAGCAAACAAAATCATAAGATTTTGATTACAAAATCTAATCAAACTTTCTATAAATCTTCAATACAAAGGATTACAATATGAGATTTCAATATCATTCTTTCACATACTTTCATTCTTTCAATTCTTTCACAACTATCCTTGAGAAAGGTATCTGTACAATGTATCTACGTATTTTATCATCTTATTTCTCTATCATTAATGCTTCGTCTTCCAACTAGAATGTATACTCCTTTATATTTCTTCTTGTCTCCCATAATGTCACTGTTTTACTCACAAAATCACACAATCACTGAAACATCTAAAATCATACCCCAAATACTGTTGAGATGTGATTAGACATATGGAGAAGTTAATCAGTAAATTGTATGATGACAACTATTTTTAACTTAGCCCACAACTGAAATGTACTGCAGGCAATTTCAAGATAACACACCTACCTTCCAATCAAACAAAAAATATGAAACCAATATCCACACTCAATATCTTTAGTTTAAAATTAAGATAATGGTGATAAGAAGCAAAATCTATTGCGGGGATATTTGAATTATTTAATGAAAGACAATTTACCAAACTAAGCCTAAAGAAAGAACTTCTAAGTACCTGCCTTTTCTCTCACCTCCTCCCTCATCACTAGCACTCTAGTATTAATCTGATATTACATGCAAATGAATATATGAGGTAGACTATAACTTTGGTGCCCCTAAGAAATCTCACCCCTCAGTATTAATGCCTTTGTACAATCCCTCCCATACTAAATCTGGACTGGGTCATCTGATTAGCATTGGCTATTGGGACATTAGCACATGCAAAGAACACAAGAGGCTTAAGTGTTGAGAGAGAGGGGCTATCTTCTTGGAATGCTCCCTCATGGAACCCAGCTGCCATGCTGTGAAGAAGCTCAAGCTAATGAAGAAGAGAGGCTACAGGGAGAGGAAGGAAGTGGAGAAGATATGCCCAGCTATCCACCAGCTGTTCCAGCCATCCCAGTTGAGGCACGAGACTTATAAGTTAAGAAGCCAACAGATGACACATGGAACAGTCCCCATCAAGCCCTGCCCAAATTTTAAAATCAAGAGCAAATAAATATTGTTTTAGCAACTAAGTTTTGGAGTGAAGCAATACATAAAACAATGTAAACCAGTCAGAACAGTCCCTGTTAGGTAGTAAGAAACCAAGAAATATCAGCAGTAGTAACTGTTATTATTAATAATCATTATAAGTCCCCTCTACCCCAAGATATTGTTTTGAGTATTTAAGATGCTCTTAAGATATTTTCTCATTTCCCTAACAGCCAGTAAAGAGATAACAGCAAAACAACCTTAAAGGACTATTCTTCCTTTTCCCCTTTTTCTCCCTAATTTACTGCTGTACTCTCTCCTTTTTTTTTTTTGCTTTTTGGTTTTTTTGTTTTTGTCTTTATCAATAATGTTTGACTGGTTTACAATGATTCAGACCAATTCTAGTCTTTTGTTGTGCTCTATATTCTCAGTAACTACAGGCACCCCCTTTAACCTCCCAGACCACAGGTAAGTAATTAAAAAGTTC
>NW_006436298.1:18422849-18441849 GCF_000325575.1 Pteropus alecto | reverse complement strand
GACTCTTCACTAGGGCCAAAATTTTTACTCATTTAACTCATAAATCTTTATTACCTGATAGAATTACTAGGCAAAAGGCACAGGAACCAATAATCTCTTATTCAGAAAATAAACTAAGCAGCAGGGAAAACATACCTGGCTACTTTTCCTCAGACTTTACTGATCCAAATTACATAAATTCCTTATTCTTTTAACCCCTATGACCCTCTGCTCACACTTTACTCATGATATTTATCTTAATCTAGGCCAAATTATAATAATTGGTTTACCTAGCTTTCTACTATATCTAAAACTTTCAAAAGAGAGACTCATTGAGAAAAGAGGCATCTTACTCAGTGTTGTAATCCCTTAAATTAAGCATCTACGACATTGCTCTACTTCTCATTCTAATATGTACAAAATCTGGGTCCTGGTCAGCAACCACTCTGTCCATAACTAATCTTTGCAATTCTCACCCCCATGTTTAGTAAGAAATAATGACTCACCCACAGTTATAGTGCAAACAGTAACAAAGTTAATGAACATGTCCTAACATTAACAATTATTTGACTTAAGAATGATTTTATTTTTGTAGAGACAGTAAGATGAGTTTTAAGGGGGGGAAAAAAAGTATTTATATTCCTTGTTTCTTTTTCCTTCAAGTTTCAGGCTTGGGTGCCTGTATAATATTAGGTCCAAGGTAAGATCTAGGCCAGATGTCAGGCAAATAGTATCAAAGGCAAAGCAAGCCTGGTAGAGACTACAGCAAAATAGAGAACTCAGAACTTAATCTACAAGGGACAACACTACTGAGGTCTAGCAAGGTACTCTCAAGCGAGAACAGCAACCTGTGATTTCTCAGTCGATGCTAGAAATTGAGACTTCTTAAATGTCAAATTTTCCAATTTTTAAATGGTAACAACTAATTACTATATGTTCCAAATATAATAAGAGCAAGCAATATTTATATATCTGTGGATGGGACTGAACCCAAAGGCCTCCTGTACTGCAGGCTCATAGTGAAAAATCTACATATATAACTGAAGACAGAGTAAAGGAACAATATTCTTTTTCTATCATCTCTCATCTGTAGGAAAGAGAGAAAAAAAGGTACAAGAACCATGACAAGCAGCTCCATAAAATTACAGGGAGTACCAGTGACTCCTTTAATTTATAACTTTCTCTCTCTTGAAAAAGAAATTTGTTAGCAGTTTTAGATACAGACATTTGTAGCATAAAAATATATGGGGGGAATTTCTTTTTAAAATTTTTTCAAAACTTGTCAAAAAGGAAAATGTTCAAATAAATATAATAATGGAAACAAGGTACAAAATACTAACAGCATTAACGTATTTGCACTGGTGGATCTACATATTGTCTCTTGACTCTCTTGTAATGAATAGCGCCAAACTACCTGGTTACAAAATTGAACTATGTGACCAGAGAGCCCTAGTTTAATAAATTGCTGTAGACTAAATCCTATGACTCAAACCTCCTTAATACCATGTTATTGATAACTAAGACAGCCAGTCACCAGTAATCAAATATTAATTTAGTCCAAAAACATTTCTTCAATACATTTACGAAAGATTTGACATTACTTAACCAAGTCATTAATGCCTTTTCCTTTCATTTACAAAAGGAATTTCATAGAAAACACTTGAATTTCATCTCTAAATCTGCTTAACTTGATGGAAGCCTTTATGAAGTTCAAATAAAATTTTTAATATAAGTAATCATTGAAGACAGGCCTTTGGAGTTCAATACATTCTCTAAAATAACTATTAGTAAGGAATCCCTATACCAATAGAATTAGTAGGCAATTTAATAACAATAAAATTATATTGTTATTTTGGGAGACTATTTATTGAACACTTACTGTGTGGCATTGTTCTAAATATGTTCAGGATTCTCATTAAACCTTAAAAATGACCATATTATGGAGGTACCATTATTATCCCCATTTTACAGATGGGGACACTGACCTTTCCAAGATCACACAGCTAGTAAGTGGTAGAGTCAGGATTCCAACCCAGATCTTGTCTAACTTCAGAATTTGCACGCTTAACCACTACACTTTATTGCCTCCAGTGACTTTGGGTTGATATCTAAGATAAAGAAAAGAGGGAAATTTGTACTTCTCAGTGGCAAATTTTAAAAAAACATACTAGAAATGAAGGATACTTTTTAGAAATAGAACAAATTTCATATACATAGTCAAATATTTTTATTCTCAAATACACATAATAATGAAAATCTCATACAATGGACTCCTCACAAACACTAGTAAGCGTACTTATTCGTTTACTAGTAAAAATTTAATGGGAATGCTCTATATTTTCTGCTCAATTTTGCTATGAACTTAAAACTGCTCTACAAAATATAGTCTATTAAAAAATTTTTAACTACAATATACTAAATATGCTTAATTTAATTCAGCTATTAACTGGCATAAGACAATTCTTCAGAATGAAAAGCTGTACTTTATTATAATCACAGTGCTAAGTATGTGGTGGGCACTTTATATTATAAACTGATTTTTTCAAAAAGGCTCGTATAAACTGTGTAAAATTCTCATTTTTAACACTCAGAACACCTTCGAAAAGTCTGCAATACATAGACGTGACAGGCTGATATAAAATTAGACAAAGAAAACTGAATTCATATTGAACAATATAAAGAAATATAACACCCCTATACCATGGCTGACAAGACTACTTTTCCACCTAAATATCAAAAGATGTAGCTTTAAGTCAAAAAATGGATTAGTATTAAAGAATCTTTTCCCAATTCATTTAAGTCCGTTCTAAATCCTCCGAATCTTATCCAAAAAAATAAATAATATTTGCAAGTGTCCAGAGTGACTGTTAACATAGGAACCACATCTTTTTCCTCTGATATTCACCAAGGTTGTTGAAATTCTAAAGGTCAAAGACAGATGTGAGAGATCTATAAAACAAGTTATGCCTACTATCACCTCTACCCATCAACATTTTCCTCTCATCAATGTCCACCTTTATATAGAAATACAAACCTAAGTTCACTTACGAGAAGAACAAGTAGAAGGTACTAACTTTATACAGAAAAGTCATTTGTTCTATATATTCTGCAGAAGAGTGTCAAAATTAACTTAGAAACAGAATACTGTACTGGCCACCAACAAAGTGTTGATGGGAAGTACACCACTCATCTTGTTTTACACATCAATATTGTACTTACAAAGTCTCAACTATAAAAGAATGGCACTAAATATTAATAAATGGGAAGTCTATGGCACAAGTTACAAGTTAGTATTTGCAGTGCGACCAAAACAAAGCATTCTTACCAAGATATGTTTCAAATGGTATCAGTACAACACTCATTCAAAAACTTGTATTCAAAGCTTCTCACTAGTCATCTAACTTCAACAGGGAACACACACAGGTTAATACTATAAAAGACTATTGCTGCTTTGGTGTAAGCTCAGCTGAATGCTAGGACGCCACCTCAATTTGGAAGGTGCAGAACCATATCTGGTTCTCACCCGATATACATTTTCCCATGCTTCCCATCTTAAAAACTTTACATCTTCCCAGAGAAGCAATAAATATACAAAGACTCCACAGAGTATGCCTGTAGGGAAGATAGTCAAATTAAATCCCCACGTGTGGAACCTGAAGCTTCAAAACTTTTCAGAACATATCACAGCTGACAGGATGAGTACATGTTCCCACTTCTTTCCAAAAGCCAGCTTCCCCAATCCCTGAACAGCGGTCTTGACTTACTGGTTAGTTGGAGGAGCGGTCAGCGGGATGGCCACCTCTTCCTCCTCGTATTCTGGTCCATCCAGAGAGTCACCTTCGTCCACGGTTCCCAGGCCCCCGCTCAAAGGGGGCAGTTGAGGAGGCGGCGGTGGCAGAGGAGGGAATCCGCCGCCTGCCCCGAAGGTCTCAGCAGGCGACGAAGTGGTCCCCCTGGTGAGAGCCATCTCCCCGCCAGGTCCGGCGACTGCAGCACCAGCCATGCCAGCAACAGCACCTCCCCCTGACAGTCCGGCTCCCCCCAGTGCTCCCGCCACAGAGCCGGTTCCTAAGAACCCTGACCCCAAAGCGGCTCCGCCACCCAGAGTCCCGGCCACGCCGGCCTCCGCCAGCCCAGAATAAGGGACGGCTGCCACAGGCAGGGCCGCGGGTATCTTCACGCGACACACTGCGGGATAGGCACTGGAGCCTGCGGCCGCGCCGCCTCCTGCTGCCCCAGCGGTCACCGGGCCGCCCTCCTCACTGCCGGCCTCGGCCGCCATCATGTTGAAGTCCGCTCTACTCTGCCTTATCCTCCCCGCCCGGGAGCCCCGGGGGCCGCAAGGCCCGGGCTCCCAGCCGCCCCACCCAGGCGCGTCCCCCCTTCAGCTCCCCAGGCAGAGGAAACAACAACAAAAGGAGAGCCTGCCGCCGCGCCCCCTCCTCGGGCCACAGCCCAGGCTCCCGAGCTGCCCGGGTTACGGGAAGCGAAGTGGGCAAAAAACCCCACGCCTGCACAAATGCCGCCCAAACCTTCACCTTATACACCCACACTCACGCACACATGTACAGAAGCGAAAAACTTCCTGGCTGCACTAAAGAGGAAAGGAAGCACAAGGGAAGCGGCTGGGCCGGCTGCCGCTCCTTTCAGCCACCAGCGCTGCCGCTGCCACCGCTCCTTTACCACCCCAGTTCCGGCCACCCCCACCGCAGCCACCGCCGGTGCCGCTGCTGGGGCTGGGGCCACTGCAGCCGCTTCATCCTCCACGGGGCTGGAGATGGGAGGGGTGGAGAAAAAAGAGGAAGGGGGGCGGGGTAGTGGGGAAATCGACTGAACTGCTCCCAACCTGGAGCTCTCGGTGAAACCGACGAGAGAAAGGAAGGCGGGGCGCGGGAGGAGGAGCGGAGGGAAGGAAGGGCGGGGAAGTAGGCGGGAGAGCGCGCTTCTGCGCAGGCGCCTACGCGGCGTCGGGGCGGGGGGAGTGGGCCGGGAGGGAGGAAAAGGAAGAGTCGGGAAGGAAGGAAGCGGCGGGGACGCGCTACGCGCAGCAGTGCTCACTGTCTCTCCGGTTCGAGCGCGGACGCTTCTCTCATCGGTGTTGCCAGAACCTTCCTCACTGGGCTTTGTTTGATGGGAGGAAGAGAGGAGGACTGGGTACCTAAGCCAGCTGCCGCTCAGCACCTGAAAACTGGAGAGACGAGAGGGATGAGGAGCCGTAGAGAGGAAGGAAAGAGGCAAAGGAAAGGAATATGCTGCGAAGCAGGTTTCTTGCTACCTGACCGGTAGAAAAGGCTCCCGTAGCCGGCGGCGCGGAAACCTAACGGCCGAAGCTCCGAGTAGCGGGGTGGGGATAGGTTGCAGACCGCTTCGAAGGTTGAGGCAGTACTATTAATGTTTCCATTTTCGTTGCATAATATAAATCACCATATGACTTGCAAACTAAAAAATAAAATGAAATAAAAACACTAGGTTCTGAATTGAGAAGAAAACGAAATGGATACAGGGAGGTCGCGGGGGGAGGGCTAAGAATTTTGGGAGAAATAATGGTTGTGAAGTCACGTTTTGTTCACTGACCCCCCCCCCCACCTCTTAGACACAGACACACCTGTGTCACTGCAAGTCTGTTGGGTACTAATGAGGTGCGGAGAGGAGAGGTGCCTTATGTGACACCAATCAATGAACTTTTGTCCTCGTCTATGAGAAAAAGATAGCAGAGCGTGCTCCACAATTCATATGCGATGCACAGAACACCTTCAACAGGCAAATGTGAAAAAGGTCCCATAGTGCCAGTTTTGTATTGGTTCAAAAATTACAGTAAACTGAAATCTTACCCTTAATATAGCCAAAGAGATGGGTTTTGTTTGTCTTTAATACTGTAATACATATAGACACATGCATACAGAAAGGTGGAGGAATCATCCCCTTTGTTTGAAATTAAAGTATAGGCAATTTGCCTTTGGGGTTCATATGTTGTTCTTATAGTTTAAATTCTCGCAGGAAGAATCATACATTAAATACCATTAAATATTGACCTTTGAGGTCAATATTTTCTCTGATAAGGATCATCAAACCAACATAAGAGTACATTGGAGATGGGAAGAGGCTGAAATAGAAGCCCAGGAAAAAAGGAAAAGACTACTAAAAGGTGGCAAGGTACACGCAAGACATTTTCCTTACTTTAGAAGTCTGCAAAAGCCTATTTGCCAAATCGGTGACAAATTTGATTGAACATCCTGCAGTCTCCTTCATGGTGCTTGCCTCATGCAGTGTACCACTTGGGAGACTGAAGATGGACTAGTCCTAGGAAGGGTCTTAGACTAGCATTATCTTAAGACCTTTTTAGAGATGCAAATTCTGGGACTCCATCCCTGACCCCTCTAAATGAGAAACTGCAGCAATCTATGTTTTAATGAGCCTCCAAGTTGACGCAGTTAAGAACCACTGTACTATATGCTAATCAGGAAGGAGGTATGTAATACCTAAAAATGGTTCTAAAAGAAAGAAGAATGGGTAAGAAAGCCAACTCAATATCATTCTTTAGATAGGTGGGTAAGAGATTTGGTACTGGGCTGCTAAGCTCTGTGCTGTTCTAGAAAGGAGGTTAAGAAATGAGAAAGTGCATGATGAAGCAATTCCATAATACTTAAGAGAATAATGAAGTCCTACTTATAATGGCCTACCTGAAAACACTTTTTCTTATTATTTTAAACTTAGATCCTCAGAGTTAGACGAGATCATCAAAGTACCTATGCTACCCACTGCCAACAAATTTACATGTAGCCTGTGTTTGAAAACCTGTTCATTAGCATCTCAATCCTTCAATACTTCTACCCCAATTACCACCAATAGCCTTTGAATGCAGGAGGTGGGACTGGCAGGTTATCACCAGCTCTTGGGTATCATTGATTTCTTTAAGTGCTCACACACCATCTATATGCTGCCTGAGATTCCAGGTCAGGCTCACTACTCTAATTTGCAGAATTACCTCCAATTCCCTTTTTGAAAATTCTTTACCAATTAAAAGCCAATATTTAATGAAGTCCAACACCAATTAGATACTAAGTCATACTGTTTTCTAGTTACTTTTAGTTGTGTGTATCTATAAAACTATACTGCATATACAACCTGTGGTCTATCCTACAGCCTAGCCCAGTGCTAGGCATCCTTGCCAACTACTTTGAACAGATCGTCATCCTTTTAACGAATAGGATTAGATCAGCTCACATCTTTGCACATCACATCTTTGCACATCAATTGCTTAACTAGGAAGAAAGACCTACTATGTCTATTTGGAAATCAACCAAACACAAATAACTTATATTAAATCTTACAGGTAATTGTTCCGTCCTTTTCATCTTAAAAGATTACCACATATTTTTGATGAGGTATTTTCAAATATGTTACATACTCTTTTTATTAGACAGATCTAGGCTTTGATCTTTACTCTTTCTTGTGTACATCCTTAGTCTCAAATCAGTCATCTATCGTCAGTGATTTTTTATTTTTTCCAAAAGGGTTAAATGTTTCTACTTTCTTTATTTTTGTCTATTGCCTTTTTTCTTTTTCTACACACACCTTAACATTCTGCCCTTCCCTCATTCATGGTTTTTCTGCTAATTTCTCTCTTAATTTCTACTTCTGTGTTTCTCTTTTCTTCTAAGCCCCTGAATTTCCTGACATAGTTATACTAGTTGAAGTTTCATGAGTCAAAAACAGTTAAAAAAAAAAAAAAACTATGAAATATCTATGCGGAAAAAGGCATTACAGAGATTCTGCAGGAATTGGTGTTAGGTGTGGTGTTATGTAACATAAATTAACAAAGGGAAGTAAACAGTCTGTTAATTAAATTCACAGATAATATTAACAGGGAAGTACTGAGAAATATAACAATATACAAAAGAAAAGAGGAAAATTCAAAATAGCTTTTACCTTCAATAAAACAATCTTTAATATCTGTAATTTTAGTAAAGTTACTCCAGATAGTGAATTAAATATAGTAGTTAATGAAGAATAAATAATCAAAAATGCTCGTCAAATACTTGTAGATGAAAATAATCTGAACATGTAAATAAAAAAATGAATTTGCCTCATTCTGATTTTATTGGTAACCCAAATATAAATGTAATACATTCCAAAATATTTTTGCAGTTTTGATACCTCAGTGTGAAAGGTAATTCTGAGTCAGTAATACAATTTTTAGAGAACCTCAAGGGGTTTAGAGCAAATATATGAGTAGCTTCTAAGGGGAAGACTAAGCAAGAAGTGATAAAGAGTTTGCAGCTGTGTTTGAAGAACTCCAAATTGTGTTTCATGCCCTACTTAATATACAAATAGTCTTCTAAGTTTATCTAGATAGTGTCAAAAGGTTTTATTAACTCGAAAATTTGAAAGAAAGCCTTTACTCTTAACCCTTAATATCCCTATTATGTTTGTTGACCTCATCTTAAAATCCTCAAGATCACAAATTTCCTTATTAGGGATATATTTTGAGGAAATAACATTCAGGAGGTACAGGTTAAAGGAAATTATTTTTGATGAAAAATAGCTTCATGGCGATTACAGTATGTGGTATAAAAACTGAATTAGATTTATGAAAATTATAAACACCATGGAGAAATTAAACAACAATATGAACTTTGAGGCTGTAAAATAAACTTCAAGTAAAATTATCAGGACCCTCTTGAAATATCTAAACTTATAAATGGTTAAAGGAGTTTAAAGCAGTTGGATCTAAATATCCCTTCTACCGAAAGAGGAAGAGTTTAAAAACTGTCTTTAAAATTATTTAGTTTATCCTTATTCTTCTATATTTATTTTGCTGATTTTTCCTTATTTTTTATCAAAAAATTTCTCCATCATTTCTAACCTGTTTTTCTTTGCCTACTATTTTCCTGTGACCAAGAACATTTCTTTCTTTTCTGTGCCTTGATTCCTTTACATGATAGTGCTCCATGGCAGAAGTAAAAGCAAGTATAATAGTTTCAGGGCAAGGGAAATGGGGGAGTCATGGTGAGTAGGCCTCCAGTCCATAGTTTTCTCATAATTACATTGCCATTCTTTGAGTATGTCAGCAACAACTTAAACATCACCTGAAACACAGTCATGGAATCCAGCTAACCTTTGACCTCTTCACCTTAGGAGTCCTGGAAAGTCTTTAATTCGGGTTGCATTCTTAGATCTACCTGAGAGTCTCCTGGTAACCCTTTCAACCTCTAAATTCGGTCAGCACATTGAATACACAAGGCTCTTTTACAGTCTTTAAAATATCTATATAATGAAAGGGTTAAATGCAGCCTTGAGTTAAGTAGAAAAAATAAGGTAAAAGTTTTATGTAGATTAGACTAAATTGTGAGTAATATAACTTTACTAAACTAAAACTACTTTTATAAAATATTTCTAACTATAGTTCTCAAGTCACATGTTCCTTTAAAGAACTTCTCAATTTCACCTGTTATTTTAACACAACTTTAATTTTTAACTTTCTCTTCACTCTTCATGTAATTGTTAAAATAATAATCAAATAAACCATACAGTAAAGTAGTAATTTCCAGATTTCTGAAGTTTATAGACTACTAAAGCTTCAATAAAAACTGAGACTATTTGAATTATGAATTTGCCAATTTAAAATTTTGTCAAGTGAGGAGTATTTTGTCATTGCTATTAACTATCATTTCCTACCACTCTATTTCATAAAAGGAAAGAGCATTTCAAACAGAAAGAAAGAAAAAAAAGGGGTGAGACAAGGGAGGGGGGAGAAAGGGAGGAGGAAAAAAACAGGAAAGAAAAAATTCGAGGAAAAATCTTTTGAATTACATAAATTTAGCTTCTTGAAATGTGCATTGTATGTTATATCTTTCTTTTTCATTTTTCCATGAATTTATTAAAAATTGGCATTGGTTTGCATACCAGGGATCTTATTTGGGGTCCAGAGAAGCAGACTCTGAAACTAGGACTTGAGTGTTAAGCTGTTTGTTAGGTGATCCCAGGAAATTTCAGTAGGACAATAGAGAAGGGAAGGAAGCCAATACAGGATGTGTTAATGAGCAGGTTCCTGGTAAGAGCAACAGGGGCTCAGTCCCATTGGGGAGCTCTGAGAGATAGCACAGAAACCACCTGATAGTTGTCACACCTGAGAGACAAAGAAACTGGTTTTTATTCATAAGCTTCCATTTGTCACTTTTTTGAGGGCTGGTCCTGGAAGAATCTCTTCCCCAACACTTCCAGACTGCCTTGTGTGCAGGCTGGGCATCTCCCATGGAGAGAGAAAGCCTTCAGGTACAAAGTTACTGGTGTTTGCAGTGAAAGGCTATTGCATGCACAGAACAGGTAAGTGTAAGAGGTATGGGCTTGGCACTGACAGTCACATATTTCTGTTAAATATTGGTACTTTGGAATGTTATTTGTTATACTTGAGCCATTTTATATTTAATATATTTTATTCTGTGACCTACTAAGGCTATTTAGCACAAATGGTTATGGAGTTCATTCAGTGTTAATCAGTGTGGCTAGCTAGATGAGAACTCATCATTTCTCAGTTGAGCATATTATCACCTGAGCAGTGCTGACCAGAGGGTGAGATTTTCTAAGAGTATTTATTACTTGATTCCAAATATATTTCCTGTCTTTTTTTTAACATATATTTTGAGCTATTTAATATAATAGAAGCAAAAGTGATTATGCATTGGGCATAAAATAGCTTATTGACAACCAATGGGAATAAAGTATCATGAATATTACAAGAGCATTTTTGAAAAAATAATTTGACAATATTTTATTTTACTAAAAGTGGTCCAAAAGTCATGCCTTGTATTTGTAGAAAATTTTAAAGTTGTCAAAATGCTTTCTTGTCAATTGTCTCTTTCACAACTCTGAAAAAGTATGACAATGTTATTGTCATACTTACAGACAGATCTGTAAGCTCTTGAGTTCCAAAGGTGTGGTCAATTCACCTCAAAGTGATGAAGATTTATAATAAGGCTTCCTGGGGAAGTATCATAGAACAAGAAAACTATCCCACAGTAAAATGTCTAGTCTCATAGGAAAGCGTAATATCTTTTATTGTTCAGGATCCAGAAGCAGCTCTAGGTAACTAACAGGCATGCTTGTGGTCATGTCTGAAGAATGAGGACTATGTTATTATCTCCTTCAGTGGCGGCACTATTCTCATGACTCAAGTGATCTGTCACTACTTTGTCCTGTTTCTCTGCTCAACATAGCCACTGCTTCCATTGATTCTGACTCTACCTCCGGTACCAACCACCCCTCTTTCCACATCTCTCTACCTCATGATTCTTGCTTACCTGTGGTTTCTATTACTTCTTTGTTTTCACTTACAAATGTTTATGAAGAACCAGAGAAACAATGGTGAGTGAAAATATGCGTGGTCTTTGTTCTCATGGTCAAAAAAAGGCATGCATTTAATCGACTAACCACATGAATGAATGCAGCATTTAACACTAAGATAAATTATATTAGTGAAAGAAAGACGTGACTGAATTGAAATCTTTATGTCAAGTTTTTATAGTCACTTGACAGAGTTGTTGTGTTACAGTATAATATTGCAGACAGTAAATCACCCCAAACTTGGGATGCTGGGACAGATAGATTGTATTTAAATCCCTCTTCTGCCACGACCAGATCTATAACTCTGGTAAGGTTACTTAACCTCCCTGAGTATCAGTTTTCACATCTGTTCTATGTACAGATAGGAGTGCCTATTGGCTTAGGTTGGATTTCCCCAGAAGCAGATCCCCAAGACTGAAATTGAATTGTTAATTATTTGGGAGGTGATCTCAAAAAGTTCCATTGCAGAGAGGAGAAGGGAGACAGGGAAGGGAAGAAAGCCAAAAAAGGGTGTGTCATCCAATAGGTAATTACTGGAGCTCAATTCCATGGGAGAACTATGAGAAGCCAAGTTAATAGTGTCTCAGTTATCTCACATGAGGAGTGAGGAAGCTAGGGGTACTTATTCTCCAATTCCCTTCCATCTTTAGTGAAGGCTGTTCCCAGGTTCCTTAATTCCCTACTTTTGAGTTCTACTGTGTTCACAGGCAAGACAAAATTTCCAGATAGTCACCATATACGTTCCATGGCCATGCACCAGAATGATGAATGACTAGGGAATATAGGTAGGGTGCTGACAGCTTCTACACCTACCTACCTTTAAAAGGCTTTTATGATAATTTGAGATAATGGAATAAAGTAAGAGCTTGATAAATTGTATCTATTGCTATGGATAAAAGTTTTGTTGAGATAATGAAGTATGCATTTGTGAAATGGTAACATAATAATACACTACAATGTAAAATTCCATATTTAATTGTTAACATGGGTTAATATGAGTTAACATGTTAGATTACTGCAATGGCACTTCAAAAGAATCTGACAGTTTGTGTCCTGAAGCAAAGCTTTTTTTTTTTGACCGTCTATTAACTTTCTCTATTAATTTCTTTACTTATGACTAAATCTCCCAGACAAGGAAATAAAAAAGAGTGAGAAGACAAGATGAACATTTTCCTGTGGTAGACAAAGAAGAAGTCAACTTTACTAGAACAGAGAATTTGTAATCAGAAAGGACGATGGAGATAAACTTGTAAGATGAAGATAAAGAAGATAAAGGACCAAGTTATGGAAGTTTTTAAAACCTAATCAGAAGCGTTTGGATTTTATCTCGAAGTTAAATAGGCAGCTGCTAAAGATAGTTGAATAAAGAAGATGATCATGAAAACAAAATCTAATAATGAACTTTGAGTCCTAGATTTTGAACAGGAAGGACATTGGAGTTCATTTAGTATAAGTCCTACCTAATATAAAAGACTTTTTAGAAAGGCTGTGACTTGGTGAAAATGTGAACATTTTCAGTGAATGGATGTTCATACGATTCAGCATTAGCTCTAAGTGTTAGAAAGTGGTTCCCTTTGTTGAGCGGAAATGTGCTCCTGGTGACTTCTTCACACTGGTCCTACCTAGTTCATGTTCCTAAATTTATATTGAACATAGAACCCTTAAAATACTTGAAGATAACTAATAAATCCTCCAAGACATCTTCTTAAGTTCTAAATGTTGGGAGTACCCTTGGCTTTCTTCACTATCTACTACTCTTTTAAAATAATTTAATCTAGATCTATGACTTTAAATGCCATATATATGCAGATGGCTTCCAAATTAATATATCAACCCCAGCCTCTCCTCTTAACTCACATTGTTCCTTTGCATCTCCCTTTGAATATCTCATGTCCAAAATAGAATTCATGAATTTACTACACATAAAAGCTCCTCCCCCAGTATCCTCATGCAGCTAATGGTATCACCACTCCCTTAGTGCCAAAAACCTATCATTGATTCCTCTTTCACATCTCACATTTAATTCATCAGTGCCTCCTGTCAGCTCTGCTTTCAAAACATATCTTGTATTTGACTGCATTTTCAAACTTAATTGCTACCACCCTAGTCTAAGCCACCGCCATCTCTTACTAGACTTCTATAACAGGATCTTCTAGCAGTCTTCCTACTTCCACTTTTACTCCTCATGTCTATTCTACACGCATTAGCCAGAATGACCTTTTGAAAACATAAATCGAATCACCTCACATCCTTTTTAAAATCCTCCCATCACACATAACAAAGCACAAAATTTCTTCCCGTGATCTATAAAGCCCTACATGACATGGCCTCTGCCTCTCTCATAAACCTCAGCCTGTACCACACACTGCCACGCCTGTACTATAGTCCTCTCACACTAAATATCTTGCTGTTTCCTGAATATACCAAGAATCCTACTAACTCAGAGCCTTCAGACTTACTATACTCTCTGCATAAAATACTCCTCAACAGAGCTTTCACTGGCTTACTTCATCCCTTCATTGAAGTCTGTTCAAATGTCATATCCTCATTAAGTTCTTCACTGACCATTCTAACCAAAAAAGCTTCCACTTACACTATTTGATTTTTTATTCTTAGTGCTTTTCAGTGCCTGAAGTTATGGCACATTTTCATTTGTTTTTTGTTTATTGTCTACCTCCATGAATAAATTCTAAGCTTTACAAGTGCATGATTTCCTGTATTAACTGCTATATTCTGCTTGCCTAAGACAGTGTCTGACACATAGTAAGTGCTCAGTACATCTTTGTGGTAAGAAAGAATAGAAATAAAGAAGGAAGGGAGGGAGGGAGGGAGAGAAAGAGGGAGGAAAGAAGGAAGGAATTAGACTTCTTGGCAAATCACATCCCATTGTTGAAAAATATTGAGTTTACAGCAACTGCTATTGAAATATTTTCCCTATGAAGGTTCATCAAGTCAAGTTTCCCCATTGCTGTGTATGTTCAATTCATAGTATTTAATCTGGTGCTTTCTTTTAGTTTGGGTTTAATATTTCACGTTTTAAAGATTTTTTTTTTAAATCTACTTTCTGTAATATAATATACTGACTACTTCTTCCACCTTTTTGATATCTGTGATGGTTAATTTTATGTGCCAATTTAGCTATAAAAATACTATCTAGGTGTTGCCATAAAGATATTTTAAAGATGTGGTTAACAGTAAAGGAGATTACCCTCAATGATGTCAGTAGACTTCATACAATCAGTTGAAGGCCTTAAAAACAAAAACTGAAATACCCTAGAGAAGAAATTCTGCCTCAAGATTCAAGTGTCAATTCCTACCAAGTATCCAGCTTGCTGCCCTGCCCTACAGATTTTCAACTTGCCCAGCCCCACAATTGTATAAGCCAATTCCTTAAGATCCTTAAAATGAAATCAATCTCTCTCTTTCTCTCTCTCTTTCATAGATACATATATACATGGCAAGATCTCTTGAGATAGATATAGATAGGTATAGATTATAGATAGGTTGTAAGTCTATCATCTATCTGTCTGTCTGTCTGTCTGTCTATCTATCTACCTACCTTCCTACCTATCTACCTATCATCATCATCTGTCTCCTTTTCTCTGGGGAACCCTGACTGATATAGTGGGCAATTATGTGAAAAAGAAATCATGTATATTATCACTCAAATGCAGATCAATAATACAATGAACAGAACAAGTACAACCTACAATCTTTCTGTGTGGATATAATCCTTCATTAAATACTATTTAGGTATATTTGTTCAACAAGCAATAAATCCTCCAAACCTACCTTTATCTTATTCTCATGTGTACTATAAATAATTTTGAAAAATATCTCACTAATTTAAAAAAAAAAAAGCCTACTGTATTTTTCTATTAAGTTAATACCTTATTTAAAAAACAAAACAATAAAATAAAGGACAATATAACTAATCATTATGTCTCATTCTACACTCAAGAAAATTGGTTAGTAATGTTTTTGTTGGGCATAGTCTATTTGTTATGCATTTCTGGAAACTTTAATAGAGGAAAAAGCTAATATTTTAAAATTCTACTGTTTTATACGTCATCTCATTCCATTTAATCCTGGCAATGAATTTGTGGAATAAATATTGCTATTCCTATTTACTAAATAAGAAAAATAATGCTCCCAAGTTTAAATTACTTGCCAGTCGCACTGTACCACAGTACTCTTCTAATTAGAACAGGTATCCAACATCTACTTTCTGATTTCTCTTATAATCATTACAACTCATCCAATTTATCGGGAAATCCATTACCGCATCTGTAAGTTTTCTCAGTAGAATGTTATTTTTATGAAGCTGTTTGTTGGAGCTCAAAGCAATCACGTTCCTATTTAGTATTCTCTAACTTATCTTGAATCACAGATCCTTCTTATGTTGATCTCTTCTTATGTTGATCTCTACACTGAGTAGATGAAGGGAAAGAATTGAAGGGAGTTTGTAACTGACTAGATGTGAGAAGCAAAGAAGACAGAGCCCTTTTTGGTTGGTTGCTTTTTTGTTTTGTTTTGTTTTTTAATGACTCTGATGTATTAAGAGGACAGGACTAGTAGATTGTATTCCTCATGTGTTGCTCTCTGTTTATCTGTGAGAAGATTATATATCCCCATCCCTTACCGTGTGATTTGCGGTGCCTCCCTGTCAATGGTGTATACTTTCTTGCCTGATTGTGATTGTCAAGTTTGGACATGTGATTTGCTTTGGCCAATGATATGTAAACAGAAGTGACATAAGCCATTGGATATTTCTACCAACAGTCTTGCACTTTCCTACGGCCATGAGAACAGAAAGTTCTATATAGAGTATGTTGTTCCTTCAGTCAGGGTCTCAGAATACGAAGATACATGGAGCAAAACCACAGACAAACTTGTCAGCCAACATATAATGTGAGCAAGGAATAAATATGCCATTGTTATTTTAAGTAATAGATTCCTAGGATCATTTGTTACTAAAGCAAAGGCCATCCAATATAACAAATAGAACTAAATATAGTGAAAAGTAATGGTGATTTAGGATTATGTTAATGGGCTGGAGAGTGCTACGAGTTTACATAGCCTAAAATCTGAATTACAAATAAGCTTTTGCTACCATTTGGAAATAACCAAAAATATCTTTTATAAGAGTCTGAAGATTATTAAAGAATTAAAAGCCTTTAAATCTGAATTATCTAGATAACTATCACTTTGACCATAACTATGTCAAAATGCTTGATTTCTCTATAGAATTTAAGCAATCATGATATATAGCATAGACAGTTAAGTTTTTCTTTGGGATAGGGATTCTTTCTTTTTTTTGGCCTGAGGCAGTAGAATTAATTTTATATTTTCAGTTTTACCATTTCTCCATTTGCTTTTTTTTAAATTAATAAATACTAAAGCAGCTGAGGGTTTGTACTTTGTTATTTGGTATATTTTTTATGTCTTAGCTAATAAAAAGGATATCCATTAAATTCTTATACTTTTTGAGATGCTTAAACTAAGTAGAAAAGCATGTCAAGGAATTTTTTTTTGAAAAATCAAAACAAATAGAATAGGTTGAAAAGTACAGTGCCATATTATTTTCTTAGTCATCTAAAAATGTATGATTTATGCACATAGCCTGACTTGTTTAAAATTGTGCTTTCCTCAAGTAGAATAATCAGTCTTTTAAGACTTGACATTAGCCAAATCATGATAGGATTTTGGCTTGAAGTTTCTTAAATGCATATGTATTGACGATTATTTCTTGGAGCTTTCTGACTGAGGTAATGGATAATATGCTGCTTATATAACCTTCATTCTTAGATGTTATAGTATGTTTAGCTTTTTAAAACATTCTACTAAGCTAATCATTATAACATCACAGGAAATAAATTCGCTTAATTAAATAATTATTGGAAGATTATGTGGTTATACTTATTATTTTCTATATTTTAGAACTATAAAGGCTTTATACTATGTGGTTTATCTAATTTAAAGTTCTGAGATTTATTAAAGAATAAAAATCCATGATTCATTTTAATCTAAAACAATTTGCTATACCTTATAGAAATATTTTTATTTTTAAATTGATTTAAAATTTTCTTTTTTTGGTAAATTGATAAAATGATATTTTATATAGACTAGAATAATATGTTTCTTTAATTAAGACTCTCTATTCCTTACAACAAAAATACTTATTTCTAAACTTTTATATTAGTCTTTTATTGTCAGCAAATATTTTATAATTTATATTTTTGATTAATTTTTGATATATTTGCATTTATTTTTACTTCTGTAATTAAAATAAAATGTTAGGAGAAGATAAAATTAGGCAATGCTTTGACAAAATTTAAGGATTCTGCAGAGAAAGGACATGGCAGATCCTGTTAGTTATTTACTCATAAACTTCCTCCCACCTTCTTTCTTGCTAACTGAATCTTGATTTTGTTCAGGAAGACAATATGTCCGGCTTAAGCAATGAATTCTGGCTGCTCCAAGCCAGTCTTAACAATTCTGTTCTCCTTTGGCAGACACTTAAGTTCTCAGCCACCCTTCCAACTAAACATGGCCATGTGATCCAGTTAGGCTCTTTTATGGCTTCTGGATTCGTGTCATAGTTTAAAAGATCTTCTCTATTATAAGACTATTTTTAGAAACTCTCCCAAGTTATCTTCTGATGCTTTCATGGTTTCAGTTTTTATGTTGTTTAAATCTTTAATTCATCTGGAATTTATTTTGGCATAAGGAGTAAAGTAGTCATCTACCTTTTTTCTCTCTAAATATAACTTCCTCCAGTCATGCATTTAGTTATTGTCTTTGCTTTTTCTCCCATTATACACTTGCCCTGATTTAAAAAAAAAAAAAAAAAAAAAACCTTTGCGTCTCAGAATGAGGTATTATTAAAAGGAGGAAATAACATTAAAACTCTCATATTTTAATTGTCTTTGGCATTCAGGGAAAGCTTCTATTATATTTAAAAGTTTGGATAATGGGAGATCAAGAACAACTGCTTGAAATACTTCTTCCTTCCTCTACCTCATACAAACATCAACTTTAGAGTGAAAATGACGAGGAGGAAAAGAAAGACTTCCATAAACAAATGTGAAATATCATGATTTATCCAAATTTTTGTTGAAAATATTTTTGTGTGTCAAAGAGATTTCTGGCACCACACTCTCTGAGAGTTAAACAGAGACCTTTTGTAGTTAAGTGCTATATTTTTAACAAAGGAAGGAATTACTTGCTGCTTTCTGTAGAGGAGATAAGCTTCATGTATTCTCTTTTCCTCTTAATGGATCATGATTCTCTTTACATAGAGAAATAGAATACAGCCATTTACAGTTATGGGCTAGGTCAAAACATAGGTTTACAGGAAGATCTTCTTTAAAATAACATACATCCTTATTAAAAATTTTGAGAAAAATCGATTTTTTATAAAACTGGCAAAACATAAATATTTGTTGAAGATGAATAATGATGGTACTTGGAGGTTTATCATCCTAATCATTAGACTTTTATGTATGTTTGAAAAGTTTCATAGTGAAAAGAAAAGAATGGCATTTTAGACTTCTATTCATCATTTATACCTTACTTTGTATAAAGATCCTTTTAACAATGGGGGCGGGGGATTTCTAGTAAGATGCAAGGAGGGCTTACTTCAGAAAGATGCATTCATATCAACCAACAATAAAAA
>NW_006436298.1:18402061-18422808 GCF_000325575.1 Pteropus alecto | reverse complement strand
AATAGGATGGAAAAGCCTGAAAGGCCAACAGTACAAAATGGATCTGAAGATAGCTACCAGACATTTTTGAAAACACAATGTCTTTCCATTAGACTGAAGTTGCATTACAACACTCCATTAGTGTATCTGACTAGTTATGAGTCAATATCACACCCCAACTTTTAGAACATTATGTCATAGTTTTGTAGCTATTATTTCTTTTGTGAACAACGGATCTTTCTTTTCACTATAGCTTTGAGTTATTAAGGCAAATTTAGAATCTAAAATAAAAATAGTATGCCATTTATATTAGTGAGCATCAAGATAAAAATAAACATATAAATATTTACAAATATATGTATACAAAACCTCTGATTTCTATTTCAATTTTAAGATTCAATATTCTTTGATTTGAAATGAACTAAGACTGAAACTGTTTGATATCCATTAAAGGCACATTTGTATTGAATTTTTACTCAAATTCTTCTAATCATGTAGCTTCATTTTTATTAGGATTCATTTCTGCAAAAATGTTAATTAAAAGAACAAGAGGTAAGGGTTGGTGAATGTGGTGTGTTTTTTTCTCAAGCCAATCTCTCTCATGGGTGATTCAGCCAAAAGTTAAATCATGTTTATTCTCATCTCCATCTCTGATTAAAGAAAGAAAAGGGTGGGGGGAGGCAGTGGGGTGGAAGGATACAAGAAGAATCAGAAATCAAAATTGTTTTCAAGTATGTCACAGATATAAATGAAAGAAACTGTTTTAAGACTGAATTGTTTTATATAATAAAGAAAGAAGTGGCAACACAAGGAAGAAATAGATAGGAGAAAAAATATGAAGGTGGTTTTTTTGTTGTTTCTTGTTTCATTTTGGTAGGTAGAGAGAGAAAAGAATTTGGGTAACGCAAGATGTGTAAAGAAGGTTTTTATGATGTTTTTAAGGGTGAAATATGCATAATTCACTTTCAGAGTTATGCCTGTCTTTATTTTAGATGAGTTTCCAAGTTGACATGGGACTGAAGTTGAAATAAAGTAAGCCCAGTTTTATTTGTTGTATTTCAATAAAATGAACTTCACTTATGTTAATCTAAAGCATGTATGTTAATGCAGCTCCTTAAGGTCACCATTATAAAGATGTTATGTTAATTTTATTATCAATTACTCAAGTATTAGTTAATGTTAAATCAAAAGACTGGGAGGAGACATTATATATGGAAAGCCCTCATTGCTCATTCATTTTTCCACTATATTCAGGAACAATATAACAAAAAGATCACATGTGTTGTTTTTACCTAGAATAGCTTGTGTTCCAGATCCACTATATACAAGTCAGATGATTTTAGACAAACCAAGCTTACTGAACTTCAGTTTCTACATATATAACTTCAATGACTATATTTTTTAGTCTAGAAGTTCTATTTGATATTTTTTCAATATTGCCTGGTACTATTTGAGAGAATGTCAATATATATATATATATATCTTGAATCATTTGTATTAGGTAGCTAGTCAGACATGAACAAAAGAATAGGGGCCTAGCCTAGAGACCACTCAAAGAATACCCCAATTGGTGGTAGAATTCTGGGTACGCACGTGCACACTAGGCAAAATTATAGCAGCCAGGTGTCAATCAAAATGAACTCACTTGCCAATCACCTAGGAATGCCTTTGGAACCACCCATCATGGCCCAAATAGAAGGCAGATATTCTCACTTCTGGGTTCTTTTTTTTTTTTGCCCCTCGGGGCTCCCCTCCCTTTTTGCCCTTCTGGGTTCCCTCTCTTTTTGGTGGTCTTTTTACCCGTTTTGTGTTGGTTACAGCGCTGGGACCATGTGCCTCCTTGGGGCATTCTTTGTCTTTCTAAAACATATTTTTAATAAAAATATTAAATCTCAATGACCTGTGATTCTTCACTGTGTCATTTGAGGAAGAGCCAAGGAAAAATGCTAACTACATGTCTGTGCTGTTGTTATCCCTCTCCCTCCCCCTACCCTTGGGGCAACACTGAACTCCAATTGGCCTTAACAGTGACATTTGAAACATACTTATATTGTCGTCAATATCTAATAATTCTACTTTCTAAAGAAGAACAAATAAAGAGAGCACAACAATCAAGGGTTTCCAGGGAAAGGGTATATAGGAGAATCCCAGCAGTTTTTTGAGGCTAGGAGATGGAACTGGGAATGTGGAAAGGCCAAGGAGTCTGGTGTTTACAAATCAGAATATGAAGGGGAGAGAGGGGAGAGAGAGAGATAGAAAGAGAGATGCAAAGATCTGTAGAGAGTCTCCTCGAGTTTAAACACAATAAGTAAAAACCAGAGATTGACAGAGTGAATAATTAAGCAAGACCTAAGTATATCTACAAAAACTCACTTCAAATAAGACATAATTTAAAGGTAACAGGGTTGAATGTTACTGAATTCCATTAACTAATGTCAACTGTGTATAAATAAATAAATAAATAGATAGATAGATAGATAGATAGATAGATAGACAGACAGATAGATTGATAGATGATAAATAAATGTAAAAGGAAAGAAAAAGGTATACCATACTAATACTAATCAAAAGAAAGTTGGAATGGCTATATTAATAACAGACAAAATAGTTTCCAAAGTAAAGAAATTACCAAGAATAAACAGATACATTTCATTGACTGATTTGGTGTTTGGTTCTGTAAGTCTCCCCATGAGTATTATTAACTTTGATATTAATGGACACACTGGGAGAGGAGGGTAGGCTTTGGATATGTAGGAAGCAATGAGTTGGCTTTGAGGCTGGGAATTTCTTGGCTTAAAGGTCTCCAGGCCCCACCCTAAGACAACCTCACAGTTAGTTCACACTTTTAACTTTAGTTTTTAGTTTTTTCTTTATGTTTGACCTCTGAGGATCTCCTCTACTTTCTTGCAAACTCAACTATACACTTAAAAGTATGTTTGTTATATTTTATCCAGCATTTATTTTTTTGTTTTGTTTTGTGTTGTTTTTTTTGGAAGTTTTTCAGATATAGATTGGCACATTGCTGGTATCGGAAGTCTGTCTTCCTCTAAGTGAAATGGAAGTAATAGTGGCCATCTTACGATGAGGGTAAAACTTGAAGATAATATTCATGAAATGCTCAGCATAGTACCTGCAGCATAGTTAGTGCTCAATATAGATAGTTATTATGGGGGTGGAGGTGAATATGGAGTTAAAGTTTTGAGATTACAAAACTCTGGAAAGAATGCACTCTGGAGAATCCAAAAATAGGTTAGACACAAAAGTCCTGTTAATTTTGTAAACTTTCTGTAGGAATTTATCAAGACTTTTTTTTTTCAAAACTTTCTATTTTTGTATCAGTTATTGTAATTTTTTTTCTTTACATGAAGTACTCTTTGCTTTTTGTGAAGAAAATTGTATATAAAATGGTTTAATTATCTGAGAATGATTACTGTCTAAAGGAACTTTGTATTTGATATGGTATTAATTTAATTCTGAAAGAAGGAAAAGTTCATCTGTATCTTCATTAAAATTAGTATTGAAGATAATTGAAACATAAAAGGAAAGTTTTGCCCTAAAGGAACTGGGGATTTGAATTGCATACATACTTGCAAAAAAGCAGCTGACTATGTTACCAGAAAATATGTGCTTAAAAAAATAGTTACAGTTAATAAATACAATGGGAAGTTCAGAAGAAGGAAAGCACTTTGGATTGAATTTGTCAGGAAGGACTTGACAGGGAATGCAAGAATGGTTAGGAAAAATTTGGTAGAGCAGAAGAGAGGGATGGCCATGGAAACTGTAAAATGAATAACTAAAAAGGCTGGCCTAATTAATGGGGATAATTTGTAAAAGGAGCAGTGAAAAAATAGAAAAAAAGCACATTGAGAAAGGCCTTAAATGTCAAGGACTTATATTTTAAACATTAAGAGCAAATGAAGAATGAGATGAAAGGACATAGTGAAAGAGACTGTAATTGCCACTCCCAAATATTGCATACTCTTTTACATATGTTCTTGCACTAGAACATGTGCTCCCTGAGAGAGGCTTATGCTGCCTTGTTTACTACTGTAGTCTTAGCATTTAGGCCAGTGCCTAATACAGGCTCCACTGAATGAATGAATGAATGAATGAATGAATGATCTGGCAGCAGTGTGCAGAACTAACTAAATGTAAGGAGAGTTTAGAGGCAAGACAACTAGTTAGGCATAAAGCAGGTGTAGTGAGAATGGAAGTTAAAGGAAACATTGTATGTACAACCACTGTACTGGGCCCCGAGGTCCTTGAAGCAGAAGTTGTGACTTGCTCATTGTGGTAGTTTTGGTACATGGCATGGTGCCTAATGACAGCAGGCCCTTGGTAAATGTTTATAAAACGAATGAGGGAAATGATATAACTTAGTGACTCTATTTCTTATGGGGATAAGGTAGGGAAGGGAAGGTCATGGAATATGACTTTGTTATTTTCTGCTAATATTCAGTTAACTATTTTTAACAGATGGCATTTTTCTGTATGTGCTTATAAATGTGTATATAATGAAAATGTCCAAGTTGTAATTTTACTATTGAGTACTCCTTTTTATTTTAGATTCGTGGAATTTGAAGGAGGACCTTAAAAATCCTGCCATTCTTTGTTAGAATTTAAGGTCAGGTAGTCGAAGGAACACTTTTCCTGTTTATAGTTAACAAGATATCAAGGTTCTATTACATGTTTTTTGAATATGTGTACTTCTTTTCAAATGATAACAGATGTGACCATCCTAATGAGTGTATTTCTTGAAATAGAGCAGAAACTTAAATAGCTAGAATGGGCAGGATACCAAGGAAACAGACTAATCAGGCAGATGGTGACTGTTTCCTAGGGAAAGTCTGAGTAAACCAGTAACTCTGCAGCAGTAATCTGAAAATAAAGGAACATTTGTAGGCATGGAAAACTTAATGATTTTCAATATGTTTTTCATTACATTACAATAAGTCATTAGATCTATATATACATTTTTATTCATTGCTATCAATCATATGATGAAATTTAGTTTTCTTTATTATGTTCTCTCTTCATAATAAAATTTTGTCGAAAAATTACTTTTTCATAAGTAAGATGCAGCAAGAGGCAGCAAGGATTTGTTTTTGTAAAATCTTCTGAGCACTTCTATTGATCTTTTGAAATTAAACATTTTGAAATAAATTGATTCTTAAATTTAATAAAATTGATTTATAAAGGATCGAGCTCTAGTTGTAGAAAAATAAAAATCATAATTAACTGAAGTGCATTTGCTAAGAAATAAAATTTTGCATTAAAAAAACAGAAGTAAAAAAACATATCCTAGCAGGAAACCAGGAACGGAATAAAAACACAAAAAGGTACCTCTGGCACAATGCCCCGAAGGTCAATAACCGTGGCCAAGAGCATGAGGTAATGCTAGAAATAAGAAAACACCATGGGTCAGATCCTTGTCGCTGACCCTAAGACTGTTAGTGATGATGTAAAAATGTAATCTGTGTAGTGATTTATAAAGTTGTCATATATTGCATCTCATTTATCGCATAATACCCTGGTGAGGCAAAGCAGTTCTTGTTATCCTCATTTTACAGGTGAATAAGTATATATAAATAAATTAGTTTGCTAAAATATATAGTTACTGAGTAGTAGAGCAGAAACTAGAACTGAATCTTCTAATTCTAATCCAATACACTTTTGGATTGAAGAATGAAATAATCAGGAGAGCGGCTATCAGTCAAAGAAATGAATGTGTTTCCTTTAGCATCTTAATATGTAAACAGCCCATGGTTTGCCTGCATACTTACTACAGCACGCTGTATTTAGTTTACGAAGCTGATGCTTTGGGGTTAGTATTATCTAAAAGAAAAAAAAAAAATCCCTGTACTTAGTTTCTTTCCAAAAGCTTGTGAAGAGTTTGCAGTTTCATAGAAATTTCCTTGCATGAATTTTTTTTGCTTTGTTTCTCTCAGTATCAACTAAGAAATTAAGAAGGAGCAACCACAAAACAAAGGGAAGCTGATGAACTTTACAAGGGTAAATGATTCACATTGATTTCATAATGCTTAAGATATTTCCCATGAACATCCAGGAAGGATAAGAAAGATGAATTTGAATAAGGTGGTGAGGAGGAACTAACGTTTAAGGAGCCTGCAATATGGTGCAAGCATCAATATCATCTGGTGGTCTGTTTTCCAAAGAGGGAAAAACAACTCTCTACGGAGCACAGTTATTTCATACTTTGAGTCTGACTGCCTTCATCTATCACAAAATAAAGGTTATTATACCTTAGGAGGCATAGGAGTAAATGGAGCACTTCCAATATTCCAACACCTATAATCCTTGTAGTTTTCCAGGGAGCAGACTCTGATGTATACTTTTGCAATTCTCCTTGAACGTAAGTAGAAATACTAAAGATTTAATTGTTTGCAAAGCATGTGTAAATGGAAGTCTTTGGCTCAGGCTAACCTCTGTTCACTACACCCTTTTTCTTTTATTCCTGGACAAAGCTTTAAACATTACCCAGCATTCCTTGCAGTTAAGTATATCCATAAGACTGAATTGGAGCCAATGGTGTGGCATTTTTAGACCAGGTCCATGTGATCCTAAATGCTCCTTCCCCTATCATTTGCTGAATGCTGATGTCCAGAGTGATCTTGGAAAGCATATATGGAAGCTAGCAAAGTCACCTTTAGTTTGAACTACTGAATGACTGTAGTGGGTGGGTAAAAAAAAAAAACCCCGTCTACCTGAAAATCTTCAGCTGCCTTGGTCTGTTTATATATGAGAGAAATAATTTTCCATGATGTTGGAACTATTATATATTTTGAGTCAACTTATTACAGCTTAGTTAGTTAGCCTACCTTAACTAATTCAGTGCCTTAGACAAAGTGCATCACCAGAGAATATACTTACAAATTTATTCTCTTTTTATAAATGAGGACAGTTGCCAAATCTTTCCATGTATCCTACTCTTTTTACCTGAGAGTCTTCACTATTGCCTCACCTCTGAGCTTCTTGTAGCATTTCTAAAGAAAATGATATGTTCCTATGTCATATTGAGCTCAACAGTACAGGTCCATTCCATCCCTAATCTCAACTGCATTCATCAGTTCAGTTAAATTGTCTGTCTACCGAATATAATTCTAGATTAGGGGCAGTCAAGATTGTTGGAGACAATACTACCTTAGAATCTGAGGCACTAGAGAGCCCAGAGTTTGCCCAGCTTCCATGTGGCCACTCTGCTATAGTTATGGCTTGGAGCCAGACCAGACTTCTATCACTTCAGACACTAATGAGCCTGAGAGGAGTATTGAAGACATAACCAGGAGAGTGTGGGAACTTCCAAAGAAGTTTGATTAGTAATCTGGATGCCTGCTCTTGCAGGACAGTGGGGAATTAAACATTTACACTCTCAGGTAAATGTATGTGTTACCTATAACCAAAAAGGGTAGAGGATGCCCTAGTTATAAATAAATTTACATAGATGTAGCCAATCTATAGAAACTTTAGGTAGAGGATGAAAAACAGAAAAGGTAGATTATGGGATTTCCTAGCCTCCATTATCATATAGGCAATATCTTTGATTTATATGATTTACTATAAGGGTTATATATATATATACACATATGTACATATATATGTGTGTGTGTATATATCATATTGATTCTACTTCTCTAACTAATAAGAGGTTCACCCCATGAGGCTTTAATTCTTCCACACTGTGACTTGTGCATGTGTGACTGCCAAGCAATCCTACGGCATCTTATGCCTCAGAATCAAAAAAGAGTGCCAGGACTGAAGGACAGATGCTGTTAGGTCATACCCACACGAATTTGGTTGAAGTTCACAGAGTATGTTGCTTGCTGAAATGGCTGCCGGAATAAGTGTACAGAGGCCCCAGAGACTGGTGAAACCAAGATGAATAAATAATTTCCATTACAAAGACAATTGTTCCAAGTGTGTATTTTACCTAGCAGTTTTTTAGAAAAAAAGTGCTTGTATTTAATAAGTTTCTCAAAGATACAAATAGTATTTTAACACTTAGTGAGAAAGTAAACTGTTTCTGAGATAATAGAAATAATATTAATAAATATTACCAATAAAAATAAAATAATTACAAATATAGTACAAATTAAAATGCCAAAAATCATAAGAAAAGTATATGTTAAAATTGTATAAAAATAAATTTTAAAACTAACTCAAATTGAAAAATTTCTCTAAAAGTTTAAATTACCTAAATTAACTCAAGAAGAGTAAATCTTTTTCCGAGAATATAGCCAACAGAGAAATTAAATCAGCAGGCAAAAATCTATCCTAAATAAAGGCATTAAGTCCAGGCAGTTTCCTAGGTAGGTTTTACTAACACTTGAATGGACAGAAAAAGCCCTCTTTTGTATAAAATATTACAAAAAATAAAAAAGAAGAAAATTCTACAGCAGCTTTTATGAGGTTAATGTATTCTAGATACCAAAACTAAAAAAAGAAGAGTAAGAAAAATTATAGATTAACCTCCCTTATGAGTATACATGCAAATATCTTAAAGTATTGACAAATTAAATTAAACAAGTATTTTTAAAAATATGTTATAGTCAAGGATGGTTATCCCAGGAATAATGTTTAAGCATTATAAACTTCCCGTTAATATTAGGAACAAGCAAATAATGTTCATTATCTCCACCACTAACTATCATTGCTTTGCAGTTTCTAACCAATGAAATAAAATAAGAAATAACAGTTGTATAGTTTAGAAGAATCAAATATTGGAAGATTATTTGTATAGAAATCCAACAATATCTACAGCCAAATAACTAGAACTTATACAAGAGTTAAGCAAAATTTCTGCATATATAGCAAGATACCAAAATCAATAGAATATCTGTTTGCCAGCTGCTAATGAGACTGACACCATGCCTTAAGATTTTTTCAATGCAATGCATAAATCAGTGTCACTGATATTCCCTATTAAATATTGATAATCTTAAGTTATATTAATAAAACTGTGTTACTGTTTCAGAAATAAATTAATATACCAATAAAACGAAACCTAAAGACAGGAACAGACACACATATGTGAGAACTTGGTGTATGACATTACATGGCATTACAATTGATGGCAAAAAGAAAAGATTACTCAATAGTGATGCTGGAACAATTAATAGTCACATGGGAAAAAATTAAATTTCCACCTCACACTATGAGTATTTATATATATAATACATATGTAAAAATATACAATACTTATATATGTAATCCTACTTATATAAAAATGAAAAATAAAATGTAAATGCTATATATATGTTTATATGTATATGTATATGTATATAAGTGTATATATGTATGTATGTATGTATGTATGTATGTATATAAGTGTATGTGTACAGAAAATAGTCTGGCAGAATGCTACACCAAACTATTATTTCTGATAAGGCTTGAGATGTGAAGGGTGAATTTTCACTTGTAACTCTATATTTCTGTATTTTTGAAATTATATGTTTATATACTTAAGTAATTATTTTTAGAAAAAGTCCATTATGTGGGTAATAAACAAAGTACAATTTTGGAAGACAATTCAACAAAATATAAATAGTAATTTTTTTGGTTGTATTGTCCTTTCTAAAATATTCAACTTTTCTAAGTATGTGATAATTTTGCAATTAACTTTTTTAAGTGAGGGGGAAAAATATGTACAGTTGGCGACTACATCAGACAACTCTTAGGTACTTCCCCAGATATCCTTGTTTTACCCCAGCCACCACTATTGTAATTAACACTGAATAGGCTGTGCTTTCCTGCATCTAGGTGACCAATTTTTCAGGGCCGCAGTACAACAGCACATTTTCTCATACTTGTGTCTTTGGCCTCTCGTCTTCCACTGCAGGACTTCCCTGTTGCCTCTGAATCATAAGAAGCTGTAGGGTCCACTCAAAAACCACGCATACCCAACTTGGAAGTGCAGGAGAGTAATTTCTTGTGGAGGGAAGTTTTTCCAATGGGAATTAAGACCTGGCTTGTAAATTCTTCTCCCTTTTTCTCTTATGGACTGACTGGAGAAGCGTTAATTTATACAGTCCTCTTGGAAGACAGTAATCATTTGTGCTTGATAGCAAACAGTAGCAACCAGGTAATGCACTCTTTCTAATGACCCTGCTTCACACCCTTTTTTCTCACACTTGCTTCCCTGAGATTGGAATCTATAAAGTGATAGGGCATACGATATTGCCAGGCCATACTTTCTGGGAAACTTATTTTTTTTCTGGAAAATCTATGCTAAACCTATGAACAATCTTCTCAGAAGAGTTCATCTGAAAAATGTTTGTTTTATAAATGTTATAGTAAATAATATATTACTAGTAAAAACAACACTGTGACTGGCTACATAGGGGTGTCATATTCGATTGGAAGGATGTAAATTGAACAAATTAAAGTTTTAAAAAGATCTTTACAATATTCCTGCTAATTAGAGGTTATAATTGAAATGTATCTATCGGTATACATTTGTTTTCAAGTTAGACACTGAACTTTCTAACATACTTAATTATAACTGTTATTTATATTATAACTTCAAACAATAGTATTTACTTAATCTTTATTTTTGGACTTTTAGACAGTAAGCAACTATTAGAATTTTACCTGTTTTCTGAGGTAAATTTCCCCAGAAATTTAATGTTTTTTAAAACTTATTATGAATTAATTACACGTTAATTCTTATTAATTCTACTGTTTTACAGAAGAATATATTCACATATATAACTATAAAAATGAAAATTTGTGGAACAATTTTACTTTTTATAGAATAGAAAATATCAGTTTATTTACGTTTTCTTTTTGTGGCTGTTTTCCAATATGACTTTTTATAAAAGTAGACAGTGTGCTGGGTTTGGCCCACAGGCTGTAAATCTACTGACCCCTAGACTAGAATTTGGATCACATAAAGGACTTGGAACTCAGAGGATAGGCCTAGGCTATTGATACATATAAAGGAGATACCTAAGAATGGATAAACTCACCCAGGACCAGAAATGAGAGCCAAAAGCAGAATCCAGGGAAACACTGACAGAAAATATAAGTTTACATGCTAAAATGTAAATTAGTTGGGCAGAAGAGGACTCACATCTGCAAAAGGAAAGATAATTTAAATAAATCTCTAATAAATACATGTGTAATGCCAAATATTTTGAATCGAGGCTCAGAATCAATAGCTATACTTAAAATATGAAACTAATAATAGATGATACATAAAATATTTTATAAAGCAATTTATCAAATTTGATTCATCTCAAATTGAACAATTAATTTATATTTAAATGATGAATAAGAAATTAACATACATTTTGAGAAAAGGATCATCTGCTTTTTGCCTTCTACCTTTTTAGGAGGTGATTAAAATTAATTCTCACAATTTACAAATATTATTTTCCCATTTATTGGGCTATCTCTCTCTTTCTCTATAGGGCATAGATATCTAATGACATAGATATCTAATGACTTCACCACTAACATGGACAGAATTCTTGCAATGTAGGCATTGACTGTGTAGTTTCTAGAACATTGTCTCCACAGTGAGATGTATGTCCCCAAGAAGGGATGCCTCGTCAAAAGATAGAGATATTAAACTTTATTTGTGTTTAATATATGAATTGACTGGAGATCCATATATATGAATCTGACTAAAATTAGACTTTTTGTCAGCTATTCATACTTCACATACAGTATTTGAGGTATGACTGAGGAATGAGTTCTAGTGTAGAAGATTTTTCACTGGTACCCACATTTGTATAAAGCCATATCACCACGTAATGCAGTTTAAATGTTTGTAACTGCATACAAACTTCATTTCTTTAATGTAGTTTTTTTTTCTTTGATTAAGCTGGTTTTGCCCAGATAAGAGCATTGTGATTCACTTGCTTTTTTTTCTGCCCTTATCCTCCATATGCCTGCTCCTTTAATCATTAAGCCTTAGGACATAAGATTAAACAAGCCTCAGGTCTATAATCATGAGAACAATAGGTTTTGGCTTTAGACTAAGGATTACATCTTGGCTTTAAGTGTGTTTCAGCCCCAGGGCCATCAAGGCAGAACAACTCCACTGGCCACTGGGCCAGACTGGGTGGCTCCATGGCTGATTCCAGAACTGGACACAATGATCAATTACCTCATCCCCCTCTAATCATCCAATCAGTGTCACACACAACTTCAACTCCCTTAGTTCCCATGATTTCTGATTTTTCTCTACATAATCTGTACTCCCAGGGAGCCAGGCCTTAGAGCGATAGCTTTCCTGTGTCTCCTAGACTTGCAACTCTTCAATAAAGCTTACTTTGTTTGCTGCAAAACCTGCATGTATCTGTTCTTTGGCTTAGACACGTGCACATAGACAGACCCCTTTTTGTCCTGATAACATGTTCCTGGTTGAGTAGATCAGATGATTATATCTCCTATGTTATCTGAAATGTTATATAGAAGAGATGTTATCATGAACATATTTAAACAATAGAGGTTCATACTTTATCTCAGGGAAAAGTATTGCTTAGGTTAGGAGCCTGAAGGGAAGGCTTATGTGCTACATCATCATCTAGCAATGCAATCCTCTGGGCCTGGGAGTGATAGAAAAAGGGGAGTGTGGAAGGGTATGAGAGAGCCAATACAAAGCTGCATTATCAAGTTTGCCACCAATAAAAGCCACAGCTCAGTTTTATATAATCATCTTCCATGGGACTGTATAAATAACTTAATTTTCCTTTCATCTGTGCCTTGGAAAGAAAAATGGAAAAGTCATAATCTCTGGCCCTCTTCTGTTGATCAAAGATTGTGACAGGTAATTTTATCAACTTGACTGGGCTACTGAATGCCTAGATATGTGGTTAAACATCATTTCTGGGTGTGTCTGTAAAGGTGCTTCCGGAAAGATTAGCATTCAAATTGATAAAGCAGATTGTCCTCCCTAAAGGAGGACATCATCCAATCTTTAGGGCATGAATTCAACAAAAAGTTGAAGAAAACTTGAATTTGCTGTCTGCCTGGCTGTTGAGCTGGAACCTAGATTTTCTCCTGCTCTCAATGTTCCTGGTTTTCAGGCCTTCAGACTCAAACTGGAATCTACCCCATGGGTCTTAGGTGCTCAGGCTTTTGACCTACATCGTTGATTTTTCTGGGTCTCCAGCTTGCAGATGGCAGATTATGGGATTTCCTATCCACAATTATCATATAAGGCAATATCTTATAGTACATATATATATTTCCTGTTGATTTCATTTCTCTGGAGAACTCTAACTAATACAAAGGTTCGCCTCATGAGACTTTAATTCTCCTGCACTTGTGGCTTGTGCATGTGTAACTGCCAAGCAGTCCTGTGGCATCTTATGTCTCAGCATCAAAAGAGAGTCCCAGGGCTGGAGGACAGGTGATATTAGGTTGTACTCACATGAATTTGGTTTAAGTCCACAGAGTTTGTTGCTGCAATAGCTGCCAGAATTAGTACACAGAGGCCCTGAGACTGATGAGATCAATGAGTAAATCATTTCCCATTACAAAAACACAATTGTTCTAAGTATTTTACCTAGCAACATTTTAGGGCGGGGCGGGGCGGGGGTGGGGAATGCTCCTATTTATATGTTCCTCAAAGATAAAAATAGTATTTTAGCAATTAGTGAGAAAATAGCTTGTTTTTGAAAGAAACTTGTGTTATGGAAAAAATGTTTTGAATATAAACCTTCGTAAGATATTCATTTTTATGTGATATTATAGCTGAAAATGATTAAGTGTAATACCTACACATACTTCCACATCTGTGCACTTAAAGAGAATTTTCCAACTTATTCTAAGTTATCCAAATAAAGAATTTCAGTCAGTTTTAAGTTCATTTGTTACAAACATAAAAGTATTGTAACTTTTGATAGGTTTAAGAAAGACTACTGAATCAGGGTAAATTGAAATTTACTATACAAAAATTACTGAAAAACTTTGTATACTTGGCAGATGAGACTGAAAAAAGTATCAGAAAATGTTAAACACAGTCAATGAAATACTTTTTTCTTTTGAATATAAATGTTTTTGTGAAGTTTTTTTCAGCTAAAAGTCATTAAATCATGTACTGATATAAACTAAATTTAGAACCAGACCTTTGAATCACTCAATTATAAAATTTAAATTAGGATTTAAAAAAATAAACTATTTTCCATTACAAAATGGTGAATAATACAGAGACTCATAGACAGGTACAATGGACTAGTGGTTACCAGAGCGTAGCGGGGAGGGGAGAGGAGAGGTAGATGGGGGAAGAAGAACAAAAATAAAGACTAGATAAATTAATTAATTAATTTAAAAAAGGATGAATAATTTTCTAGTGAGAACAAAAAGGTTTTATAATATTAATAATAAAATAAAATAGTAGGTTTAGATGCAGTTTATTTCATATAATTTTCATCCTTTAAAATATCTTTTATAATAAATATTTTTAGAATAGCAATATGTAATTTATGAATAAATATAGTATATGTTCTAAATTCTTGATTGATAAGAGTGTGCAATTAAAAGTGAAGACATTTTACAAAGTGTTATTAGTTAAATAATAGTATATGTATTTTCCTTTATAGAGCTATGCTGCATTGTCTTTAGGACAATATCCTTATAAGCTTAGCTAAACGGGTACTCTGTGGGTTTCCTATCTAGTTTTACTACCTGTGAACTCTTGGTGGTAATTCCTAGCTACCTTTCTAATCTTCTCTCCTCATTCACTTAATAGTTCAACTACTGACTCACTGCCTGCCTGTACATCTTAATTCTTGTCATTCTATTTAGTGATTGCAAGAACCATGTGAATGAAATCTCCTAAACTTTAGCCTTTCTGTTCCTTGACCTCCCCTCCTTCACTCTCTTCAATTCCACCTTTGTCACCTACTCACAGGAGCACTGAAATTTCTTATCACCTGTTAAGGAAACACCTCCTAAGCCTTTGTTTAAAGTATCCTACTTTATGACTATTATTTCCTATTCTATTTTATTCATCTTGATCCTCCATTGCTGTAGATTTTTAACCACACTGTAACCTCCAATCTACAGACCCCTCTCCTTGTCTGCACTTCAGAAGCTGAACATTGGTGGAAAAAACTAGGCAGCTGACTGATAATACATAAAATTCATGATCAAAAATTTCAAATGCTCGTTTGATACTGCCTAATACTTTTTTGTATGTTTTCCTAGTAAATTTGCTTTTCACTTCCTCAGATGACCGTTCCAAGCCTTCTTTTCAGACTTAACACCTCTTCCCTGAGCTTAACAGAGAAAATAGAAGGCATCAAAGGTAAACTCCCTCATCTTGCCACACTAAATCTAACCAAACAGAATCTGTGCCCTGTTGGTTACAGTGAAGGTCATATCCATGCCCTAATCAAATGCAAATCCTTCTACTTTTCTCTGGATTTAATCCTCTCTTTCTTTCTAGTGGACTGGGATCAATGTCTTCCTTAGCTCTCACCCTCTTTCCTGGATCATACCAATTTACATACCTAAAGTATACCCTGTTAAAAACAAAAAAAGTAAACACTTCTGTTGATCTCACATTCTTTTGCAGATATTGCCCAATTTCTCTATATTTTTCTACAGAACACGCTGAGTGAAAGGTACTCACTATTAACTCTTTATTATTCACTTTCAATTAATACTTGACCCCATTCTAATCTAGCTTCCATTTCCAACTCTGCACTGAAACCCCTTTGTTAAAGTCTCCCACAATCCCTGTATTGCCAAACCTCGCTCCTCTGCTCTTCTCTCAGTTGATGCCTTGACAGCATTTGACATGGCCAAACACATCTTTCTGGAAATCTTTTCTTTCCTTGGCTCTGTGACATACCCTCTCCTGGTTTTCCTCTTACTTCGCTGTTGTTCCTTCTCTTTGCCAAGGCTCAGGGCTAGCCCTTTTATTCGTTCTCTCAGAACTTTCTCTTTAAGTGATCTCATTCAGTCTCATAGATTTAAGTAGTTTATACATGCTAATGGCTTTCAAACTTAAATTTCTAGTCCAATGTCCAAAACCGAGCTTTTGAGTTTCTTTACAAATCTAGTCTTCCACTATTCTTCTTCTTTTCAGTATTTAGCACAACTATTCACCTATTATCTTAAATAAAACTTAGGTATCAGCTTTAATTTCTCTCTTTCTGCAATTCCCCACATCCAATCCATCATCCGGTTCTTTCGTTTCTACTACCAAAATATATCTGATTTTGCCAATTTCCTTCATCCGTATACCACTATCCTAAATTAAACAACCATAATCTCTTTTTTGTACTATTTGCAATAGCTCTCCAACTGGTCTCTTTCCTTCCTTTCTCACTCTTATTCAAAAATATTTTTTCACATAGCAATCAGAGTTATCACTTAAAAACATGAATCAGGCCCTGTCGCTTGTTTCTTAGACTCATTCAATGGCTTTTCAACTGTCTTAGGAATAGATCCCTACTTGTTAGGCTGGCATACAAAACTCTGTATGATGTGGCTTCTATCTATCTCTACAAAGTCACCTCCATCATGTTCTCCCTTGATTACAATATGCCAGTCCCAATGGCCTCTGTTTCTCAAATTCCCCAAGTGTTTTCTTACACCATGGCCTTTGCAATTCCTTTTCTCTTTGCCTACAAAGCTCTTAACTCAGCTTTATTGTACAGCTAGCTCATTTTCATTCTTTAGGTCTCAGTAAATGCCATCTTTCCAGAGTTCTTTGTCTGTTCAAGACATACCTACACTGCATATGCATATAGTTACTCTTCATCGCGTCTCCCTTCACAGTATTTATCACGATCTCTATCTACTTGTTTGTCTATTCATCACAGGAAGTAAGTTCTATGTAGGTAAGTTTTGTGTATTATTTATTATATATCCTTGGGGTGTAATACAATGTCTGGCACAAGACAGATTCTCAAAAAATACTTATGAAAAAATAAATTAAGCGTCCCTTTTTCTTGACTTCCTTCTTGCTCTTCAATTCACATTTTCTTATTTGACTTCTATGACCATCTATATTATCTGCTCAGGCTGCCATCACTAAATATTTCTACTATATATTCACAGGACATCCTGAAATATTCTTTCCTATCTCCCAAAATGTGTAATTGTGCTAAAAATAGTCTCTAATCCCTTAATATATATTATTGAAAAGACTGAGTTTCCCGAGAGTTATATTATTTATAAGGATGAAGTCAGCTTTTTCATTGCATGGTTTATTCTAGTTTAATAGTACTTTGAAATATCATCAATTTTAGCATAGCCTGTCTATTGGTATATTGCTTATAAGTCATGTTTTACCCAAGCTCAAGAACAATTACTTAAAAAAATTCTGTTTGGAGAAGTGATCATGAGATTTGTGAGAAATCAATGTTAACAGTAAGTATAATATTTTTCAAGAGTGGGTTTCATCAGCTTAGTTCCCCCATTCTTTAAAATATGAAATATGTAAATATACTCATCTGCTTAATTTCTCTAAAGTACATTTTAGAGCTGAAGTATGAAAAAGCTGTTCACAGTATTGTGAGATAATAGACTTTAAAGAATGACAAAGTTTTAATGAACACATGAATTAAGGCAATATTTACTCAAAACCAACTAATCTGAAATGTCAACTCACCATTCTCATAACAACCTATGAGTAAAGTATAATTATTTGTCATTTCTTAATAAAGAAACCTGCTATGTTGAGTGATTTCTCCCAGCTCTCATAGTGATTTAGTAGAGATAAGTACCTGTTCAAACTTGGGTCTCTGATACCAAGATAAAGGCTTTTAATAGTATTATCAGCCTTCTATATGCTTTATTCACTATGCTAATAATAATAAATTATATTTAATACAATATTGAATATAATAATTTATTAAATATTAAATATTATATTAAACATAATAACTTATTATTACTACTATTTGGTGAGGAAATCAAGTTTTACTTTGTAACTGAGTACTCACTAATCCACAAGGGTAGTATCAGGGCATTTAGTTCATAATTTCAGGAAGTTCGGTATCCTGTAAGTCACCGGAATAAAATGTCCTGCATATTTAATGATTATTTTCCCTATGAAATCTTTTTGGTTATTCAGGTATTTCAGCAGTTGAGACATACTTTTACTCTGCTTCATCATCTAGCAACTTGCAGTGCTCCCAGCTATAGACAATGGAGAACAGCAGAGTCCAGATCCTAAGAACATAGGATGTGGCCATATTTCTGTATCAGACCATGGCCTGGTCAGTAGCTATGACCCCACGAGGGAGGCCCTTGGACCTTCCCCCCATACTAGGTGCTTTGAGGGCCACAAATCAAATCCTAAAGATATTTATCATCCCAAACAAGCCATAATGATAAATTCTAAATCCTTCTCAGGTGGCAATTAGAAATTTTTAAGTTAGCACCAAATAATTTGAATCAGGTAATTAATCTGAAATTTCAGGTAATTAATCTGAATTTCTGAGCTGAAATTCAATTAGCCTTATCCTATGGAATTTAAGTATTACATAACTCAGTTTATCAATCCAAAATACCACTAAGCAGTGTTTTCTGGAATATGGGATATCTACCACTGATAATATCCAAGATGATATTAAGAGGTACCAGACATGACATGAGGTTCATGGATATGGCATTAATTAGCATTGAATCACATGTCTATGTTATTTTCTCTGCAAGCATCTCTCGATCTTTATAATTATATCAAGGAGGAAGTCATAGTTTGGTGTTAAATTGTGTCTAAATTTCTTGAATCCTCTATTTTAAAAGGCAGAGCAGGTCTCCAATAGAGAGTTTTCATCTAGTAAGATACTGGCTAAAATATACTACCAAGTTTTGTTATTTTTACTCTATTGTATTATTGGTTACTGTTACTTTCTTTTCATGGCAAATGATTCTGATTTCCTATTTGTGGCAGTGACATAAAGTTTCTTCTTTGTATAAATGTATTTAAGTAAAAAACAATGAATAAATTTGGGCAAAAAAAATGATAGTACTGGTGATACTAAGATAAGACAAATGATAAAGAGGATATAGAAATGCCAAGATTGACAAAACACTGGCATAGAATAACAGAAAGCTAACTTTGTCCTCAGGGGGATTCTGCTGTTAACTTGTTAGTAACCGTTGGCACATCACTTAATACTTCCATATGCTCTATTTGAACAGTTTGAGCTAGATAATTTCTAATGTCTTTTTTTAGCAATAAGAGTTGGAATATAATTATAATATTAGTAAAGCCAAGGGTGAGGTTAGGATAAATTTTGTTGGTTGGAAATATATTTTCAGGGCAAATAGATTTCGTGCATATATATATTCATACTTGATTTTTGGAGTGAGTCTCTATAGTGATCAAGTCATGAAAATGCCTTTTTTGTCTTCCTTACTTTTCTTTCTAATCCAAGTTTACCTGTGCCTTACCACCAATTGGATTTCCTCTCAGATAGCAATCTAGTGTATAACATCATCAGTGAAAGGTTATGCCACATAACAGCCTAAAGATATATACCCCTCTGGAATATTAGTGTGTTTTAATTGTGAACTCTTGGGAATGGCAATTCAATGAACCAAGGGATGACTCTGTAATAACAGAATATCAGGCCTGTGGGAGAAATTTTGAAAGGCTTTTCTAATGCTTCTCAAATATCATTTGACAACTATCCATGTCATTTACATATAACTAATTCAAGTTCATCTTGTTTCAAGGCAAGGAGAAAATCAATACTAGAGTTAAAAAGATCTTAGGTTCTAAAAGAAGGCAGAGACTCTTTGTTAACTGCCATATTCCCATGGTTTTAGAGTTTATATGAAGATATCTTAATGTTTTCCAGAGGATCAGGTTCCTTGTATATTGTCAGTCCATGTATCAGTTTTTATTAAAAAGTGGAAATGAAAGCTTCATTTCTTTTCTTGCTTTAATTTTAATCTGGAATTTCCAGTACTGGCTCTACTTCTGCCTCAACCTACTTTATTGTTTTTTAAAGGAATCTTCTCTGTCCTGAGGCTAATCCCAACACAGTCCCATCACATCAGTATACCAGCCGTTAGGTATGGGATGGCAAAATATTTGCCAGAAATTCTCCTTGTTGCTTTTGGCATTTAGCCAGACCACAGTTCTGAAGGATTCACTAAAAATTTAAAGAAAGGCCAATTTTTTTTTTCTTTGCAGATATGCATTTTATTGTTCTCTTCTTTTCCATACCCTTAGTCAAAAATTGGTTTTGGGACTGGGTATTCCTACAAATTTAGCCTACTTTTGACTGAGATCAGTCTGGTCTCCCTTTACCATGCTTTTGCTTGGCTCTGCTATATATGATTTTGTTTCTCCTACTCTAGACAGTTGTTATTTCTTCTTGGTTGGCTGGCTTCCCAGTAGATTCTGATATTAAAAAACAGGTTAGATTTGTTTAGTCCATGTCTATCGAGGTTAGGTTCTTTGGGTGGAGGAAATGATTTAAATGAATCTCACCTATTTTATAACAGCTCCATCAAAGGCTGCTTACAAAATAAAGCAGATGGATTTCGAAATTGCTGTTTTGAATGTATACTATGGAAGTCTACTGCCAAGTTTTTCATTATCTTAAGTGTCTATTTATTAATTCTAAATGGCAGCCAAATTCCAGCTGTTTCTCACCTTTTAATTGCTAAAATCTGGAATACAAGACTTCAGGGAGAATTACATTATTTGTCCATATATGAGCAATTTTGTTCATAGTTAAGAAAAATATTGCAAGTATAAACCACCCAAAATACACATTTTTTATTAGGATCACCTCCATAAGAAAATGGCAATGGAAAAAGGAGCC
>NW_006436298.1:18392993-18402021 GCF_000325575.1 Pteropus alecto | reverse complement strand
CCTATCATGCTAAACTTTAACTTCATCATGGGGAAATTATTCTTCATATATAGCTGGAGCAAGTGATATTGCAGGGAAGGGCAGGAGTGAATTTAGGAAACTTGTTACATTCAATTACTCATTTGTGGTTTAAAATACTACAACTCTAGCTTATAGTTATTATGATTATTAGTTTATTTTTTATTTTAGGCAATTGTTCATAGTATAGAAGTTTTGGGGACTGTTTAGCTAACTAGAGAATTCAAAATGTTTTCTCCAAATATATATATAATAAAATAATGATGACTAAGAGTTTAGTTGTGATTATCTGTGCTTTTAGTCTTATTTCTTTTTTGAATGAATGTGGAGAAAAATTAAATAAATTAAAAACTCAAGGAAATAGTTAGACATTTAGACTATCTAAATATCTCAGACCTTAATATATTTAAATTTTTTTCCAAATTATTTACATTTCTTCAGTTCACTGAATTACATGCTGTACTACAGACTTTATACTTTGACCTCTAGGCCTGATTTAGTGAGCCTGGTAGGCTAAATAGGGACCTGGTGAGTTTGGTACTTTTGGGGACAAATGATTCAGTGATTCAAAATGCACATCCTGAATGCTGTCTTTGCTCCAGGGTCTTAGTCAAGTCATTTCACCTCCATTAGTGCCAGTTGCCTCGTCAGTAAAGTGAGAGAATAATGCCCACATTCTATGGAGGCTTACTGTGAAGATTAAAGATGATGTATATAAAATGCACAGTGTATGGTAATGTTTGTGTTTTAAAAATGTTATTAGTTGTAATGATTCATATTAAGCAAGAGTTTGGTCTGTATTCTTTCTAGATGTTGGTAGCATAATTATCATTGTTCAAAATTAATTTCCAGTTTCTAGCCCTATGGCTGGACATATTTTTCTGCTACCGTAATAGTGTTGGAGCCATAAATCTTCCTTTTAATTATATGTTATGTAAGTAGAACAATTAGTAATGGCTTTCTAAAGATTACACATTTATTTGTAAAATAAATCAACTACATAGAAATACTTTCAATACCCATTTCTTACACTGATGACTGATTCTTTTACTTTAAAGTTCATAATGTAATTTCATTTCTATAAAAAACAACTAATACCTCTAATAATGCATCTGACTCGGTTGTCAATCTTCATTACAATGTACATATGTTTCATCAAAAATTGAACAGAAGGCTTTCTCTGTTTAGAAATATTAGTCTCCTCGATTAATATTACTAACAGTCCATGAAGTATGAGATGTGGTCTGATTGCAAGATGTGGTTATTAAAGTTCTAAAAGTTTACGATAAAGATAATATGGAAAACTGCAAGACTGATTTGTCTGCATTACATAATAGTGTCATCTAAACTCTATGAAGGCAGAAAATCTCTGTTTTAACTGCTGTATTCTCTGGGCTTAAAACAGTTCGTGGAACAGAATAAGCACTGAAAAAATATTTGTTGAGTAACTGAGCTTAGACTTATTATATTATAAGCATTTAATTTACTTTTTATATTTAAGTTTTGTGTCTTAAATACATACCAACATAATATGTGAATTGATATCACTTAAAAATCAATTAATAAAAATATATCTTTGTGATAGAAAAGTGAGCATTTCTTAAAATAAGCCTTTACTTACCTGACATAAATTAATGATATATTATATATTCTCTATACACAAACACATGTGTGTATATATGTGTGTGTGTCTGCGTATAGAGTATAAGGGAATATATACATATATATGGGATATTCTCTGTATACACACATACATACTAAGTACTTAAGTATAATAGCCAATCACTTGATGATGCAAAGATGTTCTCAAATATTTATTGAAGAGCTCAATCACTGTGCCTGATACATCATAAATGATCAGTGAATATTTCTTGACTAAATGCACCTGACTTAATGAAATGTCACATATGTGTACACATTCTGTTTCTCATATACCTATTTATTATGCACATTAACTTTTTGGTGTATTCTGGGAACATGGAGTAAATCAAATAATATTTCAAGTAAAGCTGAAGCAGGATATTCTGGAACTAGCTAAATTATTTAAATCGCTAGATTTTAACCTTTAAGATTTATAATGTAGGTTTATAAATTTGTTTTTAAAACATCTCAATAGTGTTAATTTCAAAAGCCAGTAAGAATTTAATGCCAAACTACTTAAAATAATGTAATAATGTAATAATGCCAAACTACTTAAAATAATGTACAACAGAATTTAATTGTTGATACGTTTTACTTTTAGTTATATTTTTTCCCTCATGAATAAAAATACTCTGGACCATTCTTTCACCTCAACTTTAGGTAACAAATTTAGATTCTTTTTACCTGAATTTTTGTTGTTATTGTTATAGCAGTAGCACTCTAGAACCCTTGAGCGCTCAGGTAGAATGAGTGAAGGCATTCAAGATGTTTTTAATTGTATTGAAGCAAATGATAACATTAATCACTCGAGGGGTTTTTTGTTGTTGGTTTTTTTTTGGTCTCTGCAACTCTAAACCTTTAGATTTGAATCAAAGTACTACTTCTGATGTTCTTGATAACTAAGTCCAGGAAGTTATCCCCTAAACGTGAAAATACTTGGAATATAACTGTTGAAACAAAAGAAAAGCATAGCTTCCTTAAACTCACAGTAGTAGTAAAATGTTATGGAAAAGAGAGAAAAATTATATTTTAACCAATTCTCTTTGCCTCTTTGTCTGCCTCTTGTGATATTAAAAAAAATTAGCTACTATTCTGGAGGAGAAAAGAAATTTTTGTTACATTTTGGCAATGTGTGTGTAATGTGAATGTGTATGTGTGCCATACATGCACCATACACACACACACACACACACACACACACACACACACATATGAAATTGGTGGCTATGTTTTCATATACCACCCAAACCCATAGACATTAGCTTTTATATGCCTTGGACAATATATCTCAGACTTTGTTAGAAAATGGTGGGACTGCTCTAACATACAAACTACTTTCTTGGAATTTGGATTTCGTGGTATACTGTAATAATTAACTCTTTCAGGATAAGATATCAGTTTCTTAAACTATGAAGCAATGTCATCTGATGACTCATTATTATCCTGAGTGAAAAACTATCTCAGTCTGATAAATTAATGTAGTCAGTTCCCAATTTAACCACAAGTTTACTGTCTAAAAGTTTGTTTGTGAGTTTGCTATCTGAACATGGAGTGAACATATAGTCTCAGAGAAGCAAATTTTTAATATTAAGACCAATAGTAGTTGTGGTATAAAATGGGAGATCTTTAGTGACAGCTGAAGTATTCAAGGTCAACATTAAATATAGGGCTTTCTGTCTTATGGACATTTGTGTGGTTATAAACCCTGAGCAAAGACTGCAGTTTTGAACTCACTGTCAGGGCTTCAGCAAGGTCAAGTTTTACAAAGACTTTCCTCCCAGAAAGAATAGAAAGTAGTCGACTATCTATAGGAGCTGAATTCACTGCTACTTAGAGTCTTGTTCATGATCCACTTGTGGTCTCTATGTGTTCCACCTTACTATTTGGCTTTATCTTTAGTAGTATCACAAAAGCTGTATTTCATTAGTATCCAAGTTCATTTCATTTAAATATTCTTTAATATTATTTTTTTCTTACAGTTAATAGGGACATTTCTGGATTTGTGAGCTCTTGGTTCTTCAGAGAATATAATGGAAAATCTATTTAAAACTACAATAATACAACTTTTTAACAGACTGTATGTTTTGGTTACAGATTATTTCCCAAGCAGTTTTTGTGCCATCCTCTTTTGATGATGGCTAGAAAATGCTAGGAATAAATGTCATCTTTTTCATTTGTGACTTCATTTATTAATACTGTGTTCTCTGTAAACTTTAAGAAGCACAGGTCTTCAGGAAGAATACAGTTGCCCTCATGAGAAATATTGAGAAATGCTTTCTGAATGTGTGATTAGATTTTGAACAGTCTTCTTTGTCAGAGGGATTCTTCTGACAGAGTGTGTTCTGTGTCCTCCGCAGTGTGCACTAGGATTGAGAGGAATTTATTTCTATGCATATATTCTGGACATACATTCCCTCTATTCTGCTGTCCTTCTGGCAAAATCTCTGTCTCAACATGCTTTGGATGACATTTAGAGAAGTTTATTCTTTCAAATTTGAAATGAGCAGGAGGAGAGCAGATTCTACGTATGACTTTTCTCAGGTCATCAAAATTGACCAAATTGGTACACTCATAGGCCACTATTGAAGTGTTTGATTAATAAATATATACACAAGATGATATGCAATACTGTAGCCTAAGAAATCTTCAAGATTTCAGTGTGAAGAAAGTAGCACAAGCATATCCTTCAAAAAGCTGAGATTTATAAAAATTTTGGGGGACTCCACAAAATATTCACAAAATTTGTCATGTACTAGGCCAACGATGAAGCATCAACATGTTCCAAATATTAACATCGGGTTGAGTATGCTTTCTTAGATAAGTGTGGGATAACTAGAAATCAGTAACAAATGAATATTTAAAAAAATTCTACGTATCTGTTATTAAGCAGCAATGTTTTTCTCTAGGCTGCTAATTCTGCTTAAGGAATTTAAGTCTTCAAAAATGACAAGAAATAAGTGTGTCCATTAATAATACAATAAGTTTGTCAATCATCTAACATAGATGAAGCAATGTTTAGTAGATAGTCTCATTAAGGGAAATGCTTGGGCCCTGCAGTCAGTATAATTTCATGAATTGTTTTCTTTTTTCTTCTTCTTGTGTATTTTATAATACTTCTATAATTAGCATATATTACTTTTAAACATGGGAAAGATAAAATATCAAGAAAGAAAAAAGAGTATACTTCTGATAAGAAACAGTTCTCACACCAACTCTTGAAGAGTAGCCTATATCGGGAATGATCTAATTTATTCCTGAAAGTGAAATTTTTTTTGTAACTCAGAAATTCAGAGAAAATCAAATCTGATATATATTTTGGCTTGGTAAGGAAATCATACTTAAAAAAACACCTTCAGTTTTCTCAGAAAAGAGTAAAGTCAGTACTTTCTCAGTATTTACATTTTGTTAAGGGTAGCAACTAGATTTATTTAAACACGACATTAACCGTTTATGGCCCAGTAGCCAACGCTGTTGCTGCTCTGCCTATGTTCTCTGAGCTCAACCTGAAGGTCATCTGCAGCTGGGTTCACAGTTGCAGGATGTGACAACATCTTCCTGCCTCAAGCACTTACATCTCTACCTTAGAGCCTTCTCTGGATACTTAGAGGAATGCTAGGCCTAAGAATAGGGCTGGCCAGCAGTGACTTTGAGTTAATCCTTCCAGGAGCAACCCTCTAACAAGGGATTTCTACTCCAGTGTCCTCCTCTCAAGATAATTGGAGTTCTATATGGTTTCTCAGAGGGTCCTCAGTGGAATTGATCTCCTACTCATTATTTTTTTCCCAGCTTTACTGAGGTATAATTGACATATAAAACTGTATATATTTAAATTGTGCAACATGATGATTTGATATATATATATACACTTATATGTGTATACACATATACATTTTGGTACACAAATGAGTACCATGATTAAGTTAATTAACACATTCATCACCTCACATAGTTACTATTTTTTGTGTATGTGGTGAGAATGCTTAAGATTACTTTCTTAGCAAATTTCAAGTGCACAAGAGTATTACTAACTATAGTCACCATCCTATACATTAGGTCCCCAGAACTTATTCATGTTCTAACTGAAAATTTGCGCTGTTTGACCAATGTCTCCCCATTTCCTCCACTCCCACCACCCCCCCAGCCCCTGGCAACTACGACTCTATTTTTTGTTTCCATGGAAACCTGCTCATTATTAATGTGTCCCTTTTTGGCTTTCTTTTCTTTCCAATCTTACTTCCTCACTCCTCACTTCTCAAATAAACTACTTGCATCAAATGCTTGTGTAAAGGTCTGCTTTCTGACAGGGGAAAATAACCTCAGGTATATTTCCATCCTAGATTTTAGTTAGTTTCTTGAAGCCAAGGGCTTATTCATGTTTACTCTGGAATCCCTGATACCTAACATGACCCTGGCATGAATAAAGTTGACGTATTTTCCTAGGTCTCAAGTAGATCTGAATCTAACAGGAAAGACAGCCACACACCACAGAACAAGATAGACTAAATTTCTTTAAGAGGTTCAACAAAAGTGCTATGGGACGTGGTCATGAATTATCAATTTGCACATTAGCAAAGGCTTCCAAGAGGAGGTGGTATTAAATCACGTGTTGAAGGATTCTAAGATTTTGGCAAGTAGAGAAGAAGAGAAATGAAATCCAGGCAAATAAAAGTAATAGCAAAGCCACAGAAACGTTAAGGTACACATTATTTTGGAAGAAAATTATAGCATCCGTGGGCTGAATCTCAGGGTACATAAAACAGGAGGTAAGAAAGCAAAATAAATCTAAATTAGTCTATGGCAGCCTGGTCATTTGAGGAAGCCCTGAAGAGTGGAGGAAGAATTTTTCAGAACTGTACACATAAAGCTATCTTTTTTCATGTGACTTCTAAAAAAATTCTCGCCCACGCATTGACAGTCACTTCCTTTGCTAACATTATTTTGAAAGTCTGACTCACTAATAGAGCATTTTTCCCCCTGAAACTCAAGACATTTATATATTTTTCTTTTATTTTTAAAGAAAAGAGACAGAAGCTCATCTTCTTGCCTGAAGTTTCAATAAATGTTTATATCTTTGTTGTCTATTTTATTACAATTCATTTCCTTAAGCCTCCCACTTTGAAGCTATCATGCAGCCCCACTTTTTCCTGAAGAGGACTATAATGTGAGTAGCTCATTTTCCTTATCATATAAATCCAGTTGGGGACAGGACATGCAGGGAAGCCAATGAAACACTCATGGAGCATATCTGGGTGGGACAAACACTGGTCTAGAAACCAGGAAACCTGAGCCTTAGCTCTGGATTTGCCTCATTCCAACTTTTTGGCCTTAGGAAAGTCATTTAAATGTTCACTGTCTATAAAATGAGGTGTTGGACTAGGAAATCTCTAAGACCTATTCTATCCCTAACTTACTGTGATTAAGTCAAGCTCAGAGGATAAAAGCAAGTCTTGTACATGTCAAACACACATGCATGGGTGTAGGTGTACACACATTACTTGAAAGTTGATGACATTATAACTTACTGAAAAAAAATATGCAAACATCATTGCCACTGGTTCCTTTAAAAGGTCTATTTTCTGAAGACTTAATGTAAGCCCCATCAATTAACATAAGCATAATCATGCTCCTATAAAAAGTAATTTTCTAAAATGCATCTGGTGGCACCAGGCCTTGGGGTATATTCCATTAGCTGCTGTAAGATAATAGAATTTCACTAAGAAATTAATCACAAGCAAAGAACTAGATCCTGAAAGTATCAGATTCCCCAACAAAATGAAAATGCAGACATTATTAATAGATGATAGTTTGAGATTTATGTTCTTTAAGATAGTGTTGTTGCATAAAACATAAGGTTAAAAAAATTCAGTTGCTCCTATATTCATATACGTCACATAAAGTAATTGCCAGAGAAACAGTCATCATTATTTTACTACTAGCTTCTTTTAACATGTACTTTCTAAATAAAGTTGTTAGTTGTTTTTGTTTTTTAATTGAGAAATACTTGAAATTGTTTTATGAGTGGTTTTCCTTATGTGATATGATTGGAAAGGTTTTAACTTATAGAGAAATAACTGTGGAAGCAGGAAGCTCACAGATCAGTGGCAGCATGAAGGAGGAAGTCCTAGAGCCCAACAATAGCTCTTGTTTGAGAGCACTGAACACAGCAGCATTCTAATCTTAACATTTTTAATTTAGAAATATGAAGTAGACTACCAGTATTAACAAGGGAACCTGGAGAGAAAAACTGCTGTGCTTGATAAATATATTTTTAAAAATCATGTTGGATTTTAGCAATCTTTAGTGCCTGATTGTTTACTTCAGAGACATCAAACAATTCAGAAGAATACAAAAACAAATTATACTTTGAACGATGACAAAATAACTGTTTCTTTCTAAAGCGTTTGAAAATGTGATCCCATGTGCTTCTTAAGACAACGTTCTAGATCCACAAACATTATAGTCACAAAGATGGTTTTGGTGAGAAGTGGTGAGGAGACCAGGCAGGAAATGTGAATGGAGAAAGAACTGCATTCATAGATTGCTCACTCTGTGCCAGGTAGCTGATTTAAACTTTATATTTTAATTTATATAATCATCACAAACAACTCTATGAGGTAGGTATTATCTTTATTTTACAGTTGAAAGAACTGAGATTCATTACAATGAATTAACTTACCCAAGATATTATAGTGGTTAATGTTAGAGATCTCATTTGATTTCAAGAACTGTGCTCTTTCTCACACCATGTTGCTTTCTGCATCAGATTATACACCTCTACTGGAATTAAAAGTGCCTACTGTACATTTACCTTTCAAGAATCAAAAAAACATTATTTAATTTTAACACAAGTGTGGAAAAGTTCCCAGAACATAAGCCCGACATTGTTAACCTACTGCACACTCGAGTATCACAGGGCACACTTGTGGCAGTTGGTGGGACCTCAGTTTTGTCTGACTGAAGGTTTGATGCACTTGATGGGAGATATTGAGTACTGGACTGTTGGGGGCCACTGACTGGCCACCAGGAACTTCTTGGAACTTGAGTTCTAAGCCTGTTGCCTATTACCAGGATTGGACTAGGGTGAGGCAAATGAGGCATCTGCCTTGGGAGTAAAATTTAAAGAACACCCAAACACAGTAATCAATATAAATATTTTAATGTAATTTCTTAAAAAATCAAATCAGCAAATTATAGCTATGGGCTAGCCATTTGTTTTTGCAATTAATATGAGGGCTCTGAGTTCCATACTGTTCCAAACAGTGACCTTTCTTTATCTCTCTGGAGTCTAAGAAAAAGGAAAGCTCTGACTCAGTAAAATTGGAACTAAGGATTACTTCCTGGGGCCAGGTCCCCTGTTTGGGGGATCTGG
>NW_006436298.1:18358305-18392955 GCF_000325575.1 Pteropus alecto | reverse complement strand
AGGGTAGAGCTAGACTTAGGGTGACCAAGGATCCTGGTTTGTCTAGCCTGTCCAGGTTTTAGCAGTGAAAGGACTGCTTCCCCTAAACTCCTCAGTCCTGGGCAAACCAAGACAGCTGGTCATCCTAATGAAGGGAATGCCTTAGAGTTATACTATTAAAAAATGAGAATAGATGGATACTCTGCTTGGGGCTGACTTTTTAACATAGGTAGAAGCAGAATATTTTAATCTGAATTTGACCAGTAAAACTAAAGTCATACTAACCTGGGTAAGGTCACAAGGTGATGTAATTTGTGTATCCTCAGGCTAAACCGGCCTATACCACTGTATGGGAAAATCATAGTTTCAATGAATTCTCTGGCAGATATCCCCACCTGCTATATTTGGTCCTCCAACTCACTTCAAAACCTGTTCTACTTATTTTTAGAGTCCCTAGGAGGTATTGTACCAGTGATATTGAGCAAATCCTCTTAGGCTCCATGTTTGACATGGACATTGGTGACTATAACTGCAATGGAAGGGTTGGGATTTCTGAAGCAGCCATTGTCAACACTTTCTACAGGAGTGGCCTCCTGCTTTATTCGGTCATGCTATGATTTGCTTCCCAAGTCTCTCTTCTTTTCACTGTGTTCTCTGCATCTTTTCCCCAACACTCTCAAGTGAGATCTGAATGAAAGTCTAATGGACTTCTTAAACAGAGGTAAAATTACCATGAAGCTGGAGAAAGCACAGTTTCAGGGCCTTTGAAAAGCTCTATACTAATTCCGTATCACTTTTCTTAAGGAAGACCCCTAGGTCTATGCTAAGCACTTGAACTGTGTCCCCTCAAAATTCATATGTTGAAGTTCTAACCTCCAATGTGACCGTATTTAGAGATAGGGCTTTTAGGAGGTAGTTAAGTTCAATAGAACTGATGGCCTAAAAAGAGGAGATCTCCCCTCCATATGCACACACACACGTGCATTGCATACTGAAGAAAGGCCACATGGAAATACAGCAAGAAGATGACCATCTCCAAGTCATGACGAGAGCTCTCACTAGAACTTGACTGTGCTAGCACCCTGATCTTGTGTTGTTGGCCTCCAGAACTGTGAGAAAATAAATTTGTTTGAGCCATACAGTTGACAGTATTTTCTTTTTTCTTTTTTTTTTTTTATAGCTGAGCAGTCTAAAACAGTCCTTTTTTTTTTTTGGTAAACTTATATTTAAATTAGTTTTACAAATTGGAATCTTTCTCTGCCACTCCCAACCTGATAATTTATGGACCAGAGTGGTGATATCGACAAGGGATAGAAGTATTTTTTACCTTGAGAATGGATAGCAACTGAACTTCTGGGAAGCTATTGCTGTGAGCATTGGAAGCAACCACAGGAAGAGAATGAAAGCCATGAGGTGGGAAGGAGAAGGACGTTCTTTTGTTTAAGAAATCCAAGGGAAACAATTTTGGGGGAGGGGCAGTAGAGAACACTTCTGAACAGGAGAGCAACACAGCAAAGTGGTTCAAAGCATGGCTCCAGACAATATAATACTTGTATCTATGTGTAAATGGATATGTTACCTAATCATTCTTTGTCTCAATTCCTCATCTATAAGGTAGAGCAAACAGTAGTAGTACCTATATCATAGAGTTGTAAAGAACAAATTTTATAAAATGTGTAAAGCATTTAGAACAATTACTATTGCATAGAAAATGCTCCATAAACATTACCCACTTCATTTATAATAAGTTTCCAGTATTTCCTAAATTGATGACATTCTTATTTCTCCAGTGTACAAACCCTTGACTATCCCTTGTGTCTTATAACCATATACAATCCATTACTATGTCTTGTTAATTTTATCTTCTAGACATTCACTTAATCCACTTCCCTCTATCTCTACTACAGAGGGCGAGATTTCTGAGAAATAAAGTATTTTTTCTAGCCTCCCAGAGAGGGAAGAGTGGCTAAAAATTATGATGGACTTAGATTTGCACTGTTTACTGTGTAACTTATAATTTATGAATGGCTTTTAATTCATCTAGCTTTCCCTTTCTCTCCCAACCATGGGTCCTCTACACCTTAGGAAAAGTGAAATTTTCAAAAGGCAAATCTGATCATATTACTCTCTTTTCTCCATACCACTCCTCCAGCTTAAAACTCTTCTCTTTGTGTTTAAGATGAAAATCAAGCCTGACAGTTACCAAACTCCCTTTTACCCTTCAATCGTTCTTTGCCTCACTCCTATCCAAGCCATTTAGATTTTCTTTCATTCCAAGATGTGCTTGGTTCCTTTCCGAAACAGGATCGTTGCAAAGTCTTCTCTCTGCCCTTAGTGCTCCCCTTAAGCCTTGCTACTCCCATACCCGGTTAACTCCAGCTAATTCATCATAACTCAGCTCAAACATCCCTTCCTAAGGGATACTTGTCTTGATGATGACCGTCCTAATTTCCAAAATCTAGGTAAGATTTCCTTATTTACTCAATTTCCTTTTTCAGGCTGTAAACCATGTGAAAGATCATGTCTACTTTTGCTTACCATCATACCTCCAGTGCCCAGCAGATTGTTTGGTTCATATATGATAATAAACAGTCATTGAACAAATAAACTAATGAAAGAATGACCAGTGGGGTAGAGTTCCATCTGTTTTACTTTTCGATGTTGTCTTTACACCTACTCTGATGATATAATGCTTTAATTGTTCTCAATATGGTCTGGGAAACATGGGTTTTGAGTGCTATTATTTTTCCCAAGTCATATTAAATTATCCACCTTTGTTGAAATATTCAAACCTATAATTATCTAACAAACTTTGTCTAAATGTCTAAATGCAAGAAAATATATCCAAACAGTCTTCTCAATGTATAAAATTCAGTTGTGCTTGCTCTACATTGGATCTTGGAAGACTGGAAACAATAAATTGCATAGAAGAAAATATAGAAACTAAATTCAAGGACCTTGGACTTAAAGAGGATTTGATGAATTTGACCTCAAAGGCAAGGGAAATAAAAGCAAAAATAAATGAATGGGACTATATCAAAATGAAAACTTCTGCACAGCAAAAGAAACCATCAACGAGGTAAAGAGACAACCATCTGAATGGGAAAATATATTTGCAAGTGACGCCTCCGAAAAGGGCCTAAAATTCAAAATATACGAAAAACTCATACAACACAATAACGACAAAATCAAACAATCCAATTAAAATGGGCAGAGGGCCTGAACAGACTCTTCCCCCCAAGAAGACATAAAAATGACCAATAAACATATGAAAGGATGCTCATCATTGCTAGCGATTAGGGAAATGTAGATCAAAACCATATGAGATACCATCTCGCACCTGTTAGAATAGATATTGCCAAAAAGAGAAGTAATAACAAGTGTTGGAGAGGATGCAGAAAAAAAAGAACCCTCATACACTGCTGGTGGGACTGCAAATTGGTACAGCCACTATGGAAAACAGTATGGAGGTTCCTCAAAAACTAAGAATCAATCTACCATATGATCCAGCAATCCCTCTGCTGGGTATTTACCCAAAAGACTTGAAAACCCATATCTGAAAAGATATTTGCATACCGATGTTCACAGCAGAATTATTCATGGTGGCTAGGACATGGAAGCAACCGAAGTGTCCTAAAATAGATGATTGGCTAAAGAAGCTGTGATACGTATATACAATGGAATAAAACTCATCTATAAGAAGAGATGAAATATTTCCGTTTGTGATGACATGGATGGACTTTGAGATAATCATGCTAAGCAAAGTAAGCCAGATAGAAAAAGCTGAAAACCACATGATATCACTTACATGTGGGATATAAACCTAAAAGCGACAAACAAACTTGATAAACAAACAGAGACTCATGGACATGGACAATACCCTAGTGGTTACCAGAAGGAAGAGGGGAGGGGAGAAGTAGATGGGGTAAAGTGGGTCAAATATGTATGATAGAAAGAATTCTAACTGGGGGTGGTGGTGGTGGTGGTGGTGGAGGTGGTGGTGGTGGTGGTGGTGGTGAATATACAATGCAAAATATATATGACTTACTGTATACTTGAAACTTACTGGATTTTCTTAACCAATGTCACCATGCTAAAAATAAATAAATAAATAAATAGAATATTTTAAAAATCTCCATTTTACAGATGGGGAAACTGAAAAAGAAAAAGTGTATGGACCAAAGAAGCTTTTCTTTGAACATTTTTGTAAGAGTCGCAAGTTTTGGGTAAGGTAGTTTTAGATAAGATGTTCTTTTCCAACTTCCTTTTCCGCTCCTCTCCCTTGACTCACTCCTCTTTAGACACAAGGGCCTCTTTGGTATTTTCAAACATTCCAAGAAAGCTCTGTCTTTGGCTTTGTCACTGGGTATTTCCTTTCATGGAACATTCTTCTTTAGATATTCTCCTGAGTATTTTCCTCATCTGCAAGTCTTCACTCAACAGTCACTTTCTTATGGAGACCTATCCTATTAGATGATTCAACCAGCCCCCTCTTTCCACCCAGCTGACAATCCCTCCCCATCTCTTTTACCTGCTCTACTCCTTTTTGCCCCATAGCACTATCACCCTTTAACATACAGTGAATATTAGTTATTTTCTATTGTTATTTATTGTCTGTTCCCTCCTCAATCCACCTTCTCTCCTTCCACCCCAAGATACAATGCTGAATTCCAAGAGGGCAAGGTCTTTTTTTTTTCACAGATATGTCCACAACACCTAGTACAGTGCCCGATATATACAAGTACAAAAGGTACTTAATTAGGATTTGTTAAATGAATAAAAAAGGCTTATGTAATTCACATGAACTGGGAAGTACATATCAGCTAAGGAGGCAATAGAATGATTTTCATATACATCCGCTTTTGCTGTAGCTGGGAGGTACAGAAACAGGAAACCAAATAGACTTAGGGTTTGTTTTGTTTCCTGGGAGAAAAATTACCTAGAAACTGTTTTTATTAACTACCCAGTTCATAGTATTTCCTAAGATTAATAATATCTTACATTTAGATGATGCTTTCAATTTTTTTCCAAATTGCAAAAGGTCTGTGTTTGATGTTAGTTCATTTCAATCCTTATTGAACAATGAGAAAACTACCACTCAGAGAGGCAAAGACTTGCCCATGTGTCACACTCAGCAAATGTAACTTCACAGAAGGATAGCCAAGTTTTCTAATTTCGTATGCTTTCCCATCACATAGAGAATACAGAAAGAGTACATCAAAAGACTGTGTGTGTGTGTGTGTTGCAGAGTGTGATGTCTGTCAGAAGACCAATAGACCAAGATGAGAAGAACAGAAACAGATCATTAGAGCTAAAGGCGAACATTGCCATTTACAATGACCTACATTTATTGATCAGTATTCAAAATATGTTTTAAAAGCTTAAAATGATATCTAAAGTATATTTCAGTGTTCGTTCATGCCTGGAATGCCATAAAATTTACTTTGTAAGGGGATTTATTATTATTTTTCCTGTTTCTTATTATGAGACTATAATTGTTTAGAAAATTAAGATCAATACTGAAAATTTGTCATTGTTTTTCAATAGTTATCAGCTCACTGGCTATGAATTCTCAATATTAGATAGCAATGTTTAATCTTTGTTCTCAAGTATTTATCAGATATTTTGTTTCTGGGATACACAGCTGTTAACTGCAAAACTATTCTTTTAAGTGTCAACTTTCAATCATTTAGCCATTCCATTTCTATTTTTTCCCCTAGCAGCTGTTCTATTGATTGTCTAGAAATTGTCCCTTCTCTGTTTAAAATTAAAACTGAGTGCAAAATAAAAAGGTTATATATAAAAAAAGCATGGTGAAATAATAAGAACCCATGCGATGCTTTAAGAAACTGCAATGTACATGCCCTATAAATACACATACGCACACACTTGGAATGCATATACAAGGACAAAAGGTACTTAATTAGGATTTGTTAAATGAATGCATATATACACACTTATTAATCAATACTGGCTTCATTGAAATAATTCAGGAAAATATCAAATACAATAAGTGCATACTATGTGCTTGTTACTTTGTTAAATGCTAAAATACAGTTTTAGAAAGTAGGTATGTTATTATCTTCATTTTACAGTTGAGGAACCTGAAGCTCAGGGAAGTTAAATATCCTGGTTAAGCCCCACAGCCAGTATATTCCAGAGACAAGATTAGAATTGAGTTCTGTCTTGATTTCTAAAAGTTTGAGTTCTCTTTTCCTGTTATTTCCTTTTTCTTGAAATATTTTGGACATAGAAAAACTAAACAGAGAAAATGAAAACCTATGTACCTACCGCTCAAGAAACACAAAATTATAAATATGATTGGACCCCTAATTATATTTATTAATCTCATTCTCCCTTTTTTCCCCTCCACGGTGATGAATTTGTGTTTTTCATTCCCATTTAAACCTTTGTATGTTTGCTATGTATGTGTTATTTGATAGTTTTAAATTTCATATAGTGTTTTAAACATTTATATTTTTACTCAATATTCTTTTCATTGTTTTAGAGTATTCTTTTGTTTGAATATAGCACAATTTTTCATCCATCTCTTATTGACAGATGTATAGGTTGTTTCCAACTTTTAGAATTACTTTTAATTTTTGACAAGTTGATGAGTGTAAAATGATGTCATTGTATTTTAATTTGCATTTTCCTGGTTAGTACTGAAGTGGAATATTTTTCATATATGGCAATTAATATCTACCTTACTATAAATTGCCAAGTTTGAGTATTTTTTCTCTTTGTTCTATTGCATTGTTCATCCTTTCTCACTGATTTTATGATGATTACAGATTATAATCTCTGTGGATATCTTCCTGAGGTTTTAAAAAATTTTATGTCTTTTGATATACAGACACTTTTCATATGTTTAAAGGAAAATTTTCTTTCTTTTGCTGTAAATTGTTTGTTCCTGCCTTTTGCCCATTTACCCTTTTTTTTTTTTTTTTTTTTTTTTTTGCTTTTCTTTTTGTCTGTCCCTCAACATTTAATTAGTTCTTTTTCTGTGGTCTGAATTGCATGTATTTTTTCTACTTTTGTAGTTTGCCTTTGACTTATGTTCTTCGATTGCTTTACAGAAGATGATTTTTATGGAACATCATTTAATCGAAATTTAAATGGCTTCCAGAATATAAGTTATAGTTAGAAAGGCCTTTCTTCCAAAGTTATAAAAAAAATTTACTTGTTTTTTCTTATATGTTTGTTTCTTATATGTTATATCTTGCTTTTTACATTTAAATTTTATATCCTTTGAGAATTTACCTTATTGATGTATTGATTTAAACTTATCTTGGCTACTCAGTTGTTCCTAACTTCATTTATCAAAAAGTATATCTTTATTTCTCTGACTTGAGATGCCACTGAATTCTTACATTCAATTGAGTCTATTTCTGAACTTTCTGTTATGTTCCATTGGTGTGTCTATATGTACCCTTACTATACTATTTTAATGATCAAGAATTCATAATATAGTTTAATATATGGTACAGCAAGTTACTCCTCATCATACTTGTTTATAAAAGTTTTCCTAGTCATTCTTGCTTTAAAATTTTTCTATGTGAATTTTAGTATTCGTTTGGCCATTTCTTTTAAAAAATCTTCTTGGAATTTTATTGAGATTTGCTTGAATTTATAAACTAACTCAGGTAAAATTATTATCTTTATACTGTTGTGTTTTCCCATCTAAAATATAGAATGACACTTCATTTATTCAAATCTACTTTTGGGTCCCTCAGGGTACTTAAGTTTCTATACTATAATGTATGCATTTTTTAAAAAGCTATGTTTTGAGTTATTTTAGGAATAACTACTTATTCTTAGGCATTTTATCTTTTTGTTGTTATTTTACATTGAGTCTTTTATTTTATCTTCCACCAGGTCATTGTTTGTATAAATGAAGACTATTAATATCTATATATTAATCTGATACCCCACTGAATTCTCTTATAGTTTATAAAGTAAATTCTTTTGTGGTTTCTAGTCATATAATGTCTCATCTTCAAATAGTGATAGTTTGTTTTCTCTTTCAAATTTTATACTTGTGATTCCTTTTTCCCTTTGTGCATTGGTGAATACTTCCTTTTTGTTGCATTGGTTATAAAAGACAACTTCCACCTTGGTTGCTGTCTCTCTAGAATCGCTTGGTTAGAGGATGTCATATTATTTATAACAAACATGCCTTTACACACTTATTGAGCTCAGTAACCATGAGGTTTGACTCTTAAAAGGCATGTGAGGATAGACGATAAGGCCTTGGCCTGAACAATGTAAGAAATTAAAATTATGCCTCTGCATAAAGCTGACACTCAAAAGTTCTCAAAAAAGAAGGAATTCATATTCTATTGTTTACACAGACCAATATATATGGAGTATAGCCAATGAGACAAACACTTTGTGATTTTATATTTGACTTAGAAATATCAGTAAGCACTCATAATTCCATCCACTTATCTTTCTAATTAAAAGATCTTACCAATTTCCCAGCTTGATCTTTGAAAAGAGTTGGAAATAATGACATCTAATAGCAAAGAGCACCCTGAAATACTATTTTCCATTAAAAAGAATCTGGGCTCCTTGGAGAAATGGCTGATTCCAGAACTGATACAAAATATGTTCATTTAGCCAGGGATATCATGTGCCAGAAAGCAGGGAAGCTATCAAATACCAATGTGTCATATTAAAAGGATGCATATTTGAACTTGAAGGAGGTCCCATTGGCCTAAGATGAGACAATTTGAACATCGAAAAGATTTATGATGGTACTAAATTAAGATACAACAAATATATAAAAATTTACTAGTCCACAATGAGACAAAAGATACAAAAAGTAGAATAACAATACCAAACAAAACAATCCAACCCCAAGATATTGATTCCCACTGAAGTTTGCTAGGACACCAGTTTATTACTCTGACACCTAATAGAAAAGAAACAACAACAACAGAAACAACAACAACAACAAAACTCCTGAAATTAATAACAGATTATAGCAAAGGTGTAGGTTACAAAGTTGATATACAAAGTGGATCATTTTTCTATATATCAGCAATGAAAGGTGGAATTTGAAATTAAAAACACAATACCATTTTTATAAGCATCCCCCAAAATGGAATAAAGTATAAATCTAACAAAATATGTATAAAATCTACATAAGGAAAACCACAAAAATCTGATGAATGAAAATCAAAGAACTAAATAAATGGAGAGATATTCTATATTCATGGAAAGACAAAATATTGTCAAGATGTCAGTTCTTCCCATTGTCATCTATAGATTCGATGTAAGCCAAATCAAAATCTCAGCAAGTTATTTTGTGGCTATCAACAAAATAATTCTAATGTTTATGTGGAGAAGCAAAAAATACAGAAAAAAACCCTCCAATAATGAAGGAAAGAAACAAAGTTGAAGGACTAATACTATCTGGCTTCAAGACTTATTATAAAGCCACAGTAATCAAGACAGTGTCATATTGGTAAAAGAATACACAAATAGGTCCATAGAACAGAATAGAGAGTCCAGAAATAGACCCCCATGAATATAATCAACCAATCTTGGACAAAGAAGCAAAGGCAATATAATGAATACAAAGTAGTCTTTTTAACAAATGGACCTCCACATGCAAAACAAAATAAATCTATTCACAGACCTTATACCCTTTACAAAAATTAATTCAAAATAGGTCATAGACCTAAATGTAAAAAGCAAAACTAGAAAGTTACATAAATGAAAACCTAGATGATCTTGAATATGGTGATATTGTTTTAGATACAATACCAATGGCACAAACTATGAAGAAAATGATAAGGTGGACTTCACTAAAATTAAAAACTTCTGCTCTGCAAGAGACAATGTCAAGAGAAAAAGAGAGGCCACAGATTGAGAGAAAATATTTGCAAAAGACATTTGATAAAGGGCTATTATCTAAAATATACAAAGCAACTTAAATGTCTTAAAATAGATGATTGGATAAAGAAGATTTGGTAAATATACACAATGGAATATTACTCAGCTATAAGAAGAGATAAAATACTGCCATTTGCGACAACATGGATGGACTTTGAGATAATCATGCTAAGCAAAATAAGCCAGACAGAAAAAGCTGAAAACCACATGATATCACTTATATGTGGGATATAAATCTAAAAGCAACAAACAAACTTGATAAACAAACAGAGACTCATGGAGATGGACAATAGACTAGTGGTTACCAGAAAGGAGAGGGGAAGGGGGAATGTAGATGAGGTAAAAGGGGTCAAATATGTACACAAAGAAATTTAACTGTGAAATTGTACACTTGAAACTTACTGGATTTTGTTAACCAATGTCACCATAATAATAATAAAAAAGGGGGGGGGTAAGTCAATACATTTTGAAGTGAGAAAGTGTTCAAATCTATTTTTAACTTATGTGCAAAATACTTTGTTTTAATTCTGTTGTTAAAAGACTATGTCTACCAATTTGGTGATGGACAGGGGGAGGGAGTTTGCGGGGCTGGGAGAATGGGGCGAAGGGTTAAAGAAGTACAAATTAATAGCTGATAGATGGTCATGGGGATGGGGAACACAGTATAGGGAATGAATTTAGCATTAATATATTGACTATGTGGAAAAGCAGAGAAGAGAAGGAGCAATTAGGGAGATTGTTTTATAAACTATATAAATATATTCAACCAATATGCTGTATATTTGAAACTAATAAAAAAATTTTTTAAAAAGAGACTGTCACAAAATTAATAAATAAATAAATAAAATAAAACATAAAAGAAGTCTTAAAACTCAATGATAAGAAATAAACAATTTGATTAAGAAATGGGCCAAAGATTCTAATAGACATCTCACCAAAGAAGATATACAGATGGCAAATGAGCATATGAATAGATGTTCCTCAGCATATATAATCAGGGAAATGTAAATTAAAACAAGATACCATTACATACCTATTAGAATGGCCACAATCTGGAACACTGAGAACACCAAATGCTGATCAGGATAAGGAGCAACTGGAATGCTCATTTATTGCTGGTGAGAATGCAAAATGTTACAGCTACTTTAGAAGATAGTTTGGTGGTTTCTTACAAAACTAAACATATTCTTGCCATATAATTCAGCAATCGTGCTCTGATATTTACCCAAAGAAGTTGAAAATTTAAGTCCACGTAAAAATCCTGTACATGAATGTTTATAGCAGCTTTAATCATAATTGCCAAAACCTGGAAGTAACCAAGATGTCCTTTAGTAGGTGAATAAAAAAACTGTGGTACATCTAGACAATGAAATAGTATTCAGTGCTAAAAAGAAGTAAGCTATGAAGTCATGAAAAGACATGGGAGAACCTTAAATACATATTATAAAGTGAAAGAAGCTAATCTGAAAAGGCTATATACTATATGATTTCAACTATATGACCTTCTAAAGAAGGCAAAAATATGGAGATATAAAAAGATCAGTGGTTGTGGAAATGGGGTGAAAGGGATAAATAGGCAAAGCAAAAAGGATTTTTAGGGCAATGAAATTATTCTGTATGATATTATAATGGTGGATACATGTCATTATACATTTGTCCAAGCCCATAGAATATACAGCTCCAAGAGTGAACTGTAATATAAATTATGGACTTTGATTGGTCATGATGTGTTATTGCATGTTCATCTATTGTAACAAATGTACCACTCTGGTGGGAAATGTTGATAATGGAGGAGGCTATGCATGTGTGGGGCAGGAAGTATATGGGAAATTTCTGTACTTTTCTCTTAATTTTGCTATGAGCCTAAAACTGCTCTAAAAGCAATCTTAATAAATTTTTTAAATGTAAGAGGTCTGTGATTGGAGTCAAATAATGGTGTGTTTGGCAATTATCAGTAAATATGAAATGGCACCCGGAGACACTGTCTGAGTTATCATTATGCAGAAGAAAGGTAAATTAATACGATTTCTGCCTTCTTGGCCATGAGATAGTTCAGAAAATGTAAAGAGGCCTACGTATTCAGCTTAGTGTAAACATAGTGACCAACAGGCTAATGATATGTCTTCAGAATGATCTGAGAAAGTCCTCAGTACCACACTGGTCATACCATAGTATATTTGTTTTTCCTCTACTTATCTGATCCAAACTCAAGATTGATTACTTGTCTGTTTTGATTTACACATTTGTCTTCCCTGTGAAACTGTTAAGTATTCAAGATGAGGGATTCTGTCTTATTCAACTTTGTCAATGACTATTTTTGAAGGAGAGAAAGAATCATTTTAACCAAAGATAGAATTCACTTGAACTCACACATCCCAAGCCTAAAGAAGCCAGGTTACCTGCCTATTTGTAAAAATTGGCAGTTAATGCCTATTTCATAAGTTTACATTTTTCAAGTTGGCATCAAATTCTCAATATACAGCCCTTCTGGAATATCATAGTGACAGGAAAATCAATCTTGTGAAGTATTCTCTCAACAATAGCAATGACAACTCTTCTCTCTTCCTTTTGCTAATCTGGATGTGTGTTATTGACTGTATAGAGGTGGAAGGCTAGAAGCTGCTGTTCACATGGTGTTACATAAGAAAATCTTAAAGATTCTCTGCCCCAAATTATTTTCACTCTTCTTTAACTTTATGCTTGCAAACTCTGTATTTTTGATAGTAAGAAAGGCCCTCATTGGATACAGAATAAAAATGTAAAGTTATCTAGCTACAAACTGATAATTAACTTGGCCACTATGACCTTCTTACCTCACTGCTCCCTATGCTTTCCCTTTCAAGCTTCAAACCCAGGGAAGAAAGACAAATTTTTTGGATAGAAGAGGATTCCCTAGGAAGGGGAGGACCTGGGTTTACTTGCTGAAAATGCCAAATAAACTGTTAAGATCTACTTAGGGTAAAATATAACTAAATTTCTAATGATGAAGAACAGATCAAAAAAGGGCAGATCTAGGCATAGTGACAGCTCTGGGGAGCATAAAAATACCAGATATCCTTGGAGTGAAGAAAAGCTGTCTGATACGTTTTCTACTCCTTTGGAAACTGTAGATAGTTTATTTTTTTCTTTTAAATAATCAATGCTGAGATTTGAGGGCAGATAATCTTATCCAAATGTCAATCCATGGAGTTTCTCATACGTCCAAGCAATTTCTGAATTTGACCAAAAGGTATAAGCCATAACAATCAAAAGAATATTTTCTTTCAAATCTCAGGAACATACAGAAATCTCAGTTGAGATGCTGTTGTTCCATTCGTTTTGATAAGCAACATAATTCAAAGTTTTATATTTCATTCATCTAAGATTTTAACAAGAAATAATCTGAAGAGGCTCATCATAATGGATTGTCTAGGCAGAAAGGGAATATGTATTCCCAGTTTTCAATTATGGAGTGAACATCTATGTAAACATCAACCATGAAAAAATATGAACAAAGTCTTGGATAATTAAAATGCTACAAGTTACAGCACAAAAGGGATAAGAAATACATTTTTCTCTTTTCAGTCAATTGCTTTTTAATTATTAGGAAAACAGAGCATTCTATTGAACATCTGTCTGTACTATTTTGAGTTCTCTAGCATATTTTTATGTTTAATTAAAGGTTTGTTTTCATATTACCCTGAACTCTATTCATTGGTATAAAGGCACAGAATGGGGACTAACACATTAATATGCAGGAAAACTGAACATATACATTGAGCCTACTTGTGGTATAAACTAATTTAAATACCAATAAGCTATGGAATGTATCCATAAATAAAACAAATAGAAAATGTACTCTTTCAGCAAAAGTTCAGTTTTAACATACTCAATAAGTGCAACAAGTGACCATAAAAATATAAAAAATAAACCAGATTAATGATTCACTTTATAAAAGGAGTTTTTATTTTAAAAGTATTTTTTAAAAAGTATTTCACTTATTTGTTGAAACTATAACACAATTTACAAATATTTTATTTATTACTTCCTTTAAAGGATGCTAATAGTTGCTTAGTATAAGATGTTCTTATGTGAACCAGGAGGTACACTTATGAAGAATTCTTGAATGACACTCAGAAATATCTTAATCTTACATGTATCTATTTCTTTAATTTCAGTGGGGGTAATGAAACAAAAATAAAAGGCCAGTCATAAGTTCTATTTTTTTCAAATATGCCACATAAATCGTTAAGTGAGCTGCTTTTATGATGAAACACTACAGGTCAATTTTAAGTATAAGAGAATAAGTATACTGCTAAATAATAAGTGATCAGAGACATTGTCCTTCTATCATTCTGTTTTATTTCAAATTCCTTTTCTGTACTTTTTGCTACTCTTAGTCCTCCCCCCCTTTTTTTGGTCTCCATTATACCTTTGTCTTTGTCCTCAACCTATTTCTTCTTTCATTCCTTACTGGCTACACTTTATGTCTACAGTGGTACCTAGTGACATTTCCAAAATTGCTTGATTCTCATTAGTATGTATTATTACATTTGGGTATTATAAGTTAGTATATATATATTAGAGTATAGCAGTCTGGTCCATGGAACTACCATACTATCCAACTTAGTGGACACATGAAAAGGCTTACTACTGAGAAGGCTTTATCTATGAAGCAAGCAGCCACATCCATATTTTAACTTCCTTGTATTTATATGTCCTAAGAGAAGTTTCTCAGAGCTTGACTTTATTTTCAGAGGCTCTATTTAAATACCAATATCAAACTCTGAAAAAAAAAGACCTTCCAATATTTCGTAGCAAGACAGGGAAATAATTACTAGTAAATCAGATGAGGTGGATAAAGCAGTTCACATGACTTCTAGTTATGTTCATCTCCAACATATCTGATAATTTGGCTTGGTAAATACACAACAAAAACACTGTGAAGAAATATTTAAAGTAGAACAGAGTTGCTAAATTAAAAAAGAACTGCAATGTTCTGGAATAAATGGGTCTTAAAATAGTACTTTTTTTCCTTCTCAAAATAAGCTGTGTCACTACTTCACAGACATAGCTATTGCTAATATTTTTCTTGTCCCTGTGTTACCATCCATGTCATTTGAGTCAAAGAATGAGGCATGTATAAACAAGTATAAGGGCTGTCTCTAAATTGCTGAGTGGGAGACATAAAATAATATGACTGTCATAGATTTGCATATTAAGATTTACAGATTCTAGTGGTGCCTGACATTTGTGATGCCACCACAAAAATAGCATCATATTTTTATATTGAACCTATTTCTCTCAAAATATAGCTAATGCCACAATCTCCCATGCATGAGTCAGGTACTTGAGTAGGCATTTACTTAGTCACTTTCATATTTACCTGAATTAGATAAAAAGAAGAAAGTTGATGTAGACTATTAATAATTAAAGTTACATCCCTTATTTATAAATCAATAGAACCAAATATGGAGGTAAAGTAATACATGAAGTTAATTTTTAATAACCTCATTGGAGTCATATAGGAAATGTTATATATTTTCTTTTAAACAAATTCTTAAACAAATCAATTTTTTTTGACTTCCTGTGGCTCTCTTGAGTGTCAGTTGCCTCAGATTCCATACAGTTAGTTTCTTCCTCACTCTGATTTCTTTTCTACTTGGTTAAGGTTACACTATCTTTTTTTTTTTTTTTTAAATTAGTTTCAAGTATACATTACGTTAGTTAGACATCTATATAGTTCATAAAATGATTCCCCCAATTGCTCCTTCTCTCCCCTGGCCCTCTACCTACCCATCATATTAATGCTAACTGCATTCCCTCTGCTGTGCTTGAGACCATCCATCAGCTATTAATTTGTACTTCTTTAACCCTTTACTCCATTCTCCCACCCCACAATCCCCCACCCTTCTGTCTGTCACCAAATTGTCCATTATATTTGTGAGACTGTTTTTGACTAGTTTGTTCTTTTTATTCCTTAGATTCCGCATATACGTGAAATCATATAGTATTTATCTTTCTCTGACTTACATACCTTCTAGGTCCATCAAAGCAATATCTTTTTCCATCCCCTTCCTTTTAGTCTGTGTGTGTCTTTTAATCTGAAGTGAATCTCTTGAAGGCAGCATGAAGGGGTCTTGTTTTCTTATCCATTCATCCACTCTATCTTTTAGTTAGAGCACTTAATTCTTTTCCATTTGAGGTATTTATTGATAAGAATGTAGTTGTCACCATTCTTTATTCTCGTTTTTGATACATGTTTTTTTCTTCTTAAAGAAGTCCTTCTAACATTTCCTATAATACTGGCGTGGTGGTGATAAATTCCTTGAGCTTATTTTTTTCTGGGAAGCTCTTTATCTGTCCTTCAACTCTAAATGATAGCTTTGCTGGATAAAGTATTCTTGGTTGTAAATCCTAGGTCTTCATCATGTTGAATATTTTTTGCTAAGCCCTTCTGTCCTGCATAGTTTCTTTTGAGAAATCAGCTGCCATTCTTATGGGTGTACCCTTACAGGTAACTATATGCTTTTCTCTTGCTGCTTTTAAGATCTTTCTTTGTATTTAAGCTTTGGCATTTTAATTATGATGTGTCATGGTGTGGGCCACTTAGGATCCCTGGTTTTTTGGGACTCTCTGAGCATCCTGAAGTTTTATGTCTATTTCCTTCACCAGGTTAGGAAGTTTTCCATCATTATTTCTTCAAATAGCTGTTCAACATCTTGTTTTCCTTCAGGTACACCAATGAAACAGATATTTTGATCTTTAATAGTATTCTATGTGCTCCTTAAATTATATTTCTCATCTTGGCATCTTTTTTCTTGCCATTGTGATTGAGTGTCCTTGGCTTTCCTGACCTCTAGATAGGTCATTTGATTCTCTTCTTCATTCACTTTGTTTATCCCTTTGTTTATTCCATTTAATATACTTCTCATCTCAGATAATGTGTTCTTTATTTCAGACTGGTTTCTTTTTATAATTTCTATTTTTATATTTTTTATCTTTGTTGAAGTTCTCACTGAATTGATCTACACTTCTCAAAAGTTCATTGAGCACTTTATAGCCAGTGTTTTGAACTCTGCATCTGTTAGATTACTTGACTTTGTTATTTCTGGATCTCTGTTCTGTTCTTACATATGGCTTCTGCTTCTTTGTCTTCCCATTTTGGCTGCCTTTCCTTGTCTGTTTCTATGTACTAAGCAAAGCTCCTAAGTATCCTGGTCTTATTTGTGTGGATTTGTGAAGTAGGTATCCAGTAGCACAGTCCTAAGAGGGGTTCAGCTGCAGGCCAAACTTAGCCCAAGCCTCTACCCATCTGGGGCCACCTGTTAAAATTCAGCAAGCAATCTACAGATGCTGTGCTTATAATTGCCTTAAAAGTCCACACCAGAAACCGACAGCTGCCTCAGGTGTGAGTCTAGGTGCTGCTCAGCAAAGAGTACCTGACTTGCTGAGGGTATACCTGGATGTGGCTTGAGTGGGGCTGCGAGTTGGAGGAAGTGGGGTTTCAGGGAATCCTTTGGGTGGAGTGACCTCTGTTATCCAGTTTGATGACTTCACAGCTATGGTGGCACTGTGTCCACATGCTGGGAGGCGGGAGGGCTCAACAAGGAAAAATGGATACTGCTGACACTTCTGTACAGAGTGAGTCTCACCTTGGCCCTCACTCCGACAATGTCCCCCTGTAAGTCCCTGGTGCCCCGTGTGCAGCCGAATCGGTACTGGTGCTCAGAGTGAGCAGGTCCGTCACCACGAAAATCTGCTCCTGGGCACAGCGACTTTAAGAGGCTTCTGTCTTTGCTGCTGCCGCAGCCTCTGTCTCACTCAGCTGCTTGAGACGGGGCAGCCCCATGTCCTCGCTCTGTCCTACTTCCTGCCGTTGCAGGGTGATTTCTTAGATTTCTCCCTAGTTATATGGCTTGTTCATCTAGATTCCAGGTGATTATTCCTTGCTGTTTGCTCCTTGTTTCTGTTACAACTTTGATTTGGTTGCCAGAGGGATGAACAGAGCCTCTATCATCTATGCCATTTTTTCCCCTCTCCTAAGGTTACAGTATCATAATTGAGTTACGAATGTCTATTTATATAAAAAAACTGTGGATAACCTTACACAGTTCACACTCTGCCTCATATTGCTGTGGATTGCCTTTATGTTTTCTATTCATTTACTAGTCCAGAATATTGGGGAGATACAGTATATACTTGTGGATTTGTTTATATTTTGAGAAAACATTTTTTGTCCAGGTGACTTCCAAGTTCAACCACAATACCCTCGTGTGTTAGCAAAGAAGCTGCATCCTCAATACCAAAACTCTAAAGTTGTTTTACCTTTATAGAGTCCTAGAGAAGGACATTCATTCCAATAACTTCTACTTATTAATTGGTAATCTGACAGTTTAGGTGTTCAAAGTTATACGACTTGTTAGAAACTCAAGTAAAACCAAACTCACAGGCTTCTAGCTCCAGTTTAGTGTTTTGCCCCTTCTGTAACCTATTTTCTCGAATATATGTGAGTATATTATACTTACTATACTTAAAGTATAGTTGTGTATGCTACTGATAGAGTTTTCAAACAAAATCAAGTTCACACCTAACTGTTTTTTGGTATCTTAAGTGTCAATAGTGATTAAGGTTATAGATGAAGGAGCATTTCACAATATTCTCATATACCATTTTTGTGTGTGTGTGTAAAAAGGAAGGATTCTATCAGATGACTCTATTGTTCCTTCTAGCCTCCGAATCCATGAATCATCCCAGTATACATCAGTATGCAGCAAATGGCAAGAAGGAGGCCTCTGCAAATTTAAAACATTGTTATAAATTACTTTAATGCACATTTACTGCTGAAAACATAAAATAAAAATAACCATCACAGCTGAAATTAGTATTTATTCTCTCTTTAATTTTGCCACCCTCATGATTTCCTGCCCCCACTATTTTCTCACCTCATTCCCCATCAGTCTGAGTAATGTGCTCTCTCTTTAAATGCAGTGTGGTAGAATCAAAAGAGCAGCAGCTCTGACATAAGATAGAAACAGTATTTGAATCCAGGCTTTGAACTACATACTTAATCTTTCTCAGAGTTTCTTCCATTGTAATATAGGAGTACTAATATGAACCTGTTGAGGCAGTTTTAATGATCTGTGATTATACATAAAATATGCTTAGTACAGTGTTGTGATGATAATAATGATAATAATCAGAACCTTACCATCATAAAACAAGTATTCAGTAAACTTGATAGGAAGAGGAGAGGAGGAGGCAGAAGGCCCAGTTTTGTCCCCTCAAACGTTATGTTGTAAACTCGCTTTTCTCTTTGCTCTTATAATACTCGTCTTCACCCAAGTATAAGGGACAAAATAATTCACTGCTATCTTAAAAGTTTGTTTAAATCACAGTTTTACTTTGGTGGACTCTAAAATTACTGCTTACAAGTCCCAATACCATGATATCTGCCTGAATAATTGAAATATCTTAAAGCATACTTTTTATCTTGTTCTATGTTGTTTATTGCTTGTATTATAAGAGAATCTTCCTTGGTTTCAGATGAAAGTATGATGGGGCAAAATGCTGAATTTAGTTAATAATGTGTAATTGTGGTTAGTTAAAGTGAAGGCCTAATATTGAGATGTACCAAATAGGAAGAAGAAAAGATTGAATAGAGAATACATTATGAAAGAAAAGTGAATCTAAGCCAATGCTTGATATTCCTGAATTGAAAGCAGGTGGAATGAAGAAAAGAAATATAAAAATGGTGAAATATTTAGGGATAAAAATGTCTCCTAGAAAAAAATAAATTACTTTTCTTTCATGGCTCCTGTCTTCTAAGATTAAAGTGACTGCACTGAATGCATTTTTTAAAAACTTACTTTACTGGTGATAAAAGTAATTTATGTTTATTGTAAAAATTTCAGAATTTATGAAGAAGCAAAGGGGAGAAAAATAAAGATTGACCCTAAGATAATCAGTGTTAACTTCTGGTATCTTTTCATTTATCCTTTTTCTATGCATATATGATCTCATTTCATAAAAAATTTGAATGTTAATATATAAACAGTTCAAAAACTTTGAATTATGGATTTTTTTTTCTACAAGTGAAAAAGTAGAAAAACTGTTGAATGAATCCCCATATGCCATCAACAATGATCAAGATATGGCCATCTTGTTTTATCTATAGCTTCTCCTATTTCTCCAGCCTTAAATTATTTTAAAGTGAATTCATATGACTACCATTTCATCCATAAATGCTTCAATATTTACCACTAAAAGATGAAATTTTTTTACAAAACAAACTGCAACATCAATATCAATCACTGACAAATTAACAGTAACAGTAATTTCCTCATAGCATCAAAGAGCCATGTTTTTTCTTTTTTAAAAAAAATCTGGCTTCTTTGACAATATTATTGTCATCTTTTACTTGCAGTATAAGAGTTTGTTGTATAGAAAAGTTGAAGTAATTCATAATGACTAAAGATAGGAGTGCCAATTTTTCTACCTTTCATCCCAAATTGGATTTTATCATTTTAAAATCATTGTTAGTTTGTTAGATTAAAAACAAACTTTAAAAAAATTTTTGTACATTTTTACGCTTGTTAATTGCTTATTCATGTCTTTTACTTAGTGACTATTGAGTTAATTGCTTTTTCTTATTGATTTGTAAGAGTTTTTCACAAAGATGTGTATATTTTCAAATTGTTCACACTCTAACTCGTATTAGAATAATTTTACCTTATGTTTTCTATTCATTTACTAAGGTAGAACAGTGGAGAGAAACAGTATGGCCCATGGATTTATTTATATTGTGGGAAAATGCTATTTTCCCAAGAGACTTTCAAGCCTGGTTACAATGCCCTCTACTCTGTTCCACAATGATATTAACCCTTTGTCATGTATATTGCAAATATTTTTCTCATCATTTATTTTTTACCTTTGTTTACAGTATTTTTTCTGTTCTAAAATTTCCTTATTTCAAGATGAACATAAAAGTATAAATTTTCTTTTTATGTTTTTATCACTTTATTTTTCCATTTTAAAACCTTAACTGAATCTGAAAGTACTGTAATATGAGACACAAATTAGATTATAAGTTTACCTTCTCCACTTGCTAATTGTTCCACTGCATTTGAAAGACTATTTTTCCCAATGATTCAATATGCCTTTTTATCACCTAAAATATTTTATATACTAAATAATTTCAAAATGTACATTATATGTTTAAAATATATATATATATATATTTTGATATACATATATATCAAAAGCAGGGATGTAAGAAACGAAACAAGTTTTAATTGAATAGAAAGAAGACAGTTTGCATAGGGTTGATGGAGTGTTTCGCTGACATGTAGGAAAAAAACTAAATATCTTTAGAGAATAAACAATAAAAATTTGTATAAGTGGATGAGTAAAATAACATCTTTGAATTGGTAATTTTTCCCATCTCACAAGTTTGTTGAAGACTTATCTCAGAGTAGAGTTTGCTCTTCCAAGCTTACCTCTGGGTACAAGCCCCATATTTTTCACTTATTCAACATTTATTTAGCCTCACTATGTGCCAGGCATTTTGCTACGTGCTGGTTATATGAAAAAGAATACGATTTAGTCCATGTTCTTAAGAAGTTCAAACTTTCATTGACTGCACTTATCTGTCTATGGGCCTAATTCTCTTCCCAGACTATGACCTTCTTCTGCAGGACAGTCTCCATGGTTTATTCATGTTCTAATCCCTAGTGTTTAAAATAATTCTTGACACATAGTAGCTGCTAATCAATGAATATTTGCTGAATTCTGTGGGAACAGAGTACCATTATTTCTAGGGTCATTCATACCCACATCCATCTGTCAAGGGGAGATAAGAGCCATCTACTAAGCACTCGCTGTTGCAAATCAGTGACTTTTTCTCCCCTGCTTAGGTTGCTCCCAATGTTGCCAGGACAGATAATTTTCTTTTTCTCCCACAGATCTACTCTCTGCCTCCCACCCCCATCCCTGCTGGCTTCTTTCTATTATATCAATGTTCTCCAGCTACCCAGTCTTGCTGTAAGGTTTTCTCACACTGGCTAAGTGCCTCTGTAGAAAGTCTTTTGTCCTCTCAAGGCAACCTGCTGTGATATACTCTCCTCTTTTGGCTTCCAATAACTTTTCCTTTCTTCAAGTCTATGGTAGTGACCGACTGGCAGCTAAGAGCCCTGGGTTCTTGATAACCCTTCCTGGTTCTAATACATGCCCCATCCATTCCTTTTTGAATAATCTCTTTGCAAATAAAAACCTCTTCAGATTATACTTTTAAGTGTGACATCTATTTGTTTGCTATCGATATTTATCATCATCATCATCATCATCATCATCACCATCATTATTACTTTTCCTCACGAGCATGTGAATATTGAGGAAGATAGGTAGGGGTGGAAATGTAGTTGTGCACATGCAGGAAGACAGTTTTATTTTTGAAGGTATCTATATCTATAGTATGAAGAGTACTTCCAAAGACTAATGTGATCCTTTGGCAGAAGAATCAGTGAAAATGAGAGGAAAAACTTGGATATCGCTAAAAAATAAATGTGCTCAGAAGGTATGGTAATCAGTTGATGAGTCACCATGAGTCATGACATTTATTTTTTAATTTATTTTAACCCAGCATTAACTATGCCTGTCCTGGAACTCTCGATGGTTTTTTGTTTGTTTGTTTGTTTCTTGGTAAGTTGCCAAGAAAATCTATACCATTATTATATAAAGGTTGACACCATCCATCCTAAGAATTCCATTTTACTTATATTAGTTGAGCTACGAAATCCTTGTCAAACTTTTTGGGAACATATTCTCAGACTTTCAGAAGTAAGTATTAAAATACTCCAAATGATATAATTCACTAATCTAACTTTTATTTTCCTTCATTCTCATGGTGCATTGTGTAGTGTTCACTTTATTTGTAAACATAGACTCTAAGGGAATAAAATAAATTGCACATTTTTACTTTTGGTCACTTATCAATCTGGTAGATCATTCAGCTAGTGCTTGCTACTGTGTTTACCATTACATTATAGAAAAAGAAATATGTAGATAAAAATACCCTAGACATTGTACTTATTTCATTTATTCTTCTATTCAATAAACTTTTATGGGAACTAAATAAATTATAGATGTCATGATAGTTAGGCACTGAGGAATCATAAATGAATAAGATATATTTTTCTCAAGGTACTTAAATGAAGATTGATGGACTGTGAAAATGAACTTCATTAAAAATAAAGCCCCTTCCCTTTCTGGTACAAAGATATAGGAAGAACTACTTTACCTCCACTGCAAGCTTTTTAAGCCAAAGTTGTGCATGGTTATTGGTGTTTTTTTGGTGATGAGGGATATGTATGAGTTAACCTATTCTACATTCTGAGACTTCTCTTTCAGTATTAACATTTTAATAATATTATCATAGTTGTGAAATTCAACTCAAGTATACAAGTTCAGACAAAATAAACTGCAGGGTTTTTTTTGTTTGTTTTGTTTTTTTTGGTGTAAGGAAAAACAAAACATCGTAGAAAGCCCTTAAATGTGTGCAGTCAAGGAATGCATGTGACTTTACTGGTGTACAAACTGTTGAAATAACTGTAGTAGGTACTTGGTGGCACTCACCCTAACATCTTGATATTGAAGCAATTTTTCCGTTTATTGAATATATTTCTTTGAAGTGATAGTACAATTTCATCATTCTCCACTGAATAAACTTTAATTAGGAGGTGTCATATGCCAAGGAACTAGGAACTCTTGCTTTTAAGTCACTATTTAATTCATGACTTTGCTATTACTCTTGTCTCCTCACATTTCCTCATGGCATTCTATTTCATTAATAATTGAAAATCTCTAGTCTTAACACACTTCATTTTTATGCACTTAAGCTTTTTTGGCTGGCATTTGCTGACATTCCTTCCCAGCTGTTTTTATTTATGATGATACCATTGTATTTTGAAAAGACATATTTTTAAAAGGCAAAAGGAGCATTTTTATAAGTTCTATATTCGTAGGAATATTTCATTTTTATGTAGTTTTTGAAGATGCAATAATAGATTTGAAATAATAGTTTTTTTTAGTATTGCATATAGGTGATGATTTTTGTCACTAGATAGATGAGTGTTGGCACTCTTGGGGAGCTATGTCCCCATGTCCTGTTGCCTAGAGTTCTGACAAGGCCTTGCAAATGTCCAGTGCAATTCAGGCATGGGTTTGTATATTTTACAAATAAACAAGTAAATAAATATAAGAAGCAACTCTGGACTGTAATTGTGAATGAAAGCAAGAAAGTAATATTGCTCCTCAAGAGAAAATGTATTAAGATCTGAAAGAGTTAAAATTAAAATTAACAGTTATTCCTCCATTTTAAGAGAAGTAAAAGTGTCTTCATTTGCCCCTTCACATTAGACAGTCCTATTTTAGACATGTTGAGAGCTTGGATTACTTAGAGAATGACTTTAAAGCACATTTAAAAGATTTAATGGCTTTTTGTAAAGTCTTTATTATCTCTTCTTTGAAGAACAGGGATGTGTAACAGAAAATTAGATTAATTACTCTATTAAAATTAAATTTTCTTATTTTGTTTTATATACCACCAAATCATTCCCTTATTTAAAATATTTAAGATGGTCCTGACTATACAATATGCACACAAGGGAGCTACAGAAAAGTACAATGGCCTGAGTGCCAAACGAATGACTTTACTCTTAAAGGCTTCATAGAAAGGGATACCCTTTCCTTATCATACATTATGATGAAACTGATCCTTATGTAAGAATTCAAGCAAAGTGAAAGGACCAAAAACTAAAAAAAAAAAAAAAAAATAGCCTAGTTAGGTTTTCTATTTTATAAATCTTAGAAGCAGATAAGTAAAATGTCAGGCATTTTGTTAAAAAGCAGTTTTTATATTAAGTATTTTAAATAATGTTAAATATTATCAATTAAGTTAACTTTATTCTAAAGCACCAGATATATCTTCTTTTTTTAGGACAGGAAGAACAATTTTTTTTCCCCCTCTCAATCTGGTTCTTAAATTAACTTGGCTACAGAAACCAAACTGTTTAAAGCTGTTATAAATAATTAACCAAAAAATGATGTTCTGCAGTTTTTGAAAGTATACATTCTTTTCAAACATTAATGCTTTAATTTCAGGAGCAGTCTTTAAAGAGAGAAGCCAAATGCATCTTTAAAAAGCCAAGAATATGATTTCCTCTCATTAATAAGTTCTTCACATTGATAAAAGCATCTTATTTTAGATAACTTCTTACTAATGGCCTCCACAAAACCCCTAGTCATCTACATTCATTCCATATGTCCTTGTCAGTGGTTATCTGCCACACAAGTTAGTTGTTGTTTACAAAGATAGAAAGTTTTTCAAGTGAAAAATATATTTATCTTTGAGAATTTATATTTTGGATTGTGGTCTTAATTTTTCTCATAGGATTGTGTTAATTTTACATTTTAAGAAAACAGTTTTTATAAATTGGAAAAATGTTATTTAGTGATAAATTGAGTAATTGCTGCCATCAAATGTTCTAGATTTTACCAGCCAGTGATTATAAAAGAAGATCATGCTTTCTTTTAATCCTTGATTATCATAGCTTGAGTCTCTGCCATTTTAGTCACTGGAAATAAGTCTTCTGAGAGTTTTCCCGGGTCCTGCTCAGGAGCAGGTGGCTCCCATTCTTCACACTGATGCCTCTGTCATTGGCCTTGCTCGTGAGACTGCTAAACACATGGGCTCAGCTTTCCTGTCGTCTCAAAACGACCACTACCACTGCCGCCTATCTGATCTCATGCAAGTCTGACTCTTGCTCTTCTTCATCTAAAAATGAGAGAGACCCCTCCCTAACTCTCCACAGTACAACTGAGACCAGATTAAAATGTTAACTGGACTTTAATGAAAGGCTTAGGCATCATGGAAGGAAAGTACAACAAAGATAGTAATTTACTATTGTTCTAAAAGTGGTATTCTTATTGTAGACAGGACTTCAAATCTCTTCCTGGTCCAACTTCAGGCTAACATCTGGCCAAGAATGTCCCAACAAATCCAAATTTCCCATCTAAATTCCTAGGCCCAAAGGGAAGATGCCTTTCACACCAAACTAAGACTCTAAATCCTTATTCCTTGCCTCATATTGGAGTTCGTTTAAGATACCTGACAATGAGAAGATATACTCACTTCAAGGAAAACTCTACACCCAGACATGAAGCTGTGATCTTGCCTTAAAAACCATTGAAAAACCCTATAACTCATTGGGGTTTTTCTTCCCTAAGTAATGCCTCATTTGCGTATAGTCATCCAGGTGAGAGTGTGCTAGCTAGCCTTACTTAGTCCAGCTTCTTTTTAGTAGTATAAAGTATGGGGTAAATTGTGCTTCTAAGATCCTCTTACCATCCTCTCTGTCCTTGTTTTACACTTCCAGTACTCCTGGACTGATAGACAACTCTGCACATATGCTGCCATTGATACTTATAGTGTGATTCAAATCCAGTTTGTGAAAAGAAGCATTTTCTAAAAACACATCTGTGAAAGCTCATCTAAAACATTCCCCAATTTACATTATTAAATCTTAACTTTCTGTTCTGAAGCATTTTCATTGAGAGTTTTTTCATTGACTTCAGAATTTTCTTCTAAACAATGAATTGATACTCTTCTGTTTTTTTTTCCCTAGGAACAAAGTAACAGGCTCTCTCCAGGACACCATGCAAAAATGTGGGACTTTCTCCCTACTTTGAAAGTAGCACTTTAGGGATCTTGTAGGGATTGTCAACTGCAGAGAGAGCAGTGTGAAGAGGAAGCCACCAAGTTTTAAAAAAATCTGAAGTTTTAGAACCCAGAGTACCCTTTAAGAAACTATTCTAAAATTCAATGGCTGCCTTAAAACAACACTTTTTTATTCTCACGAGTCTCATGTGGATAAGGTTGGACTCCAGAGTCTGGGCTCTGAGCTGCTGGCTACATGTCGGGTTCAGGCCTACCGCATGTGTCTCATTCTGGGGCCCAGGCTGGAGTTCAGTGGTTGCTGAGGCATGTTTTTCTCATAGCAGATCCCCGGAGCTCAATGGGCTACCTCAAGTGCACGAGCACATTTCAAACTTATGCTTATGCTATGTCCACTAGTATCCTATAAGTCAAAGGAAGACATTTGGCCAAGTTCAAAGACAAGGGGAAGTTCAATTAGCCTCCCCACAGCTCTCCGCAAAGCTGTGGCAAGAGTGAAACATATAATTCTTTTACAAAGGTGTAGAAAATTATGTCCAATAAATCAATCTCCTTTTCTGGACCACAGCAGACTTTGCCTAATTCTATAACTACTATCTTTTGTGGCTAGCCTTGCTCCATATCCTCATCTGCTGACATAGATGATTTGGTCACTCCTCTATTTTAATCAATTATAGGAAAATTATACTTCTATTATAGGAAAAATTTAAACTTTTTAGTAAGACCAATTAGTTCACTATGGTTAGTTTTATAGCATGTTTTATTTCTATTATTTTCTCTTTCTCTCCCCTCAATGTCTAAAGTTATGCTTTCCTCTGTTACCTCCTAAACATCTAAACATTTTTAAGACTCGTGGTTTTGTACATGATATTTCTTCTTACAGAAATTTATTTCATTTATCCAGCAAAATTTATTAAATGCCAGGTACTCAGTAATATTAGAAATACATTGGAGAATGTATTTCTAAGAGAAGGTGCATTCTCTCTCCCTCTTATAGGCTCTCTGTGGGAATATGTTCTTTACCTTGGTAAACATGCAGTCATCTTTTGGGGTATAATTTTGATCACCTACACCTTTCTCTGCTTTCTCCAGAGGGAGTTATTTTTTCCTTTGCAATATTCTCATACCACTTTTCATTCATGTGGCTAAATAATATTTTGAGATATAATTAATGCTTCCTTTCCTTTTTCCTCCTCTTTCCTTCTCTTCCCTCAACTTCCCGTCCCTGTCCCTGTCCCTGTCCCTGTCCCTTTCCCTTTCTTGCTTTCTTGCTTTCTGTATCTTTCCTTTTGCCATCCCTGTTATTTTTTGCCCGAGGCAGTTTTTTTTTTTTTTTTGGGAAAAAACCCTCCTTCCTCCCCAAAAATCACATTGAGGACATTTTGATAGATGACCATAGGAAAAATATCAAGATAAAGCAGTGTACAATTGGAGGTGGAGAATCTAGGGAAAAGTGATGGAGAACATAGAACCTCTCTCCCAGATGAAAAAGATTTTCCTGGCCTGGTGAACAGAAGAACAGAAAGATATCTATAGGTCCCAGGAACAGAGAGGACTTAGTAATCCCCAAGCATGGTGCTGCCAGCAATAATAATAACAACAACAATAGCAATGATAATGATAGCAGCTAACTGTTACTGAATACTTACTACATACCAGGTATTGTGCTAAGCACTTTATATAAATTACCTCATTCAGGCTTCACAACAACTCTATGAGGTAGACAACATATACATCTGTACTTTGCAGATGAAAACCTGAAACTTAGGAAATTTAAAAACGTTTGCCTGAAGTTTCGCAGATATATGGCATGCCCAGGATGTAAGTCCAAGTGACGCCAAAGTCAGCCTTTGAAACAATTCATGATTCTGCCTCTCTACAGCTAAGCTCTCAAGACAGGCTGCCTAAGGAATTTAGACAGAGAAAGCCATCTGCAGCCATGTAAAAACGTCCCGTTTCTTCTGCAGGACACAGAGGGGGGCAAAGGCCCCTGGGTCTGAGGAGTTCTGCAGACAGGACAAACAATACCACCTCTGGAGGGCAAGTCCTCCACTCTCTTTTTCTCCCCAATTCCAAACGCCAGGTAAAAGGATGAGGGAGAAAGAACTAAGAATTAGCAAGGTCAATATTTTTTTTTTTTTACTGGCCTGGAAGATGGAGGTTTGGTGTAAAAAATAATAATCATCATAATATGTGTATTTCTTGTGCATGTAAATTTATAAGATGAGATTTATACCCATTACATAGATTATCTCTATTCTCCTATTCTTGCTCTTATCACTTTGCATTATAAATAGAGCTTTTCCTGTAGATTATGAGCAACTAGAAGTTAGGACATTTCTGTTACTTGTCTTTACTACCTGCACACCGCAGAGTGCCAGGCATATGCTGGTTGAATGGATTATCGAAATACCCTTAGTAAGAATTTTCTATTACTTTATTTTTGCCCCCTGTAAATTCTGTTCATTTAAAATGTTGGAATTCTTTGTTGTGAATATAAAGCAAATCAACACAAAAAGCTCATACTTCGAATGTTCTTGTTCTTAAAAGTGTATTTATTTTTTCCACCCCGTTTTTCTTATTTCTTATTCTAAGATTATGTACTGAAAATAAACCTGAGAATGTAACATGAAAACATTTTAGACAAAATGTTCATTAATGACAATATGCAATTTCTAAGGTCAAAGGGTACTTAGACACTGTAACGAGAATAGCTGCGGAATTTATCAAGAAAACAATGTTGAAGAGTAGGAAGAGGAAATACATTCTCGGTAGAGGACTAATGCCAGAGAGAGAACTGCAATAAATGACTCAGCAGAAAGTCTGACTACTGTCAAAGGCCAGAAAGCCAAGCACTGTCACTGGAGAGGAAAATAGGCTAAGAAATCAAGACTCTTCTGAGTACTGAAGCAACTTAATGAAAATCAGAACTATAGTTGGTATCCATAATGAAAACAGCTTTTGGGTTAATATGCTGCCCTTCTTCCTTCCTTCCTTCCTCTTCCTTCACCTCTTTGTGGTTCATGAGCTTAGGTCCTATGAGCTCACCTCTTCTAAACTCCCACTAACCTCAAGCACAACTTTTTTCTGTTGGATATTTATCAATGTTTACAGCTTTTATTTGAATTCATGGAGAACAATTATGTCAGTAACACTAAAGTATGTGACTGAACTTATAAGTGTGAACTAAAACTTTAAAGGAATTGAGGAAAAGCAGCAATTCTTATGTTCATTCCTTCATTCACTCACAGACCATCTAGTCACCATCCAATATTTACTACATGTTGGGCATTGCTCTAGGTGCTGGAATTCACAGGTTCACTGGGGAAGCAGATTTGCAAATAAATGCTATGTGTAACACAATGGGCACTAGAATAGAGACTTTCTAAAGTTCCCCAGGACCACAGAGGGGAAAAGCAAAAGAGAAAACAGAGGAGAATTTCTAAAGAAGGGGGCTTTTGAGCTGGATCTCGAAGGATGATAGGAAATTCGCCAACTGACTCAGAAAGGAAAGAAGCACTCAGGGGGAAAAAAATCAGCATTTAAGAAGAACCAGAATTATGAAAGAGCATAGTATATTTATGGATTGGGAATTACTGGATGACATTAGCGTGAGGTATGAGAAGAGAAGAATGAGAGATGAAGTAGGGGAAGAAGGCAAGGCTGTGACTGGCTTTGTATGCAGTTCTTAATTTAGAGACTGTTACAGCTTTGATTGACAGTTATTTTTTGATGGCACATTATTCTGTTGGCTGGTTGTGAATATGCTGCTTCTCTCCACTGATGGCAAAATGATGCTTGTGCTAGGGTGGGACAGCTGATTCCAGCAGAAACAAAACCAGAGAGAGTACAGAGCTGGTCACAGTTTTCACTACGTAGATCTGCACATGACGTGTACTCACGTCTGTTCTTGACTTACTGAGGTTTGGTATGTGTGTATGACATTTAGTTCTATCATTGGTATAAAGAAAAGTGGGCTGGAGTGAGGTATAAATCTTGGAGCTCACTCAAGTACCAGAAATTCTTAATTACGCCTCTGCTCACGATTACATGGACAGAGTTGCCCTTCAGGTTCCTCTGAGACATGAGTAATAGGCATAACATGTGAATGTTTCTCTAACCCACCCCTCCCTTAGTAAATGGGTGAGTATTTTAATTCAAGAGAAAAAGGGAAGCATAAAGGAACTGCTGTGAGAGATAAAATTCTTGAGAAAAAGTTCTTGTTAGTTTTTCTCATAGGTTTAATCTTTTTTTCTCAAAATTAGTCAGCATGCTAGAGTAGTTAAGATCAAGCTTTGGAGGTAGATCATTCTAGGCTCTTATTCTGACTCTATCAATTCACAGCAAGCTGGGTGACATGTCATAATCCAAGTTCTCATCTGTAAACTGGGCAAAACAATACTTATGTTGAGAATAGTTAAGAGTCAAATGAGGTAATGTGTGGAAAGTACTTAACACAATGCCTGTCACACAGATATCATAAACTATGCAGCCTTTGTCAGAGATTTCCTATAAAGGATCTCTTTGCATCTGAAACACATTGGTCACAGCCTTTTCTTTTTAAATAAACCTTTATGCCTATTGCCATATGCAATATGTCCTGCTCATTTCATTTGTCTCAGTCATAAACCTCTGGCTCTCCCCTCTCTTCTAATACTTTCTGTGAGGAGCCATCAGGTCCTATTCCCTTTTCTGGGCAGCACCTCCTGTTCCCCCTTTTTGTTTCTGTTTTGACACCTTTGCGCCTGTCTGTAGATAGTTTTGGTTTTTTAATAACAATGTCGAGGAAGTATTTTTGACCTGTGAGCCCATTAACAATTAATATGACTCTACACTTTCTGTTTGCTCTTAAAAACTTGCTTGGGGTTTAAGAAAATCTGAGATTTTCTCTCCCTCTTTTTAAGTTGGCTCCTTAATCGTGAAAATTGGAAAACTAAAAACTGAAAGTCGCTAGACTTAAATACTTAATCATTATACAGCCCAATATTATTTGTTACACTAGATAATTTGATATCAGAATGGGAATGTTGAGAATAATTGGCTTATTTCTCAATAAAGATTATTTTTATTCTAACTTAGAATCAGGAATTACCTTTCATTCTTTAATTTTTTTCCAAATAACCAAGAAAAAGCCGCTATCAGATATAAATTTTGTATGATTATAATTTAGCATACAGAAGATGAGATTTCGAATTAGAAACTCTTGGGTAAAAGATCATGCATATTCTGGCATCATATTTGTTTATCTATTAACTTACCGTCTCAGTTCCTCTGTCTAAAACAGAATCAACAAATCCTTACTTTCCTTTGTTTATAAGGAAGTAGTAAGGCTGAATAAAGTTATATAATGAAATGTTCTGTGCTCATTGGAGGAAAGCTACTATTTAAATTCAAGGTATTATCATGAGAAATGATAAGAACACTGAAGCAGGAATATGTACATTGATTAGTTCCTATCCTGACCTTCCATGAGCTTCAGCAGGCAGCTTTGGGGATTCCAGTGCATGTCACTGCTACAGTCATAAAGCTGACAGGAGGGCCCTCAGTTACACAAAGGAGGTGTAAAAGGTCATATTATTTGGAGACAGCAAGGACACTGTCACGCATAACATGCTGTAGATAAAAACCTAGAAAACCATTTTAGGTTTTTGTTGCCATCCTTGAGGGTCCCAGTGTTATTCATAACAGAACTACCAGAGTGTATAATCTGAGGCATTTTCAACTTCAATTAAAAATAGAAAACTTAGTGTAAGATGTGTATGTGGGCAGAATGAATAGTAAGAACTGGCAAGGCCCGTTCCACCCTTCCTTCCTTTGTAATCTGATCTATAGTATCTTTTCTATTGTTTTCCGGCACAAATCTAAATTCTTTGTATCTAATAGTGTCTTAATATTCTGAACTTTAGGTACAATTATTAGAAGTCATTTAGGTTTTAATTTTCTCATGACTCAGTTCAGTAAATATCCCAACTAGTATAAATATCTTTAGCTTTGTGTTGAAATCTTTGTTTTGCCTTGTAAGCCCAATATTATCTTGTAGCAGGTGCAGATTCTGTGTTTTCTGAGTTCTTAATGAACATAAATCCCTAGTAGAGATATTTTTCATTCCCTGCATGCCATTGTTCTGATAATGCTGCTTAAAAAACACAGAAAGATCCTTTTTTAGATTCCATGTCTAAGCATATATTTCAAGAAAGGCCAGTGTTCATCAGGAAATGTGGAACTGCCTACGGGTTACTGTAGATATATGCATATGTCTTTGAGTAAGTTTGCTAGAGATAAAAGTTGCTTTATCTATTGTAACCCTCTGGTTTCAGGGCAGTTCACAGAAAGTGTGTCACACCATGAAATTCTTATATGCCCCTTCTGGGTTCCTGGAGTCATTTAGTTAAAACATAATTCAAAATGATAATTGCTGGAAATGGGCATGATCAGGAAAGTGTTCAAGGGCAGCACTACAAATAAATACAGAACATTTACAAGCCCACTTTTTAAAATCCATTTTCCAGACTCTATTTAAGAGTTATCCGGGCGAGGGGAAAAAAATGAAACCAGTATTTTCTACATTCACTTAGTCTTTGTCATAATTGTCCAGAAGCAAGCATCTGTTTGTAAATAAGAGAATGATGCCCTGATATCTCTGTCTCTGTCTCTCTACCTCTGTCTCTTTCTGTTGTTTATGGAAGTAATGACATGGGTGTGAAATCTCTGAGGCCAGTGATTGTGATGTTACTAAGGTTACTTTTAGTATACCTTGCAAACTGCTAGACACAGAGACAGATTCTGTCTTTATGACTTTTTCTTGACAGATTAGAAAGTTGCATACCAACTCAAAATAAATACAAGCATAATAAGCTCCTATCAATTATTCATGAGAAGCTTGTGGGGACTGTCAGATTCACAGTGGCTGATTTTTGAAAAAGTGGATGGATTCTTCTGATCTCTATCTTCATTTTGATCCTGCTCCAGAGCTAGCACCTCACATTTTCAACCACTGCTAGACATTTTTTTTTTTTTTTTGTGAATGCCTCTTTGTCAGTTAAAACTCTACATGGTTAAAGCTAAACTCTAAGCTTGGTTCATATGCTTAATCTTTACTTCACTCAGTCAATTGCCAAAATCTATCAATGTTTTTTCCTCCCTCATTCTCTCTCTCTCCTCCTCTCCCTCCTTCTTTCCTTCCTCTTATCCATCTGTGTACTTATTCAAGCATGATATATTAAGCATGTCCTTTATGTGGATCTCCGAGTATACAGACATCAAACAGGCAGCCACATGGTTCTCTATCTTCCTTCTTTACTGATAGAACTATTTAAGGGTCTCCTATCTAAATCTTTGTTTTCAGTCTTCCTATCTTTTTCTCATCTTCTCACCAACCTCCTCTCCATCCTACATAGTGTTACCAAATCAGTTGTTTGCAAAACTTTCTTTAAAATATATCGCTCTTCAGTTTTAAAAAAATCTTAATTGGCTTTTATTTTTCCACAGGAAAATGGAAATGGTTTGAAGGGTAGGGGTGGGGAGAAGCACTTCTTTTCTATTCACTCTCCTCAAGCCACAGCTGACATGTCTTTTCAGTGGTGTCCTCTTACCTTCTTCATATGCTCTCTCCACCCCGCAGCACTAATCTGTACACTACCGCCGAATAAGCCATGTGTCTTCCTAGTGCTATGCTTTGCTCATCATTTTCTTGAAAAATCACCTTCCTCGCTATTCTATCAGCACAAATTCTACCTTATTTTTCAGAATTTGATTCAACATACAGGTCGATCATCAAAGCTTTCCTTGTTTCTCTAGGCCAGGGGTTGACACATTCTTTTTCTTTTCTGGGCCATATAGTCTCTGTAACAACCATTCAACTCCGCTTTTGTATCATGAAAGTAGACATAGACAAAATGTAAAGAAATGAGCATAGCTGTGTTCTAATAGAACTTTGTGGACATTAAAATTTTACTTTCAAATAATTTTCGCATGCCATGATGTATGATTTTTCTTTTGAATTTTGTTCAACCAATTTAAAAATACAGAAAGCAGTCTTAGCTCATGGGTCACATTAA